>NC_092127.1:41446402-41749432 GCF_043159975.1 Macaca nemestrina | reverse complement strand
GGGTTGATTTTTTTTTTTTTTTAATCCGTGGGTTTCCTGGGTTGACTGTAGGACTTGAACATCTGCAGATTTTGGTGTCTGCAGGGGTTCTGACATCAATTCTCAGGGGATACAGAGGGCCCACTGTACATGGAATTATTAAGAAAGCCATTGTGGTTAGAGTAGAGCATCAACGAAAGGGAGGTAAAGGAGTAGGCAGCAGCGTCTCCATGGAGAGTTTCTCAGATCTGGTTATTTCAGAGGTAGGTGTTGAGGAAGGTTAAGTCTCTTGACCCCTTGCTTTTAAGGAAATACAGAGTTGCAGACTATTTACAGTCCACAATTTTTGCTCCTTTGGTTAAACAGATTCCTCCCCCCTTACCAATTTCAGCGTTTCAAATCACTCCAAGCAGAACCTGATGACCGTGGCAAACTTAGGAGTGGTGTTTGGACCAACTCTGATGAGGCCACAGGAAGAAACTGTCGCTGCCCTCATGGACTTGAAGTTTCAGAATATTGTTGTGGAAATCTTAATTGAGAACCATGAAAAGGTAAAATTCTTTTTTTTTTTTTCTTTAAGAGATTTTGTTTTTGGCTTGTCGCCATGTACTACACAATGATCCTCTTAGATTTCCCTTTTCTCTCTCTCTCTGTTTTAAAAAAATTCTTTTATTCTCACTATGATGAACTTGGTTCTAAGAAGTTCTCATTGAGCTTCTATCTTCTGATGGAGTTCCATAAATGTGAAATTTATCTGGTCTTTTGTTATCTCACTGGTTTAATGAAGAAGCATTTAATCCAGATGCAAGTGAGTATCAAGGCAATTGTGAACTGTTTAGGACTTTTGTTGCTTTTATTCCCATCTTTGGATTTCTCACTCAAATTCCATGTGGCACAACAACTCTGTACTCTTGAGCAAGTTAGGGCTTTGCAACTTACAAGAGAAAATAAGGCAAATAAGGTTGAAAGGATGTGAGATGGGGCCAGAAGACCATGAGCATCATTGAGAGTAGGGGTTGAGGGGCAGCAAGGCCAGCCCCTGCTCTGCACCTGGGAAAGTTGCCTGCCTTCCAAAGATGGTTACACCTAGCTGTTGTGAATGGCACATAAAGGAGGAGAAGTTGGGAAAGGGTAAACTCTTCAAATAGGCTTAGGCATTGCATCTGGGCAGCAGGGAAGGGTACATATTCCTGGGGTGTGGTGGATGGGGTTGACTCAGGAGATCCACACTGGGGTGAGCAGAAACTGCTTTAATATACTCTTCCCTCCCACCATACCCACTCGACATATTAACTACTAGAAATAAGTACTGTTCATGATTGTCACTTTGGGGTCACTTTCCCAAATTACTGTTATTTTCTCCTTGATTACATATTGTCTGTGGCTACTCTTACAATACAACAAAAGAGTCTGGTAATTACAAGAGACCAGATAGCCCGCAAGGCAAAACTATGTACTGTCTGGTCCTTTACAGAAAAGCCTTGCAGATCCCCCAATCTAGAGCAATAATTTTCAACCCTGAAAATCCACCTGAGGGACTCTTTTAAGTGGCTGCATAGCTGTGTGTATTCTGTTAAATTTTTGCCTTCCCAAGAATTCTGATAAGTAGCCAGCAAGAAGATCTGCTGATCTAGGGAGGAAGCGTCTCTTTTTAAGAACTTAGGAGAGGACTTCAGTCTGGAACACGAAAGAAGTTTTCATTAGTATTTGAGAAGGTTTTGTTCATAAGAGTTAAAACATTTCTCATTTTAATAAACAAATGAGTGACCAAGCATTCTGAGAGTATGGTATTTGTTGATGTTAGAGCTGGCCCATGCCAGTTTGTGTTTGAATTCAGAGTTGCAAGGAGCTGGTGTCTATTCAGTTTAACTGGGCCTCATTTATAAGTAGGGGTGAGATAATCTATGGGGGAACATATGGAAAAAATGGTTTCAGGATGCTCTTGGAGTGCTGTTCTCAATTAGGACCACTTTGAGGGCCTGCCTCTCTCCCGCTGTCTCAAGCCCCCTCAAAGTAAAGCTTCCACTTATTAAGAAAAATGATGATGGTGACTCATAGCTAAAAGTGTACCTTTATTTTTATAAGGATGTAAATATAGTTTTTAAAAACACTTATTCTTTAGGGCAGTACTTTTCAATCTTCTTGAGATCACAGACCACTGAGAAGCTGACAAGTTGTTAACCCTTTTGTTAGTAACCCAGATAAATGCACATAAATCCTTCTTTCCCCTTAATTGTTTTCACAATTTCACTGGGCTCACCTGCATTCCTGAATCTGTGGACTGTAGGTTAAGTATTTCTGGTTTGGCCGGGCGCGGTGGCTCAAGCCTGTAATCCCAGCACTTTGGGAGGCCGAGACGGGCGGATCACGAGGTCAGGAGATCGAGACCATCCTGGCTAACACGGTGAAACCCCGTCTCTACTAAAAAATACAAAAAACTAGCCGGGCGCGGTGGCGGGCGCCTGTAGTCCCAACTACTCGGGAGGCTGAGGCAGGAGAATGGCGTGAACCCGGGAGGCGGAGCTTGCAGTGAGCTGAGATCCGGCCACTGCACTCCAGCCTGGGCGGCAGAGCGAGACTCCGTCTCAAAAAAAAAAAAAAAGTATTTCTGGTTTAAAATGAATAATCTCTTAAGTGACTTGCTTTCTTACTTGTTTCTCTGTAATCAAGGGGAAACATGACTTTAAAACCACATTATTTTCTTCCAAGAATTTATATATATATATTTTTCTTCATTCAGTCACCGTAGATGAGTACTTTGCTAATAACGTTCCTGACTTCTGCCTCTAAGATAGGGAGCTGGAAAACTCTTAGAATGCTTGGTCATTCATTTGTTTATTAAAAGGTTTTTTAAAATTGAGATTGCATCATATGCCAGACATGTAGTAGGTGCCGGATGTGCAGATGAATGTTCCAGCTCCTGTGGGAAAGCAGGTCGTCATCTGGGGGTGGAAGCCATGTTTTGGAACTTGGATCCCATAAACGTACCCCAGTCTAACATGTTACATAACTTATTTTCTTACTTGTCTATTTCTCCCTGCTAAGATCTTTGAGGCCAGAGATCTTTTTGTCGACTTATAGTAATACCTGGTACATATTAGGTGTTCAGTTAATATTTATGGAATGAAATAATGAATTCAATACATCTTGAGGGGGTTGGAGGACTGGGAAAGAGACAGGCAAACAGAAATGTAGTCCCTTTGGGGAAGGCATAGCAAGAGTATTTCTTGGGTACTTGTTGCATTGGCTGTTTGCTGGAGCAGTTCCAGCTTGTTGCTAATGTTGGTTCTCATGGAAAAGATACGCTTGAAAGCTGATTGGGGATTTTTTTTTACCATTATGGTAAAAGCAGCTTGTTTATGGGTGTAAGAATTTTTGTTTTGCCTTTTTTTTTTTTTTTTTTTTTTGCCAGTGGTCGTGAATTTATGCCTCCTTTTATGATCCTGTCAAACTGTCATTAAGCCTCATTAGTGTGCATTAATCCATCCAGACAGCTCATGGAAAGATGACTACTATTCAGTTTTAGAAAGAAGAATAATTAGACTACAAGCTTTGAAACAATGTTACAGTAGCTCAACAATCATTTGATTACATCCTAATTAGGAAACTTTTATGCAATTTATTTGTGAAAATACTGGCTCTGGGTCTTGGTCTTGGATAAAAGGATCTCCATTTCATGCTGCAACTGCCTGTTTTCTTCCCTTTTTGAAACTGGGGGGATAAGTACATGATTTGTCTGCTGGGAAGTAGATAGTGCCGCTTTCACCTTGTTAATAAATTTTGCAGGAATTTTCCAGTAGTGTTGGCGAGCCAGTTATAATAGTTACAGCAGACGAAAGTGGCCTCGCTCTCAGAGCTTTATAGAGCTAAGCAGAGGTCTTTCGGTTTTCCTTCTCTTCCCTTTCTGTGGCTAGATAGTTCTATGAATGCACAGCCAACATTAATTAAATGCTTAGGCTTTCTATTCAGAAGGGAGGAATGGACATCGAGTTTCAGATTCTCCACTGTGTGCATGGGTTTTGGGTTGGAAGCAGGGTTGTGTGGCAGGGTTGGGGGGTTAGAGATGGGGGATGTCAGTTTGAATTAGTTAACAGTTCTGAGAACCTAAATTTCCCCATTACCTCGCCTTGTCTCTTCCATTTCATCCTTGTACACTTCTACTGCCACTCCTGGCTCTTTGTTCCTGCTCAGCTGGACTTCACTGCAGAGTCCAGGCTCTGCTCTGAGGAAGAATATTTTTGCTGACAAGGGTGCTTGTGCAGAAAAACTTCATATGGATGTTTGGATCTATGTTAGCCACAGGTTTCCCTGACAACTGAACTAAGTGCACCCTCCAGAGGATCCTAGCATTTGACTGTAGAGTGGGGAGGGAAGGTTCTAGTCCCTCTTAGTGTTTCAGGACAAGATGAAAACGAGAGAGGGAGTAAGGACAGGAAAAGTTTAAAAGAGTAGTCTGAGAAAGGAAAACATTACAGTAATGGATGAGGGGCAAAAAAGGAGGGTTAAACTGGGGGAGGAAAGGAAGAGGCCTATGTGTGTCACTGAAAGTGACTCTGACGGGGAAAAATGACAAGAGAAGGAAGTCATTTTCTTTTCCTCAGTTATTTGTTTTTCCTCCCTAGGAATGTGAAAATTGTTGACTCCAGGAAAGTCAGTAAAGCAAAGAGGAAACTTCAACGTGTAATTAAAGTAAGATTGCTCTAGATGAATTTTGGAGTTAGAAAAAGGCCCCTAGTTAATCTGCTTCGGAGATCACAATTTTTCCTAGCCTCCTTGCTGTTTTTATAAATCTGCGTATACTTTATAGGAGACTTAATCCATATGTTTTAGCTTCATTTACACATAATAAAGATGTGGGCTGAGCACGGTGGCTCACGCCTGCAATCCCAGCACTTTGGGAGGCCAAGGCGGGTGGATCACCCGAGGTCAGGAGTTCGAGACCAGCCTGGCCAACACGGCAAAACCCTGTCTCTACTAAAAAAAAGTACAAAAATTAGCCAGGCATGGTGGCAGGCGCCTCCTGAGGCAGGACAATTGCTTGAATCCAGGAGGCGGAGGTTGCAGTGAGCTGAGATTGCGCCACTGCATGCCAGCCTGGGTGACAAGAGCGAGATTCCGTCTCAAAAAAAAAAAAAAAGACTTAAAAAAAATAAAAAGTTCCTGGGCCAAAACATTATCAAGGTCTTTCTTCCTTTGTAAATGAGAAAATTTTATTTCCCAGGCAGCAAAGGGTGCTGTGAACTTTTCAAGGATTTTCAAATTGGGGTTGTGCCTTAGGATTTGTGAGTTTTGCATAAGTTCTGTTCTTAACAGAGTATACTTGTCATGCATTAATTTGGCGCATTTTTTTCCACCAGTGCCTGCTGTGAGTCATTCATGGTGTGAGATTTGGGGGAAGTAAAGACAGTCCAGTAGGGGAAAGAAGAAATGTCCAAAAGTAGCTACAAGATATGGTAGAGGATAAGTACTTTGAAAGAGAGACAGAGAGAGAATGAGCGAGAAAGTGGCGGCAGCTTCAGAGGAGAGTTTATGTTCAACTGCAGGGAATCTGGAAAGTTTCCCCAGTAAGTGCTTTGAATCAGTTTTATAATGGAGTTTGAACAGGTGGAGATGTTTTAAGAGGACATTTCGGGTATGGGAGACCATGTAATCAGAGAAACACAAAGAGGAGGTACGTGTTCTGGGAACGCAGCTCTTGTTGGAACATGGGCAAATGGCAGAAGATGAGATTGGAAAGAGATTGGGGCCAGGTGTGGGAGGTTGAGAATGCCGCTTTAGGACTTTTGCATTTACTTTTATAGGTACTGGGACCACTCAAGGTTTTCAAGTAAACTGCTTCACAAAACTTAATCTGACAGCAGGATTTGCAGTAGGAAGTAGAGGAATGAAAGGCTAGGAGAGAGGTTATTTGGCATAGTCCAAGGACATGGGAGTGAGAATGGGGAGTTCCAGGGTGGACAGCATCATTTGGTGAGGTGGAATAGGCAAAACCCGGGGACTGGTTTTGTAAGGGGTCTTGGGGAAGGTGTGATAGAGATTCAATCCTGGGACAAAATGGGTGTCACTAAGAAAAGGAAGGAGCAAAGGGGTTTGGGGGAGGAGTAAGATGAGTTCAGTGTGTCACATGGTGGATTATAGTTATCTGTTCAAGATAAGTCCATTAGACAGAGAGGTGGCACTCAAACTTATGAGTGAATTTAGAGGTAGAAAGTATAACATAAGGTATAAAGACAGATTGGCATAAGAAAATATTTATTGGATGCTCATGATGCTACATGCTTTGGGTCTACTAGAAAGGGTGTTAATGTAATTCTAGTGTATGTGGATGCTTCTTTGTGTATCCATACACATAAAAAATACATATATTAGGCCGGGCGCTGTGGCTCACGCCTCTAATCCCAGCACTTTGGGAGGCCGAGGCGGGCGGATCACGAGGTCAGGAGATTGAGACCATCCTGGCAAACATGGTGAAACCCCATCTCTACTAAAAATACAAAAAAAAAAATTAGCCGGGCATGGTGGCAGGCGCCTGTAGTCCCAGCTACTCGGGAGGCTGAGGCAGGAGAATGGCATGAACTCGGGAGGCGGCGGAGCTTGCAGTGAGCGGAGATCGCACCATTGCACTCCAGCCTGGGCAACAGAGCGAGACTCTGTCTCAAAAAAAAAAATAAAAATACATCAAACATAAAATTCCTATTGCATAAATGTATGTCACAGTATCCCTATACAGCTGTAAAATGCTTATTATATTATCTCTTTATACATCTGAGAGAAGTGAAACGGCTGTAAAATGCTTATTATGTATATTATCTCTTTATACATCTGAGAGAAGTGAAGGTGAGAGCTTAACTTGCTCATGAGTACACAGCTAGTAAATGTGGCAATGCTTGGGTTTGAACTGAGATTGACCCCCAAAGCCCTTGCTTTTCATCACTAGGAGAAGACAATAATATCCTTGAGAAACACCAAGATTTTCCTGTTAGGGGTAATAGAGGAGCCAGAAGAAACCCAGGCAGGATCAGGTCAGTGCTAGTGTCAGGGTTGTCTGGGGGTGTTGTCAAGGATGCCAGATAGGTCCCATGAGATGGGCGAGTATGAGGATGGACAAGTGATGTGAGCTCGTGAACCAGTGGTGTGAGTGAACTCTTTCAACAGTGACATTTCGTTATTATTTTTTTTGAGATGGAGTTTCACTCTTGTTGCCCAGGCTGGAGTGAAGTGGCATGGTCTTGGCTCACTACAATCTCTGCCTACCGGGTTCAAGTGATTCTCCTGCCTCAGCCTCCCAAGT
The DNA here is from genome assembly GCF_043159975.1 of Macaca nemestrina. Taxonomy (NCBI): domain Eukaryota; kingdom Metazoa; phylum Chordata; class Mammalia; order Primates; family Cercopithecidae; genus Macaca; species Macaca nemestrina. The sequence continues at coordinate 41,742,162 of NC_092127.1, read as the reverse complement.
AGCTGGGATTACAGGCGTGTGCCACCATCCCTGGCTAATTTTGTATTTTTTAGTAGAGATCGGGTTTTACCATGTTGGCCAGGCTAATCTCGAACTTCTGACCTCAAGTGATCCTCCGGCCTCGGCTTCCTAAAGTACTAGGATTACAGGCGTGAGCCACCACACCTGGCCTAATGGTGACATTTCTGTTGAGAGCCAGAGTGGAGATCAACTTGTAAGGTGTACGTGAATGAGTGTTCCAGAATGAGTGATATTCAGTGTCAATTTTTTTTTGTTGTCGTTTTTGTCATATGACAAGAATAAAGCAGGAGGAAAAGCCAGAATAGACGTGGAGGGGAAGAACAAAGCAGGACCGCTAGCACCTGAGTTTTGCATGGCTCACTGATTACCTTCAGAGTCTCGTGACCTGTTAGCTCATGTCTGAGGTAAGGAGTTCTTTAAAGGAACTTAGTTAAACAGGGGATGAACCTTCTCAGGAGTTGCTGAGTCTGTGTAGATTGAGTCATTTATTGTAATTTTTGTGGGTACATACTAGGTGTGTATATTTATGGGGTACATGAGATATTTCGATATAGGCATGCCATGTGTAATAATCACAGCAGGGGAAATGGAGTCTCCATCACCTCAAGCGTTTATCCCTTCTTTGTGTTACAAGCAATCCAGTTATACTCTTTTAGTTATTTTAAAATGTATAAGAAATTATTGTTGACTTCAGTCATCCTGTTGTGCTATCAAATACTGAATTTTATTCTATCTAACTATATTTTTGTGCCCATTAACCATCACCGCTCCCCCTGCCACTGCTCACTACCCTCCCTTGCCTCTGGTAATCATCATTCTATTCTCTATCTTCATGAGTTAAATTGTTTTATTTTTTTGCTCCCACAAATAAGGGAGAACATGTAAAGTTTGTCTTTCTGTGCCTGGCTTATTTCACTTAACATAATTACCTTAAGTTCCATCCATGCTGTTGTAAATGACAGGATTTCATTCTTTTTTAAGGCTGAATAATACTCCACTGTGTATAAGTATCACATTTTCTTTATCCATTTGTCTGCTGATAGACACTTAGGCTGCTTCCAAATCTTGACAATTGTGAGTAGTGCTGCAATAAACATGGGAGTGCAGAGGCCTCTTTGATACACTGATTTCGTTTCTTTTGGGTATATACCTAGCAGTGGGATTGCTGGATCATATGGTAGCTCTGTTTTTATTTTCTGAGGAACCTCCAAACTATTCTCCATAGGGGTACATTGCCACCAAGAGTGTTCTCTTTTCTCCACACCTTTGCCAACATTTTTTATTGCCTGACTTTTGGATAAAAGCCATTTTAACTAGGGTGAGATGATATCTCATCGTAGTTTTACTTTGCATTTCTCTGATGATTAGTGATGTTGAGAACCTTTTCATATACCTCATTCTTATATTTGATACACTATAATGTAATAAAAACTCATGTTTATAATTTGACTCCCTCCTCATCTCCCCCAACTTCTAAGGGCCCTTGAAGATTCTGAAGAGCCTGTGAAAAGCGTCAAAGACCATATTAATCAGGGTGGTTTTCTTCTAATATCTGTCTTAATACTGAAAAGATGGCAATTTATAAAGTAAGGAATATAATGTTACTCTCGGAATTACTTAATATAATAAAATTCAGATTAGATTGATCTTATTGAGTGTTTTAATTGGATTTTCAATGAGATTTGTAAAATTTGGTGCTTTGGTTGACCTTAGCTTTGTGTGGTACTTCAGTGTGCTCTGATGTTTCATAGATTTCCTGATGATCAGGAGGTTTTTTTTCTAGTATTAGCCTGTGTTAGTCTGTTTTCAGGCTGCTGATAAAGACATACTCGAGACTGGGAAATTTACAAATGAAAGAGGTTTAATGGGCTCACAGTTCCACAGGGCTGGGGAAGCTGCACAATCATGGCAGAAGGTGAAAGGCATATCTTACATGGTGGCAGACAAGAGAACTTGTGCAGGGAAACTCCCCTTTATAAAACCATCAGACCTCATGAGACTTACTATCATGAGAATAGCACGGGAAAGACTCGCCCCCATTATTCAGTTATCTCCCACTGGGTCCCTCCCACAACACGTGGGAATTATGGGAGCTACAATTCAAGATGAGATTTGGGTGGGGACACAGCCAAACCATATCATAGCCTTTATGTATTAGAGTTTTGTGGATGACTTTGTGCCAAAGGAAAATTAAATTTCATGTACATTAAACATTTCCTGGACAAGGATTCTTTATAATTTTGTAATAAGCATTTTAGCTTTTGTAATAGGGACTGTGATAGAATGTGTCATTTTTTTTGGTGTGACAGTGAAGGCCATTGTGGTGGTCTTGCTTTATCGAAATGGCTGATGGCCTTGTACTGTCCAGAGGTATCTTTATGGCACTTTGATTTATCCTTGTTTGCAACATGTGCTGCAAAGTCCCTGAGTAGCCTGTGTCCTCCAGTCACAGAGGAACCTAGACAGAGCAGTAGGGAGAAGGGTATATGTGTTTTCCATACGTCTTAGTCTGTATTGTGTTGCTATAACAATACTTGAGACTGGGTAAGTTTTAAGGAACAGAGATTTTATTTCTTACAGTTCTGTAAGCTGGAAAGCCCAAGGCTGATGAGCTGCCTCTGCCAAGAGCCTTCTTGATGTCTCGTCTCATGGCAGAAGGCAAGAGAACTGTGACAAAAGAGGGACAGAGAGAGTGCATGTGCAAGCGAGTGAGGGCCAAACTTGCTTTTCTAACGAACCCACTCTTGATTACAGACCTATGCCTGAGATAACATGAATCCATTTGTGAGGGCAGAGACGTCATGACCTAATGACCTCCTAAAGCTCACATCTCTCAACACTATTACATTGAGGATTACGTTTTCAACATATGTACTCTGGGGGACGCAGTCAGACCATAGCAGTGTCCAGTGTAATCACCAGAATAATAAGTTACATGCATATATGGAGGCGTATCACACTGCTTTGTTTTACTCTTGTTAACCCTGCAACCAACTTTATGACCTGCATCTACCTCTCTTTGCCACAATCAATAGGATGCCTTGGTGCTCCTAGGTTCATTGGTGTAATTGGATTCCCATTCAGTCTCAACTTGCTGCTTTCCCAGTAACAGCCACATATGGACTGTTTTTGATAAGGAGCATCCACTGCTCCATTCCTGTGGCTACAAACACAATATACGTCCTATCCCTCTTCTATGGGTTGGTCTCTGTCATTCTTTAATATATAAAGAGACTGAGTGAGTAGTATCCAAACCATTTTCCTTCAAGTGCAAGAGTCTTCCAGTCTTACAGCATGCTTGCCATTTAATGGGAAAAAGAAATCTCTTAAACATCTAGCCAAAAATGCTTCTTGATTTAGCTTTGCTGGCACTGGGTTGCTAGGCAGCACTAGTTTTTATGTGAGAGAAAAATAAATGTCTTAAACAACAACAATAGCAGCAGCAATAATAAAGCTGCAAAGTTACTAAAAGCTTTGTGTCTGCCTGAGTATTGACTGTTCAGTGTAGAAGTCAAAACCCCATAGCAAGAATATTTGACAAATTTTCAGACTGCCCCCCACTGCCAGTTTTCATGAATGTTGACTTATTTGGCGTTGCTATGAAAACTTTACTGTTTTGTGTGTGTGTGTGTGTGTGTGTGTGTGTGTGTGTGTGTGTGTGTGTTTCCCTTCTCAGCAGGGCTTTGCATTTTCTGGAGTGTTTAAAAGGAGACTTTAAAAGCACAGGAAACTTTGTCATCCTTTCTCTTTCCTTTAAGGAGAGAAGGAAAATAATAATGACATTGTCTTCTTTATTCTGTTTTTCTTTAGCTGTGGCATTGGAAGCTTCTGCTGTCATGTGGCTCTGTAAATGGTAGATTGTATTTTCCCTTGGGACCAGAGTGGTTTGATAAGAGCAAATTGAGGAGAGAGTCATTCTGCATCATTTTAGTGCCCAGTATAGACAAAGCACTGGGAAATTGAAAGGCTCCAGTATAAAGGATGCATAGATTTATTCTTTGTTGTCTAAGAAAGTGTACTGAGTACAAGTGAGCAGTCCTTGCCAGGAGGTGAGTTTTTGATTCAGTAGAAGGAAGAACTTCATAATATTTATAATAATGAGAACATGTTCATGTTAGGGATGGGACTGAGGTGGAAGAAAGCTAGCAGGCCTCTGAGGTCCTGCCCACTCTGAAATTTTCTGCCCAAGTGTCTGAAAATGTGGAGCTGCAAAGACAGCTCCTCAGAGCCTAGCTCAATGCTTAGAACTTGGCATTCGATCAGTATTTGCAGAATAAAATATGGTGATGAAGAATATGACCCTTTTCTTCTCTGTGTTTTTAGGTTGTTTATATTCCCAGGAACACAAAGAGTACGTGGAAGGGAAGATAGGAAGGAAAGAATGAGAGGACGAGTGTGGTGGCGTATGTGTAGGTTGGCTCCAGGGAAGGCACCAGCAAGGCCTTTTCTTGAGGGGGGAGGGTAGTGTGGGCTATATACGGGCTTGGGTTTTTGCCTTGAGCTAGTGCTCACCTTTTTTTTTGTTTGTTTGTAAAGCTTTTAGAGTTGTCTCTCTTGTATCTCTCAAGATAAAATGAGGAGCAATAATAATTATAATAGCTAACATTGATTGAAAGATGATTGTGTGCCAGGCACTAGGCTGGGCTCCTTATATGACATTTAATTAAAACATTCCATAGACAGTATAGTATAATGTGGCATCGTGGGCTCTAAAGTGGAATTCCTTGAGTTGAAAGCTCAGCTCCACCCAACTGTGTGACTTTTTTTTCCCATTTTTATTTTAGATTTGGGGGTACAGGTACAGGTTTGTTACAGGGATATATTATGTGGCGTTGAAGTTGGAGCTTCGATCCTGTCACCTAGATGGTGAACATAGTACTCAATAGGAAGTTTCCCCACCCTTTCTCTTCTCTCTCTCTGTCTCCCTCTCTCCTTTTAGAGTCTCCAGTGTCTATTACTTTCATCTTTATGTCTGTGTAAACCTAAGATTTAGCTTCCACTTATATTTGAGAATATGTAGTGTTTGTTTTTCTGTTTCTGTGTTAGTTCACTTAGATAACAACTTCTAGCTGCATCCATGTTGCTGCAAAGGACATAATTTTGTTTTTTTAATTTATGGCTGCACAGTATTCCATGGTGTGTATGTACCACATTTTCTTTATCCAGTCCACCACTGACGGGCACTCTGTTGATTCCATGTCTTTGTTGTGAATAATGCTGCAGTGAACATACAAGTACTACATGTGTCTTTTTGGTGGAATGATTTATTCATTTTTTTTTTTGGATATATACCCATTAATGGGATTGCTGGGTCGAATGGTAGTTCTATTTTTAGTTCTTTGAGAAATGTCCACCTGCTTTCCACAGGGCCTGAGCTAATTTGCATTCCCACCAACAGTGTATAAGCATTCCCTCTTTTTCCCACAACCTCACCAGCATCTTATTTTTTGATTTTTTAATAATTGCCATTCTGACTGGTGTGAGATGGCGATATGGTTTGGCTCTGTGTCCCCGCTCCAATCTTATGTTGAATCGTAATCCCCAGTGTTGAGGGAGGGACTTGGTGGGAGGTGATTAGATAATGGGGGTGGATTTTCCCTATGCTGTTCATACGATAGTGAATTTTTCTGAGATCCGATGGTTTGAAAGTGTGTGGCACTTCCCCCCTTGCTTGCTCACTCTTTCCTGCTCCACCCCAGTAAGATGTGCTGGCTTTTCCTTCGCCTTCCACCATGATTGTAAGTTTCCTGAGGCCTCCCAGCCATGCTTCATGTACAGCCTGTGGATCTGTGAGTCAATTAAGCCCCCTTTCTTCATAAATTACCAAGTCTCAGGTAGTTGTTTATAGCAGTGTGAGAATGGCCTAATACAGATGGTATCTCATTGCGGTTTCAATTTGCATTTCTCTGAAGATTAATGATGTTGAACATTTTTTTTCATGTTTTTTGACCATTTGTATGTCTTCTTTTGAGATGTGTCTGTTCACATCTCTTGCCCACTTTTTAATGGGGCTGTTTTTTCTTAATTATTCGTTTAAGTTCCTTATAGATTCTGGAAATTAGTCCATTGTCAGGTGCATAGTTTGCAGATATTTTCTTCCAGTTTGTAGATTGTCTGTTTCCTCTGTTGGGAGTTTCTTTTGCTGTGCAGAAGCCCTTTAGATTAAGTCCCATTTGTCTATTTTTGATTTTGCTGCATTTGCTTTTGGGGTCTTCATAGATTCTTTGCCTAGGCGACTGTCTAGAAGAGTATTTCCTAGGTTTTCTAGAATTTTTATAGTTTGAGGTCTTACATTCCAGTCTTGACTCCGTCTTGAGTTAATTTATTGTATGTGGTGAGAGGTAGTGGTCTAGTTTCATTCTGCTGCATATAATTAGCCAATTTTCTCAGCACCATTTATTGAATAGGAAGTCCTTCCCCCCTGGTTTTTTGTCAACTGTGTCAAAAGATGACCTGGTTGTAGGTGTACGGCTTTATTTCAGGGGTCTCTGTTCTGTTCCATTGGTCTCTATGTCTATTTTTGTGCCCATACTATGCTGTTTTGGATATTGTAGCCTTGTAGTATTGTTTGAAGCCGTCTTTGTTCTTTTTGCTTAGGATTGCCTTGACTATTGAGGCTTTTTTTTTCTCTTTCATTCCATATGAATTTTAGAAAAGTTTTCTAATTCTCTGAACAATGACATTGGCAATTTGATAGAAATGTTGAATCTGTGGATTGCTTTTGGCAGTATGGAGATTTTAATGATACTGATTCTTCCAACCTGTGTGCATGGAATGCTTTTCCATTTATTTGTATTGTCTGTGATATTTTTCAGCTGTGTTTTGTAGTTCTTCTCATGGACATCATTCACTTTCTTGGTTAAATATATTCCTAGGTTTTTGTGTGGGTGTGTGGCTATTGTAAATGGGATTGCAGTCTTGATTTGCTTCTCAGCTCAGATGTTATTGATATAAAGAAATGTTGCTGATTTTTGTATGTTGATTTTATATCCCGAAACTCTGCTGAAGTTGTTAATCAGATCTAGTAGTCTTTTGGCAGCTTCTTTAGGGTTTTCCAGGTAGAGAATCATATTGTCAGTGGAGAGAGATAATTTGACTTCATCTTTTCCTATTTGGAATGCCTCTTCTTTCTCTTGCTTGATTGCTCTGCATAGGACTTCTAGTACTATGTTGAATAGGAATAGTGAGAGTGCACATCCTTGTCTTGTTCCAGTTCTTAAGGAAAATGCTTCCAGCTTTTACTCCTTCAGTATGGTGCTGACTGTAGGTTCATCTTAAATGGCTTTTATTATTTTGAGGTATCTTCTTTCAATGCCTAGTTTGTTGGTTTTTTCTTTTTATCATAAAGGCATATTGGATTTTATCAAATGCTTTTTCTGCATCTATTGAGATGACCATATAGTTTTTGTTTTTAATTTTGTTTATGTGGTAAATCACATTTATTGATTTGGGTAGATGAACCACTGTTACATCCCAGGAATAAAGCCTACTTGATCATGGCAAATTAACTTTCTGATATGCTGCTGGATTTGGTTTACTAGTATTTTGTTGAGGATTTTTGCATCTGTGTTCATTGGAGATGTTGGCATGTAGTTTTTTGTTGTTGTTTTGTCTTTTCCAGCTTTTAGTGTTGGGATGATACTGGTTTCAAAGACAGGGTTTGGAAGGAATCCCTCCTCCTCTATTTTTTGGAATCCTTTCAGTAGGATTGGTACCAGTTCTTTTTTGTAGGCCTGGTAGAATTTGGCTGTGAATCCATCTGGTCCAGGGCTTTTCTTGGTTGGTAGGTTTTTAAAATTACTGATTAAATTTCATTAGTCCATTATTGGTCTGTTCAGGATTTCTCTTTCTTCTTGATTCAATTTTGGGAAGTTGTGTGGTTCTGTGTTTGCAGGAATTTGTCTGCTTCCTCTAGATTTTCTAATCTGTGTGCATACAGATCTTCATAGTAGTCTCTGGGGATCTTTTCTATTTCTGTAGGATCAGTTGTTATGTCACCTTTGTTATTTCTGATTGTGCTTGTTTGGATCTTCTCTCCTTTTCCTTTGTTAATCTAGCTAGCAGCCTATCAATCTTGTTTATCCTTTCAGAGAACCAACTTTTCATTTCATTGATCTTTAGTATGGTTTTTTTGGGTCTTGGTTTCATTTAGTTCTGCTCTGATTTTAGTTATTTTCTTTTGCTAACTTTGGGTTTAGTTCTTGTTTTTCTGGTTTCTTTAGGTACAAGGTTAGGTTGTTAATTTGAGATCTTTCTACTTGATGTAGGTGTTTTGTGCTGTAAACGTTCCTCTGAACATTGCTTTTGCCATGTCACAGAAATTTTGGTATGTTATGTCTCTATTTTTGTTTGTTTCAAAGAAGCTTTTCATTTCTGCCTTAATTTTGTTTACCCAAAAGTCATTCAGGAGTAAGTTGTTTAATTTCCATGTATTTGTGTGTTTTTTTGACTTGCTCTTGGTATTAATTTCTATTTGTATTCCATTGTGGTCTGAGAAGATGCTTGGTATGATTTCAATTTTTAAAATATATATTGAGACTTGCTTTATGATTGAGCATGTGTTCAGTATTTGAGAATGTTACATGTGCAGATGAGGAGAATGACTATTCTGTGGTTGTTGGGTATTCTGTAGATGTCTATTAGGTCCAGTTAGCCAAGTGTTGAATTTAAGGTCAGAATTTCTTTGTTCATTTTCTGCCTCTGTGATGTGTCTCATGCTGTCAGTGAGGTGCTGAAGTCTCCTCCTATTATTATGTGGCTGTCAAAGTATTCTCTTAGGTCTAGAAGTAATTGTTTTATAAATCTGGGTGTGCCAGTGTTGGGTGCAAATATACTTAGAATAGTTAAATCTTCTTGCTGAATTTAACCCTTTATCATTATGTAATGCTCTTATTTGTCCCATTTTACTGTTGTGGGTTCAAAGTCTATATTTTCTGATATATATAAGAGTAGGGATGTCTGCTCTTTTTTGATTCCATTTGTGTGATGATTTTCCTCTATCCCTTTACTTTGAGCCTAGGGCTGTGATTACATGTGAGATGGGTCTCTTGCAAACAGCAGAAGGACGGATCTTGGTTTTAAAATTCAATTTGCCACTCTGTGTCTTTTATTTTTAATCTTTTTTTTTGAAAGGCAGGGTTTTGCTCCATCACCCACGCTGGAAGTGCATGGGTATGAGTATGGGTCACTGCAGCTTTTTCTTCTCAGGCTCAAGTGATCCCTTTGCCTCAGCCCCAGTCTCTTCTGGTTTATAAAGTTTCTACTGTGACGTCAGCTGTCAGTCTGATGGGTTTCTTTTTATAGGTAAATGATCCTTTTCTGTAGTTGCCTTTAAGATTTTTCCTTTTGCATTGATCTTGGAAAGTCTGATGACTATGTGCCTTGGACTCGGTCGTCTTGTGTAGTATCTCACAGGAGTTCCCTGGGTTTCTTTTCTTTTTTCTTTTCTTTTTGAGACAGGGTCTCACTCTGTCACCCAGGCTGGAGTGCAGTGGTGCAATCATGGCTCACTGCAGCCTTGACCTCCTCCCAGGCTCAGACAATCCTCCCATCTCAGCCTCCTGAGACTGTAGCTGGGACTACAGGCGTGTGCCACCACACCCAACTAAATCTTTTTTTTTTTTTTTTTGTATTTTGTGTTGAGATGGGATCTCCCTATGTTGCCCAGGCTGGTCTCGAACTCCTTGGCTCAAGCGGTCCTCCTGCCTCGGCATCCCAAAGTGTTGGGATTACAAGTGTGAGCCAGCCATCACACCCAGCCTGGATTTCTTATATCTGCATTTTAACCTCTCTAGCAAGATTGGGGAAATTTTCCTGAATTTTATCACCAAATATGTTTTCCAAGTTGCTTATTTTCTCTTCTCTCAGGAATGCCAGTAAGGTATATATTTGGTTGTTTTACATAATCTTGTATTTCTCAAATATTTTCTTTCCTCTTTTTTTTTTTTTTTTTTTTTTTTTTTTTTGAGACAGAGTCTCACTCTCGCCCAGGCTGGAGTGCAGTGGTACAATCACGGCTCATTGCAGCCTCGACTTTCTGGGTTCAGGTGATTCTTCTGCCTCAGCCTTCCTAGTAGCTGGACTCCACGTGCGCATGACCATGCCCTGCTAAGTTTTTGCATTTTTTTGTAGAGATGGGGTCTCACTATGTTGCCTAGGCTGGTCTTGAACTCTTAGGCTCAAAAGATCCACCCGCCTTGGCCTCACAAAGTGCTGGGATTACAGGCACGAACCACTGTTCCCAGCTGCTTTGTTCATTTTGTAAAAAAAAATTTTTTTTTTAAATTTTGTCTGACTGGCTTCATTCGAAGGACCGATTTTTGAGTTCTGAAATTCTTTCTTCTGTGTGGTCTCATCTGCCATTAAGACTTCCAACTGTGTTTTGAAATTACTATAGTGAATTTTTCAATTCTAGAAGTTCTGTTTGGTTCCATCTTGACATAGTTACGTCATCTTTTGAATTTTGAGTCGTTTTTGTGTTGTTTCTTGTCTTGGATTTCAACTTTCTCTCTGATTTTGTTGCATTTCTTTGCTATCCATATTCTGGATTCTTTATATGTCATTTCACACATTTCATTCCTGTTAGGATCCGTTGCTGGGGAGCCAGTGGGATCCTTTGAAGGTGACAAAAGTCTGGCTTTTTCTACTGCTGGAGTTCTTATGCTGGTTTCTTCTCATTTGAAAGAACTGATGTTTTCTTTTTTTTTTTTTTTTTTGCTATTGTTTGGATGAGGGTTCTTGATTTTTTTATTGTTTTTGCCCTTGGGGCTGTTACTGTGGGGTATATTGTGTGTGGTTGTTTGGCTGTGTTTCTGGGTATTTTCAGAGTTCCAAGGCTGTTTATGAGTTCCTTGGTTGCAGATAGGTTCCTGCAGTGGCTTTCTCAGATGTTGCTTGTAGGGATGTAATTTTGTTTGGTGGTGGTGTTTAAGCTGCAGTCCAGTAGATGGCGCTTAAGAGTAATAGCTGCCTGGGGAATGGGCAGAGGGAGGCAACAGAGAAGCAGGAAAAGCACCCTCCCCCAGTGCACTTTCGCCTTCAGCAGGTGGAGCCACCGGAGAAGCCCCAGGAAGCAGTGTCTTTCAGCCCAAACTCTCCAGGTCCCAATAGGAGGACGCACTACCAAGTCTGCCACAGTACATTGAGTAGAGGGGCATGGAGTATGAGATGACCCCCTCTCCATGTTCGTTCCAGGGCTGTGGTGGTGCCACTTTTAGCAGCTAATGCCATGCCTGTGTTTCCTTTGACCCACGGGGGCCTTTGGAGGCTGTGCTCCCACCACCCTTGTGGGAGGACCACACCAAGAGTTGGGTCTCCAGATCTGGCTGTTTTTATTGGCAAGGTGTCTGTTTAAGTTCCTTGGTTATAAATAGCCTTTTTGTGATGGCTTGTGAGCAGGCTCACTGCCTCCTGTAGGACCAGGGGGGCAGTGGTCTCCGGTAACTTAGCTTGTTCCTGAGTGCTGTGTGCTTTTGTCAGATATCTTACTGTGTTGTGCCATTCAACCTCCAGGCCAAGAAGTGGCTTTTAGGGGTAAGAGCCAGCTGTGGCCAATACAGTTGAGTAACAGCTTGATTCTTGTTTACTGGGGAAGCTCTCTTGCCTCAGGGCCGGTCTGTGGAGTGTACAGTGGTCTGAGCGCCCTGTTCCAACCTGGAGGAGGGCTTCAAGATGGGCAGGCCAGATCAGGCAGGCCCACCTACGTCCCCCAATGGTAGGTCCGAGCATCAGCTTTGAGGGGGTGGTCCAATGGGTGGCTACTAGGCACATAGAGATGTGCCTAGGTGTGGAGCTGGGAACCTCACCTGGTCCCAAATTCTCTGCATGAGGCAGCAGAGCTGCCTAATCTCGTCCAGGAGAGAAAGTCCTCCAGGTGCCAGGAGATCTGCTTGGGTATGGAGCAGAGAGGGCCCTGCTGCACCAGTCTCTGCACAAGAAGCAAAGGGTAGCTCTGGCTGCAGATCTAGGCAAGTGGGTGCTCTGAATGCCTGGAGATACTCCTGGGTGTGGGAAAGAGAGGACCTCACTGTGTCACGATATCTGCACAGGAAAGATGGGTGGCTCAGGCTACTGATCCAGGTGAGCACGTGCTCTGAATGCATGGAAATCTGCCTGGGGTGGAGTGTAGAAGACCCTGCTGCACCATAACGTCAGGAGAGGAGGCTGGGCACCCAGCAGGGACACATGCAAACCAGTTCCAGGTCACCAAGCTGGCTTTGTCTGCAAACCTTATTGCCCAGACAAACCATAGCTGCAGCAACTCTCCTTTTACTTCGGACCTGTGATGGGGGAGAGCACAATTCTAGTACCTACTGTTGGGTTACTTTTTATATTTGCTGCTCAGTTTTGGCTATGGAGGCCTTTCCCCCGTTCCAGAGCAAATGCTGCAATATTTGATCCAAGACTAAATTGTGTGCATGACCATGCTGCCAAATTGCTGAAGAATGACTGCCTTGTATGAGCCTGGATTAAAAATGGCATCCTCTTGTTGTTCCTGGTTCTGAGAAAATACATGTAGCTTTTCTCAGTGTCTCCGTCTCAGCGTCTGTAAGCTTCTCCCCAAGTTAGCTCCAAGGCTCAAGAGAAACAAAGTGCTCTCCCTCTACCTGGGTTGCACAGATCCCTAGCAGTAAGGTAAGTGACAGAGGGAGGTCCTCTGCCTCTTACGCATTGAGGCTTCACTCACTTTTACCAGCCAGACGCCATCGTGGAGGCCGTTTGCCCACCTTCTCCTCTCTGGAGTCCGGGGTGTCCTTTGCTATTGAAGTGGATTTCCGTTTTCCTTTTTTAATGAAAGCTCACAGAGTTTATCTTTTTGCACTGTTTTGCTATTTCCAAGTGGCTGAGGTATGTGGAAAGCCTGTCATCTGCCATCTTGGGGAAAAAAAATGTCATGACTTTTGAGGGACTTCAGTGACCTGTTTATCTCATTATCAGTTTCCTCATCTGTGAAATAAGACAAGTGGAAATACCTCCTTGATGGAGTGGTTACAGGGATGAAGTGAGCTACTCCATGCCTCTTACTGCTGTTTCCAAATGAGACATAGAACTAAAAATGGCTGAGCTGGGATTGGAACCCACTCTGTTTCCAAAGCCTGTCCCTTAGCCCCTCCAGTGTTGTTGTCTGATGAAGTTTATACAAATATACACATTTAATATTAAATGACTGCAATTACTTGTTTGCTTTTTGAGAAAATCAAGGGGTTAACTGATTTCTACAGCTGGAGGGTAATGACAGGAAAGCAAACTGTCTCCCCTGGTCACCTACCCTCTCCTCATACTGCTTTTGGTGTGCTGTCTCCAGGGCGACATACACTCCACAGCCGAGACAGTCTCTCTAGGATCTTCAGACAGTGTCAGGCCTCTCTGGTTACCATCCTCCTCCTCATCTAATCACATCAATATAATTAACATAGAATAAGAGTATGCCTCACATTTACTAAGTGCTTATATTCTGTAAAGTACATCATGATTCAGATCCTGCTCAGCAACTCTGAGAGGTGGACGTTACTTTCATCCCTGTTTTACAAATGAGGAAACTGAAGTTTAGGTGAAGAGTTTTCCCAAATTCACACAATTGGTAAGTGGGATTCAGACCCAGGCTGCCTGGCTTTGGAGGTGGAATTCTTAAGCCCTGGACTCTGCTGCTGCTCTTTCTATTTGAAATGACTTTAGGTAAAAAGCTTTTGTCTTCGTCGTCACCGTTTAATAGGCTACACTGATCCTCAGAAACAGCAGATATGGAATTATTGTGGATTGAACTAAATCAGTGAAAACAGAATATTTTGATGTCTCAAATATATTTTCAGAAATCTAAAATTATACCAGGTAGTCTAAGTGGGGAAACATACACGTGGAGTATCACATAATGATATATGAAAAACTTAAGTTTTCTAAACTGTAAACAAATGTGTGGAGAATCAGCTACATGCTTTTAGCAAAATCATTGTAATTAAGAATGATAAAGTATACATTAATACAGATACTGTTGAAACTTCTATAATCATATAGCTATTTACATCAGACTAGGATACTTGTTGCAGAGAAGTTTTAAAACATGTTTTTTCCGGAATGATTTCTTGCTCCTTCTAGATGGGCAGGATTGGGAGAAGGGTATTTTTCTAGACTCTGGACTCATAGCCACTTCCTCTTTCTACCTTTCTCTGGGTCCCTTCTCAGTCTGTAGTGCCCCGTAGTCATTTGGTACAAGTATTTCCTTCAGGCGACAGCCCAGCCGCGCTGAGAACTGCTCACTGCAGAGGTGACCCCTCCTGCCGTGTTAGTGAGGCTTGGTGCCTGTCTTCTCTGGGTCTGCTGCTGACATAGAACTAAGCACATGAATCATCAGACTGCAATCTGAGCTGAGACAGATTCTCTCTGCTAGAAATTGGGAATGAGGATGTGGGTAAACGGAGTCAGTTACTATGAGATTGTCTCTGGGCTTTGGGGCTGAGACACCCTGTGCTGGGTCAGGTGTAGGCAGAACAGAGAAAGGCAGTGAGGGGGAGAAACCTGGCAGCCCCTCAGGAGGGAGAAGGGGGTGGGGGTGAGAAGTGGAGACTTGCTGCCTTGACTCTTCATGGCCTCATTAGTAATCCAAGGCAGTCTTGAGTCCCAGCTCTTTCTACTTCCTGCCAATTCCTTTTAATAAATCTACTTTTACTCATGCCACTTTGGCAAAGTTTTGGTTGCAACCAAATCGTCTCTCCAGCAGTGTGAGAAAATACAGAGTGCGAGGCACCTGCAGTTCAATAAATTTACAGATACATAGTTTACTCAGTGAGTTTGGTTTAACTCAGTGTAGTTTTTATTTCCTTTACTGCAGGTGTCTCCTGCCTGTCCCTGAGGCTGGCTGCTTCTTAGGCCCAGTCCTTAGGAAAACAGATGGAGCGTGTGTGTCTGGTCAACATAGTTTTAGGTGGAAACTGGCTCTTTGAAGCCATTCAAACCTGAGCCTCTTGTTTGACTCCCATAATTTTATGGCTAAAACTTGTTTAACTTTCGTTTTCAGTTTTCTTTACTCAGCCCACAGTTTAAACCAGAAGTAGCTTTCCTCTGCACTTACACTAATTTCATTTACTGGATCATGTTTTCTGACATCTTGGTCTCTATTCTTTGCCTTGCATTCTTCCACATCTCCTGGCTGGTTGGTCCTCTGGCCTGCCGTTCATTTGGTCGGGTAGCATTTTACAGTTCCCTCCTCCATCTGACAGCCTTTTCCTCCATTTAGCTTTGAAGCTTTAGTACAGTAAGATCCACTTTAAAAATGTGATGAGAGCTTTGGATTCTGTTTCCAAAAATTGAATGTTTATATACACACCAAAAAGTGTGTACACTGTCAGGAATTTTGGGGGCCTCTCAGGTGAGGAACCTAGAAGCATGGGAAACTGAGAGCTGCAGCATGATCCATAAAAAGTTGGGGTCTAGAACATGTCTTCAGAGTCAGGCTTTGTGGCCTTTTAGTGTTGACTTTTCCCCCACGCTTCCATGTAGGAACTGAGAGGAGAGGTGGTAAAGATGCCCCTCACCTCAGACTCATGCTTTATTCTGCCAGTGATGCTATGTTCGTTTCCCCACCTGGGGCCAGCCACCAAGGAAAGGTCCTATTAAAATAATCATTCCTGAGTTTGGCCATGGAAGGTATGAGCCTTACCAAAAGACGTTCTACTTAAATAATGAAAGAAACCACCTTCCAATGTTTTGGATACTCCTGATATTCAGCCTTCTGCCTGAATGAGGAAGAGGAAAGAAATTGATTGGAGGGCAGATTAAGAAGGCACCCTGTCCTTCAGGTCAGGTCTTCATGGTGCAAACTCATTATCTCATTTGAATTCTTACGAATGTCTCCCAAATTCAAAACATTCAGAAGCACAAATGCTGCATTTAGTTGGTGATAACCAATAGGTAAGCGTTTGCACGAGTCTCAGTTCCTGCATCTTTGGAATGCAAACACTAACATCCCACCTAACTAAACATTTTGACTAATGAATGTTAGCCAGAAAATGGCTAAACTAACTAACAGTCTTAGCTCAGGCACACTGGGGCATGACAGTTCTAGTTCTGCTAGACTTCAATTAATCTTCTGATTTCCAAGATAACTAAAAGTCAGAGTGGGCAACATGGCTACTTGATGAAGTGGACCTCTACAGAGGGTCCTCCAAATAGGAGTCTTTCGATAGAATCAATCCAAATGCCCATGAGTGGTAGACCGGATAAAGAAAACGTGGTACATACACACCATGGAGTACTAAAAAGAACAAGATCATGTCCTTGGCAGCAACATGGATGGAACTGGAGGTCTATTAAGTGAACTAACATAAGAATAGAAAATTATCACATATTCTTATAAACAGGAGGCAAACATTGAGTACATATGGACACAAAAAAGGAAACAACAGACACTGGGGTCTACTTGAGGGACGAGGGAGGTCGGAGCGTGAGGATGAAAAAACTGCCTATTAGAGCCTGGGCAACGTGGTGAAACCCTGTCTCTACAAAAATACAAAAAAAACTAGCCTGGTCTTGTGATGCACACCTGTGGTCCCAGCTACTTGGGAGGCTGAGGTGGGAGGATTGCTTGGGACCAGGAGGTCGAGACTGCAGTGAGCCATGATCACACCACTGCACTGCAGCCTGAATGACAGAGGGAGACCCTGTCTCAATAAAAAAGAAAAACTACCTGTTGTTTACTGTGCTTTTCACCTCAGTGATAAAATAACCTGTGCACCAAACCCCTGTGACACACAATTTGTCTATATAACAAACCTGCATGTGTACCCCTGAACCTTAAAAAAAAAAAAAAAAAGAAAACAAATAGCAGTCTTTCCATTAGGTCTAGGGCCTGCTTCTCTGGGTATGTTAGAGGTCCTTAGGGCCACGTCTTTGTCTGGAGATTTACTGGAAGGACTCGTGAGACTCCACATAGAGTTTCACTCACAGTTAGATTGAAGGCAGCCCTGTAGTGAGAATATGCAGCCAGATCATAAGAGAAAAAGACACAGGTGGCATCTGCAGCAATCCAAATCCACATCCCGGCTTCCTCATGTTTTTTTCCCAGCAAGGGCCTTACGGCGTGTACTCTTCTCCAGCAACAAAAATGCAGCCCCAAGTGGATGATGTTTCAGTCCAGGAAAGCCCAGGTATTAGAGACTAAGTGCCCAAGGTTTTTGTTGGGAGATAGTCACATGCGCATCATTTACCTAGTGTGTACCAAAATTCCAGGCTCCCAAGAAAGCAAGGAGGTGTTCAGCATGACACCTTCCCATACACATTTTTGTACAAACAGTTTGGGCACATGGGATGCACCCTAACCATTTAGGGAATATTTTAGATCAGTTTATAGAACTGTGTACCAGCCAAGTTCCCAGATGCCAAAAAAGGTTCAAGTTTGCAGGCAGGCCTTTCTAAGGATAGCAGGCTCAGGCCTGCTGTGTTTACTCTTTTCTGCACGCTGAGTACCTTTTAACTGCCGCGGTGAGGAACTTAGGAGCAGGGATGAGGATGACATTCTGGTTCTCCTGCAAGGATGCTCTCTGTCATTAAGATTCATAGCCTTTCCTCTTTTGCTTTGGCAGGTCTCCCCGGTCCATAGGTGAAGTGCGAATTGTCAGCCACATTCAAAAAGTGCAGGATTAACTTTAGTGTAGAGCCTGGGAATCCAGAAGAATGTGGTCATTACGGGTTAAGGAAATTACAAGCCATGCAGCCTTATGTCACTGGATTAATTTGGCACAGGATGAAAAGTCCCTCAGAAGCGCGCCTTGTTTTAGCTTTCCAGTTGGTTGATTTCTCTTTGAGAGTGACCCTGGAGGGCAGAGTCAGCTCTGCGAGCTTTCATTCTCCTTCCACCCCTAAGCCTGATTGCATGCTCTCCTTCGGTCCCCACATTTTCTGTAGAAGCCAGGTGTTGCCACGTTTGTTCTGCTCTCTCCTGTACATCTGGCCAACCTTCCCCCTTCACACTGAGTCACACTCACCAACCCTCCCAGATCTCCTTCCTCCTCTATTTGTCTTCTGGATTTTTCTCTAAAAAGCCTTTCATTTTGTATTTTTAAATTAAATTTAATTTTTTTTGAGATGGAGTCTCGCTCTGTCGCCCAGGGTGGAGTGCAATGGCACTATCTCAGCTTACTGCAACCTCTGCCTCCCGGGTTCAAGCGATTCTCCTGCCTCAGCTTCCTGGGAGGCTGGGATTACAGGTGCCCACCACCACGCCCAGCTAATGTTTGTATTTTTAGTAGAGATGGAGTTTCACCATGTTGGCCAGGCTGGTCTCAAACTCCTGATCTCAGGTGATCCACCAGCTTCGGCCTCCCAAAGTGCTGGGATTACAGACGTGAGCCATTGCACCTGGCCAAAAAAACCTTTTAATAAAAGTTTAAAAGAATTTCTAGCCTTCTGCCATCCAGTATTAGTGCCATTTTCTTCCTCCCATGAGCCATCTTCAAGTCATTTAAAATGGGCATGGAAGATAGGAGCCTGTATCATGGGACGGTCTACTTAAATAATGAAAGATATCCATCATCCATTGTTTTGAGATGCTCTGGTATTCAGCCTTCTGCCTGAATGAAGAAGAAAGAAAGAAAAAGAAACTGATTGGAGGGCATATTGAAGAAGGCACCTCTGTCCTTCAGGACATTATTAGTCATTAGTCATTACTTCTTCCTATGCAGATATTTGTAGAATTACCTTCTTTCTAATATCTTACCTATGCATACTGAGAGCACCCCCTAATTCACCATGATTTGGGAGCAGGGTTTGGCTTTTGCTTTTGTTTATATCTTGTTCTTTCTTGACGAGATAGTGATGAATTCTTTTGATTGTCATACAGTATTGTGTAAATTTTTCTTGATAAGACAGAGCTACATTTATCTAGAATTCTAGAGCAGAGTCAAACCTGATCACTGGAAGCTGTAAAGATCTGTACTCTGCCTGGAATTTGCTTCAGAATAATTTTAAGGGTGGGAATGTAGATGAACTAAGATTGGTCATGTGTTAGTAATTGATTTGGCTAGCTGATGTTGTACGTAGGAATTCATTATATTATTCTTTTTCCTTGCATGTATATCTGAAATTATTCATAACAATAGTTAAATGACCTGATACTTGTTGCTAGCATCGTTGTATACAATTATTTATTTATTCAGCAAACATTTATTAAGCTGCTATGTGAACAGGTACAAAAGATTAAAAAAGCATGTCATGCTTTCTAGAAGTCCAATATTTAGTGAGAAAGTCAGCAGCACAACTGTGACACAGTAGAAACCCAGTAGCATGGCCTGGAGATCATTTGAGTTTGGACCTACAAGGAGCCTGTCATTTTCTTTGTTCAAAGCCAGGTTAACACCGTTTCTGCAACTTTAAGGCTTAATGTACTAAGCATTTCTTTGTGAGTCAACATAATTTTTTGTTCAGAAGATTTACCTATTCCATTCACAGTAGTAGGCCTGCAGAGGATATGATGGATATAATTATAAAATACAAAATTATTTTTCCTAAGCATTTTAGTCTGTTTGGGGGAGAGGGTAGGCACTAAAGGCTCAATGAGCAGCTGATGTTTCAGACATGGGCAAGCTCTAGTTCATGCAAATCTTGAATCAACAGCCAATCCTGAAAGGATAGATAGTATTGATGTATCTGTAGTTTACAGATCAATGCAAGAAACTGAAGCTTGGAGAGTTGAAATTAACTTGCCCAAGGTCACACAGCTTGCTTTATTCATTTATAGCCTGCCTTCTTCCAAAAGGGATTTCGGGCAGCTAAGCCACACAGTTAGAGAGTTCCTTGTGGTCTTTCTACTGTCCCAAGAAAAACAAGGCTGTATTTTTTTCTTTTTGAGCTTAAATGATGCATAGTGTTTCAGTCAACATTACTACATGGATGGCTTCAAGTTTAAATTGCACAAAAGTGCTTATGTATGTCTCTGTTGGAATGTGTGGGAGTAAGAAAGGAAATCCCTGTATTTGATTTCATAAAGTCATGAGCTTTATATAGTTGCTTGAGCCACACATGCTGGTGCCTGGCTGTGTGCACAAGAAAGTTCTTGTTAATCCTTGCACAGCTGGTGTGGTGTTTGTCATCATTATTACTTATTCTTAATTACCAAAAGTGCACATGGGCTACAGATTTTAGCCTGTGCCAAACTAAATCTCTAAAGTAGTTGGATTAATAGGTTATGGGGAAGATTTATAATCCTTTGTGAATGATAGTAATTCTGCATATGTTCATATAAAGAAACAGCTGACATCAGAAACTCAAAATGTGGATCATAATCTCAATGTTATTCTCAATATCCATCTCCTGTATTCTTTAATTTGTTGCTGAATCAACATTGCTTTATTCATAGATTGAAAATGGAATTTATTTGTAGGTTATCCCATTTTTAGGCAATTGTCTGTCTTTCCCTGCCCCAACAATAAGTAAAAGTTGAAACTTTCTCCTAGGGAAGGCTTCAAATACTTGATTTCTGTGGAATGTCATTTATGTTTAGGTGGAAATGGGGGGAAATGACCACTAAGAGGATTAGTCATTATTTTCATAGTTTGATGAAGGAATTAGGTCATTTGTGCTTAATGTGCTAATAAGCACAGAGTAAGCTGTACTTATTGATGGATCGACATGGAAAGGTCCTCTAAATGAGAATTGTTTCTTGTGTGTAATCGTATTATTCTGTGGTTCCTGCAGAACTGCGTTTCTAGGGCCACAGATCCGCAGTGTAACTTTTTTGGAAGTCTATGTGTTTTTATCCACATTCTGTGTAACTTAAAACTCTTTTATTTGTCTTTCATTCTCCATTGCTACCCATTCTTGGCAGCTTTCCCATTCATTCCTCTAGGTCAGTGATAACCAGTTTTTATGTTTCACATCCTTTTGAGGATTCAATGAAAGATAATAATCCCACTTTCTGAAAACATACCAATGCGTATACACCATTCACATATGATTTAAGGGCACACAGTAACTCCAAAGTCTAAAATAGACCTGGTTAGAGACCCTTGCTCTAGGTGAAAACAGCAAGGGTGATATTAAAATACTGTAATAAAAATATGTGATCTACTTATAGTGTGGAGTGTGGGAGGAGTAGGGAAGCTTATCAAGTTAGAGCTTGCCACATATCACAGTATATTACATTTTCCTTATGTATTTACCGGTATTTCTTGTCTACTTATTATCTAAAACAGAATCTCAAAAATGTTTTAAGATGACATAGTAAAGACAGATTTGTCAGCCTTACAATATAGACCACCAATATAGGTTAGAAGAAGAAGAAGAAAAAAAAAAAAAAAAAAAACCTGGTATCAGTCAAACAGAGACAAAGGCTAGAGACCAGCAAACAAAATTTCCAAAAATTTGCATGGTCCATCTCTTTTATACTCCCAACTTGACCTTCCACGGGAGGCCTGTATGTGTGAAATACTCAAAAAGCTCTTCTTTAGAAATGGGTGCAGGAGATGGTTTGGGCAGCTTTGGGTAAAGACTTGCAACTTCCACAAAGGTACAGGCTCCTCCTGTGATTGTTCTCCTCTCTTTTCAGAGGAAGGAGAGAATAGCTACGATGTGGCCTATGGGAACCTCTATTGTAAACACCCAGAGTTAGCCATCTCCAGCAATAGACAGGAAGGCAGTCGAAAGACAAAACATCAAAATGGAAACTAAATAAAAAATGAATTACCTCAGGAGAGGAAGTGGGAAAGATGAACCCTGAGCTGGGGGGGAGTTTCGTTTCCTACCCTCATAATTTCCAGTGTGATTGTCTTAACGTGACCATCTCATACTCTGTCCATCTTGTGCCTTGAGAATGATAGGAAGTGGTTGATAAACTGGCCTAGACTGCCCATCTGAGACTGAGACTTCCGGGGTGACTGGAGGACCAGAGCTTCTGTTGGAATCATGTACAGCCCAGTCAGGGGAGTGAACACAGCTCGAGGTATGTTACTAAAACCACAGCGACGAGGGCAATGACCAGGCTGCATAGATGCCTGGCTGAATCCTCATCCTCCCTGTACCCATTTGTTATGGACTAAATTGTGACCCCTCCCAAAATTCATATGTTGAAGCCCTAACTTTAACCAGTGTAACTGTATTCGAAGGTAGGGTCTTGAAGGAAGTAATTAGGTGAAATGAGGTCATGAAGGTGGGGTCCTAACCCTATAGGCCTGGTGTCCTTAAGAGGCACGTGCACAGAGCAAAGGCCATGTTGTGAGGGAACAGGGAGAAGCAGCCATCTGCAAGCCAAAGAGGGAGGCCTCAGGAGAAGCTAGCCCTGCCAGCACCATGGTGTTGGACTTGCAGCCTCCAGAAGTATGAGAAGATAAATTTCTGTTGTTACCCCGTCTGTGGTATTCTGTCATAGCAGCCCCAGCCGACTAATAACCATTCTCTCAGGAGACAGAACACTGAGCAGGCAAAACTGTAGTGCATGGAAGAACAACACAGATATCCAGAACATGGGAAGAGATTCAAGAAGTTATCACCCCTGGTGTAGTGGTGTGAATAAAAAGTGTTAACAAAGCTGTCCACTTAAAACATTTATATAATTGAAATTAACCAACTAAAATACCCAGTGTGGAGTCCACAAATGTATTGCAGCAGGAGGGAAAAGTGTAAACTGTACATCAGTAATCTATTTTGGAAGAAATACTGATCTAAGAGAAGAAATGAACTTACTAAAATTAATCTCTATAGAACTAAGTATTGAATAAAATGGGAATTCAAAAATAAAGTAACTAAATATGATTCTTTAAAGGAGCTTGCTGAGCTAAGACAACAGACATCCAAAACAACATTTCAAAACAAATGAACAATTTCGAAATGGAAATGAGTAGAATCAAAAGTTACAAAATGATCATGGTTGATGAAACAGTCACAGTCAATGAAAGGAGAAAGACAGATGAGAGAAGACGGAGACAGCAGTAGATGTAGAGGACAAAGATGGCCCATCAGAAGGCATCAAGGCAGGTACAGAACCAGACACGTAGAACAGAAATAATTTTAATGGTAAAACAAGATAATTTTTTTTTCTGAATCAAAGAATAGCTTAACCTGGTCAAATAATCCACTAAAAAGATTAATTCTAAGGTTGATAAGTCTTGAGTATCAATTTCTGGCCACAAAGGAAAATGTCAAATTTCAAAAGGCAGAAATAATATCACTTTTTTTCTGATCCATAATACTTCTCAAATCTAGGAATTACCAACAGTAATAATAGGAGCAAAAAAAATTAGCCCTAGTAATATGGAATTTCAAAAACCTTCATGTTTCATGTTTCATGGATTGAAGTAGAAACCTTAAAAAGTATAGAATATCTAGAAAAAATATTACAAAAACAAGCATATCAAAACTGAAATGGCAGGGCAAAACTTACATTCTGAGAGAAGTTTATAGCCTTAAGTAACTGTATAACTGAGTCAAAAAAAAGCATTCAGCTACTCCCCAAATTAGAAGATAATAATACATATGAAAGCAGAAATTAATGAATTAGAAAAGAGAAAAAAAGGTAGCATTTATGAATACTAAATTTCGGGGGGGATTGGGGAGGATAAAATCGATAAACGGTGGGCTAGTCAAGAAAAGGGGTTGGGAGAGAGGGCTTACATGTATAAAAACAAATATGGACATAATAGATACACAGTACATATAATGTTAAAAATCTGAATGAAGTTAGTGGAATAAACTGAGAAAATTTTCAAAGAGCAATCATCTATTCCCCAAAAAGCACCACAGATATTTTCACTGCTGAATGCTTTTAAGCTAGAAAGAAACAGTTAAATCTTTGGATATTGAAACTGGTCTACGCCATAGTGAAGGAAAACTGCAAATTCTTTTCGTGACATCAGCAGGGCACTAATGCCAAGTCTGTGAAAGATATAAAGTTGTAGATCAGTTTTACTTATCAATATTATATAGAGCTCTTAAATAATATATCAGCAAATAGCATCAATACTTTATAACATTTCAGTTTAAGTTGGTTTCATCCCTGAAAGGGGATGATACGGAGCCACAAGCATGGCTCAGTATTTGGAAATAATTTGGAAATTAATATATCCTATTATTAAGTGAAAGGCGAAAGTCAGCAGGTTCCTAAAAGCATTTGACAAAATTTACATTAATTCCTGATGTTGTACTTCAGTGAAACAGAAATCGTAGCTACTTCTTAAATCTATCTTAAAATTTGTATTTTAGCCCTTAATTTAGTATTCTGTTTGTCAAAATGTTTGTAATATTGACAACATGACTATTTCTAATTAACTATTGCTCTGGAAGAACTAGACAAGAAAAGAGAAGGGAGGGAAACGAGGTGGTATTTAAAACCTGGAAGGGGAAAATTTTGTACTATCCACAGATATGGTTGTGTACATAGAAAGCCCTGGAAAACAAATGGAAGAACTCTTATGCTAACATTGAGAGACAGGACTAGCTGGATTTCCTAGGCCAGGTAAGAATCCCTGAGCCTAGCTGGGAAGATGACCGCTTCCACCTTTAAACACAGGGCTTGCAACTTAGTTCACACCCGACCAATCAGGTAGTAAGGAGAGCTCACTAAAATGCTAATTAGGCAAAAACAGGAGGTAAAGAAATAGCCAATCATCTCTTGCCTGAGGGACACAATGATCGGGATATAAACCCAGACATTCCAGCTGGCAGCAGCTACCCTCTTTGGGTCCCCTGCCTTTGTATGGGAGCTCTGTTTCCACTCGATTAAATCTTGCAACTGCACACTCTTCTGGTCCGTGTTTGTGACCACTCAAGCTGAGCTTTTGCTCGCCATCCACCACTGCTGTTTGCTACCATTGCAGAGCCGCTGCTGGCTTCCATCCCTCCGGATCCGGCAGGGTGTCTGCTGTGCTCCTGATCCAGCAAGGCCTCATTGTCACTCCCTATCAGGCTAAAGGCTTGCCATTGTTCCTGCACAGCTGAGTGCCCGGGTTCGTTGTAATCGAGCTGAACACTAGTCACTGGGTTCCACAGTTCTCTCCTGTGACCTGCAGCTTCTAAAAAGCTGTAACACTCACCACATGGCCCAAGATGCCATTCCTTGGAATCCGTGAGGCCAAGAACCCCAGGTCAGAGAACACGAGGCTTGCCACCATCTTGGAAGCGGCCTGTCACCATCTTAGGAGTTCTGGGAGCAATGACTCCCTGGTAACAACGTGATTCATGAGCATGGAGGATTAAAAGGCATTACCAGAACGGATAGCTTCCTTAATAAAAGAATCAGAAAATACAGTGGGAAAAATAGCTCCTATTAACAGTGTCTTTTATCTGAGTGTAAGCCTAAGTCAATGAGTGAAGAACACCTGTGTGAAGAAAGCTGCGAAGTTCTGCTAAGAGACGTGAGAGAAATCTCCTTGAGGGGAGGAATTACATGGTTTTCTGTACTGCTGGCAGGGGTGTGAGCTGGAACATCCTTTCTGAGAGGGTTTGGCAGTGTCCAGTAGAGCTTGAAATGCACTTAGAGCCAGGTCCAGTGGTTCATGCCCGTCATTCCAACTACTCAGGAGACTGAGGCTGGAGGAGCCCAGGAGTCTGAATCCAGTCTGGACAATATAGCATGACGCCATCTCAAAAATAAAAAATAGACTTAGGCTTTGAAGGCCATCTCTGTGCTATCAAATACCAAATACTCTACAGATATTCTCTCAAAATTTTGCAGAAATGCAGAGCACCTTCACTGCCACGTTGTCTTTTAATGCAAAAGTCAGAAACAAATAGTCTTCAATAGGTGGAAAAAACATTCTGTAGCCTTTTGAAAAGAATGAATAGATTTAAACAGTGATAGGGATTGTGGCAGACACACCCTAAGATGACCTCCAGTGACCCAGGCCCTTGTGTGCAAGTACCTGTAACTTGATTCTACCCAGTAGAATACAGCAGAGGTCAATCTTTTATTATATGAGATTGTCTTAGACCAGAGAGAGAAAGTCTCCCATTTGCTTTGAAGTAATCAACCACGTGAACTGTCTCTGGAGAGGGCTATGTGACAGGGAATTGCAGACAGCCTCTAGGAACTGAGGCAGCCTCCAGCCCATAGTCAGCAGAAGCCACGGCCTTTAGTCCTGCAACGGCAAGGAAATGAATTCTGCCAGCAACCTGAATGAGCTTGGAAGCAGATTGATCCCCAGTCCAGCCTCCAGAATACAGCTTGGCTGACACCTTGATTATAGCTTTGTGGATTGAGGACCTCTAGAGCAGAGGACACAGTTTAGCTGTGCTTAGCCTCTGGACCCATGGGAACTTTGAGATCATTGATAGCTTCCTTATATAAAGCATGAGTCAGAAAATATAATAAGAGTAAGCAGTTTGTTTTCAGCTGCTGAGATTATGCTAATTTGTTGCACAGCAATAGAAAACTAATACACTGAAAAATGGAACCATCTCCAAGACACTGGTATCCTGTCTCACTCTGCATTTAATTAAAAAAAGAATCTCATGCCACTTGCTGATCCAACTTGCTCTTCATACCCTCACTTATTACACTCCAGGCACACTGGCCTATTTGGTATTCCTGGAACATGCCAGGCACATTTATGCCTCAGGGTCTTTGCACTTATTTGTTTATTCCGAGTGTCTGTAACGCTGCATGTCCCATATTAGGCATTCTGTTAGTGTGTGAACAAATAATATTTAAGTGTGGAACCATATCTGCTAGGATCCCTTGTGTATTCATATACATGTATAAGCTGGGTGTGCTGGCTCATACCTGCAATCTGAGCACTTTGAGGGCTTGAGGCAGGAGGACCACTTGAGCCCAGGAGTTTGAGATCACCTGGGGCAACATAGCGAGACCCCATCTCTATTTAAAAAAACATACATAGAAATATATGGGAGAAGGAAGGCTTGAGTAGTGAATTTTACAATATTCTGTGTGTGTCAGTATTATCAATTATTATGGCCCTTTTGTGGTTTTCTTCTTTGACTAAAAAGCCAACTAAATGGCTATTAAAATGTATATTAGTTAAAAAACAAATATTCTAGTTCTGTATCTCAGAGTGTCGAAATATGTCAATTTGATTAATCTGTTGGGTAAAACGAAGTTGCTGGAGGGTCCAGGTTTTAATTTGAAGAAACTTGAAACAGTGTATCTGATTCTTCTTTGAGTTTGTACTCCTTACATTCTTATGTCCTTTCTCTCTCATGATTGAGGTTCTTGTGTCTTGTCCTTCAATGACAAAAACTTGAAGCAATGAGAGAAGTATTTATAGGTATATGATCTATTTAATGTATTATGTTAATTGTGAAGCATTTATATGTTGAAGTTACTTTGGGAATGATTATTTTACTCATGCAAATTACCGTCTCATTACACAGTATGAGGTGAAAGAAAGAAATACACGACGTGTCTCTTAGTGCAGATTAAAAGTGGCCACAAATTTCTTTCCCACTCCTTCC
The DNA here is from genome assembly GCF_043159975.1 of Macaca nemestrina. Classification (NCBI taxonomy): domain Eukaryota; kingdom Metazoa; phylum Chordata; class Mammalia; order Primates; family Cercopithecidae; genus Macaca; species Macaca nemestrina. Next base: position 41,714,754 of record NC_092127.1, on the reverse strand, counting down.
ATAGAGATGTGGGGGTGTAAGTGTCTCTTTCCCTTAAACCTGGGTAGAACCTGAGACTGTTTTGATCATTATACTATGGCAGGAGTGACTCTTAATTAAGGCCCGAACACTGGCAGCTACCACTTCTTTCTTCCTGGAACGCTCTTTCTGGAGGAAGCCAGCTGCCGTGTTAAAAGTTCAGCCACCCTGGGCCTGCCAAGCGTTGAGGAAGCCCGTGCTCGCCGTGTAGAGAGGCTACAGAGACGGGGAGAGATGCCCGGCCGGCCCTAGCTGTTGCAGCTCTCCCATCCAGGCACTGGACATGTGAAAAAATGTCTTGGTCATCCCAGATCTTAGCAGACATGATGTGGGGAAAACGGAGGCAACCAGCTGACAACCAAAACGGTGGACACATCAAATATGTGACCCTTGTCAGCCTGTTGCAGCTATTTCCAGTCTTTTGCCTGACCCCAGCAGAGTTTGATGATTGTTGCTGTGCCATGCCCACATCCCCAAGCCAGCATATTCCGAGTGTAATAATATGGTGGTGGTCTGCCACTGTGGAGCATTAGGGAGCTCTTTCTTCAACATACAGAAGCTATGTCCCACAGTGTCACTGAAAGTGAATTTTGGTTTTGTGAATTTGATTTCCCTGTTGACTTCCAGAGGAGAGTACTTCTAAGGGGGAAAAAGGGAACATTTTTAAAAGATTATGCATTAAAGAAGAATAACCATGTTATCTGCATCTTTTCATGTGATAAAAAACTCTGAAAGTGAAAATGCAGTGAGAATCTGACAGGTGATTAGTTACCCTCTCTTCATATTGTCTTATCCTATCAACAGCATTTGGGAGAGTCAGCTCCATGGCTAAGATTTCCATGCACCCTTCTCTTCCTCCCCATCAGCCCTCCCCAGCACACATGCTTTGCTTATCAGTGGACCTTTGTGGCCTTTTTCTGAACAGCACTCAGTAGTACTATTCTACCTGGATAGCTTTTCTTGATTTACATATTTTTCCATAATAGCATGTAGAAAAATTAGACGAAATTGCCTGTAGGTGCGGTGGGACTTAGTAAACTTCAAGGAAGTTAATCATCATATTCTTGGACAAAAATCTCTCTCTGTAGAAGAAGAAAGGGTTACTGTTTAGAGACCTAAATCAGCATGACTTTAATGCATGTGTTTATGAAATGGTTACAGTTTATTAACCTTTTCTGTGTACTTACTATCTGACCCGCTTTTCTTTTGGAAAGAGAAAATCAGAATAAAAGGAATACTAAGATGAGATGACTGTTACCGGTCCTCTCTGAAATAATCAGGGCAGCCCCATTGGCATGTTCACATGGTTACTCTGTGGATGTCATCGGGGAAGGAAGGGAGCTAAGATTCCAGCATGGTACATGGTGTGTTTATCAGGGATGGGGGAAGAAGAGCGTGACAGGTCAGCTTGACAGGATTGCTCAGTAGCGAGAAGTATGAGTCACTTGGCTCACATAGCTTGATGAGGGAGGACAGCTTCTGGGGACGGGTACGTATCTTCTTCAGAGATTCATAAGTCAGCTATTCAAGCCCTGCATGCAGTGTGTGAACCCCTTTGGAAAGATCCCAGTCTTAACCTTGTAAAACGTTGCTGACACAGAACTGTCTCCCAAGTTTACCTGCTCAAGCATTGTGTAACTTCAGCAATTCGGAAGGCTTTCCCCTCCTTATACTTTCTTCTCAACCCAAATTCCCGGTTTTAACCTCTGGGGCCAAACACAAGGTTTACAGGTTTATTCCTCTTCCACTTGATATGCTTTTGGAACTTAAAAATTGATACTGTGGCTTGCTGGGTTTCTTCCTAGTTCCTTCAGTTGCATGACTTAGCTTTGAATGTTCCTGGTCACAGTCTTTGGAGACGCTTCTGTTTCTCAGTGATTCTCTTACTGCAGAACTGAAATGTAACGCCCTAGCGTGTCCCAGTCAATCAGGACTGCAGTTGGGGTTAGCATCTTCCTCCTTCTGGATGTGCCCCGTGTTTGTTCATCCTGTCTAAAAGGTTAATCAGCTTGCAGTCATGGCCTGCGGTGGCCTCATTCTCGGCTTCCTGTTTATGTTGACCTTTTGCATTGCTGCTCCTGAGGCACACAGTCTCCATTGCTGGTCTTGTGCAGCTGCTTTTTAAAACATATCGGAACTGTTTGATAGTTTTTTTGTTGAATCTAGTATTGCTGGTTTCTTTGTTTCCAAGCTGCTGAAAGTATCTTGGATGCACTTCTTGCTCGGGAAATTATTCAGTATCTCTCCCAGTTTCATGTCATCTGCTGATGAAGACAAAGCCAATGCTGACAGATACTGAACTAGAGCTCCAAGACTTGCTACTAGAAATATTTTTGTAGGTTTAAAGTGGTGGATCTCAACCTTGAGCAATTTTGGCCTGAAGGGGACATCTGGTAGTGTCTAGAGACATTTTTGGTGATCCCCACTGGGGGTGGTGGTACTCCTGGTGTGTATCTAGTGGGTAGAGGCTGGGGTGATGTTGAACATCTTACAGTGAACAGGACAGTCCCTCCACAACAGTGACTTATCGGGCCCCAAATGCTAATAGTGGAGATTGAGAAGCCCTCAGCAGATTAACGTAGTTCTACTAACAGTGTCTGTTGGGTATGCTGTTTTTAATCTTGTTATTCAGAGGTACTATATCAGCATGTAAGACTGGGTTCTCCAAGTGTGAACTGGGCTTACCTGAGACCTTTTCAGGGATCTGTGAAGTGAGAGATATTTTTCTGATAATTGCCCTTTTCACTCTCATTGTTTACGATTGTAGGGTGGTGTTTTCCAGAGGCAACATAACCTGTGATATTAACACATTGAATGCAGAAGGAGATAGAGAATTCGGCTGTCTACTGTTAAGTCAGACATTAAAGAGATTTGCAAAATGTGATACAATGCCCTTCTTCTCACTAAATTATTTTTGCTTTGGAAAAATAATTATGTTAGTATGTAATGGTTTTGTGTTAAATAATACATATATTTAAAAGTTTTTAATTGTTTTACTGTCAATATCAACAGATAATCCACACGATCAAAAGTTCTTAGGGGAAAAAAAAAACCATAAAAAGTTATTTGAGGTCCTCAATACTTCCCTCCCCTCCCCTCCCCTCCCCTCCCCTCCCCTCCCCTCCCCTCCCCTCCCCGCTTCTCTCTTTGAGATGGAGTCTCGCTTTGTTGCTCAGCTGGAGTGCAGTGGTGTAACATAGGCCCACTGCAAACCTCTGGTCTCCTGGGTTCAAGTAATTCTCCTGCCTCAGCCTCTTATGTAGCTGGGATTACAGGTGCATACCACCATGCCTGGCTAATTTTTGTATTTTTAGTAGAGACAGGGTTTCACCATGTTGGCCAGGCTGGTCTCCAACTCCTGACCTCAAGTGATCTGCCCACCTCGGCTTCCCAAAGTGCTGGGATTATAGGCATGAGGCACCGTGCCTGGCCAAGATCCTCAATAATTTATAAGAATATAAAGAGGTCTTGAGGTAAAAAATGTTAAGATCCTCTGATATAGGCTAAGATCCTCTGATATAGATCTTCATTTTATGTGCAAGGATATAATGTGTTAACAATTTTAAAGGCCTTGTTAGAATGCCGATGTACAGAATTTTGATGTTTCCCAGTCTGGAAGCCCTGTACTGAAAGAAATTAATTCACATGTTTCTAGTGAACCTGTAGTAGTTTCTGGTTATCTTTTTCTACATTTCCAGATGGTCACCATTTTTTAAGTAATAATCCAGAGCCTAATTTGGGATCTCTATGTAGTCAGATGGACTAATAACTCAGCTTCAATTTCGTCTTCTCACTTTGTGCATAATTTTTTGTTGCAGTTAGGAACGAATTTTTGAAATTGCCTCTGGCCCTTTGAGCCGAGATTCTCTTTGGGACCTGAAGTGTTGGAAGCGTAGGTAACTTTACTCAGAATGTTGTGAAGGCTACTTTTGTGAAACCTCAGTTTCTGGTATCTGAATAAGGAACAGTGCTGTTTCTTAGAGTGGATATATACCTTGATTCCTAAACATTTTTAAGTTTTGAAATTAAATTTCCTATAGTTAACTAATCAAAACTTAATAGATGTCTGTGTTTTGGTCTTAGTTTAAGTATACAGTTTTTAGCTATGTTTTCCATTCCCCCCCACTTTTTCTTGTCATGAGATTGGAGGGAGAATGAAGTTCTGCCCTATGAATGAAGTAGGTGAGGAATATAGTGATTAAATGGTAGACCTGTGTTAATAACATGATGTTGGAGATATCTAGATATCTCTGGTCTGGTGCAACCCTTTTAGCTGGATCAGGAGTCTGAGCTGTAGAGAAGTTAAGTTACTCTCTCAAGACCATAGTGCATTTAAATAGCAATGAACATTATGATCTTATGTCCCTTTATTAGTAAATTAGTAATATGATTGTGTACCAGTGTTTAATCTCTTTAACCATTTGTTTTTTCATCTATATCATTGGAATAAAACTATCAACCTTGTAGGGTTGATCATATTATCTTTCATAACCTTTCTTTTTGTTGAAAAATTTTAGACCCACAGAAAGGTTGCAAGAATGATTAAAATAAACATTGTATACCCTATATAGTATAATTCTATTATTGTTATCTTTGTTGAATAATTTGAGACTAAGTTCCTTTATATCAATTCATCCCTAAATATTTGAATATGTGTCTCCTAAAAACAAGGACAAATTCAGGAAATTTGACATGGCCACAATACTGTTGTCTATATATCATGACTCCAAGTGTGGCCCGTAGTCCAACACATTAACATTAACTGGGAATCTGTTAGAGTTGAAGACTATTGGGCTGAATCAGAACCTGCATTTGAATAAGAACACCAGGTGATTTGTGTGTGTGTAAATGTTTGAGACGTACTGCTCTAATGGTAGTCCATATTTATATTTCTCTGTCGTCAAATGACATTTTTAATAGAAAAATTGCCCCAATCCAGGATCATATATTGTATTTAATAATTGCCATGTCTCCTTTAATTTAGAATAGTTTCTCAGCTTTAGCCTTTCATGATATTGGCACTTCTGAAGTGTACAGGACAATTGTTTTATAAAATGATCATTAATTTGACTCTTCACAATTAGATTCATGTTAAGTATTTTTGGGAGGTACATAGATGAATGATACTGATCTAAGTGCATCACATCAAGAGGCACATGACATCAGTTTGTTCCATTATTGGTGAAATTTACTTTGACCCCTTGGTTGGGTGTTATTCTGGTTATTTATCAGAACATAGCAAATCACCCCAAAATTTAGTGTTTTGAAACAACCAATCTTGTTATTTTCATGATTATACAGACAAATTCAGGCAGGGTGGGGCGAATTTAGCTTGTCTCTGCTCCTTGATGTCTGGGGCTTCAGCTAGTGGGAAATTTTGAATAGCTGTGGGCTGGAATCATCTGGAGGCTTCTGCACTCACATCTGGTGCCTAGGCTGGGCTGACTCACAGGCTGGGCTCCCCTGGGACTGTTGAGCACAACGCCTACATGTGGTCTCTTCATGTAGCTTGAGCTTCCTCACAGACATGGCTACCTAAGGGCTCCAAGTGAGTGTTCCAGCAAACAAGCTAGAGACCATAGGACCTTTCATGATCGAGCATCAGAAGTCATATATAGTTCACTTTCACATCAGCTATTGATTGAAACACTTAGGAGCCTGCACAGATTTGGGAAATCTGGGGCAGGGAGATAGACTCCACCTCTTGATGGAAAGAGTGTCAAAGAATTTGTGGCCTTGTTTTAAAATTGCCACAGGTAGTGACTGCTGTATTTCCTAATTGTAAATATAGCCATTTTCTCTTTGGAATTAACTGTAATCCATCAGGAGACACCCTGAGAATATTGAAGAATCCTGTTCCTTGGCATCTTTAGCCAGTTAGTTTTAGCATTCATTGTTGGCTCCTTTATGTTTATTAGTTGGGATTTGAATTACATAAAAATCTTTATGTGCTAATCTCCCAGTAACTAAGCACGTAAGAATTACAGACAGTGCTGGGTTCTTAAAATCCTTTCTTGGACAAAGATAAGCATGCATGACCCAATTTGGCAGGTGGGCCGTGTCTTACTGATAGAAGTGCCAAACAGTTATTAGCATGTCAACAGTAATACAGATGAAGGCATTCGACCTTCCTGTGTGTGTGGTTCTATGGCCATTATCCTGACTATTCTGCCTCCTTCCAGTTAAGGGAATGCGCCTGACAGTATGTCATGACCTCATTTATTATGATTGCAAACATTTATGTCAAAGCTGGTCCAAGGCCTAGGTGAAGTGATACCCACTGAGAGAAATTTCCCCCTGTGCTTTTGGGACATGGCTGCTATGTCTGAGTGGCAGCGAGTTCCAAACCAGTAGGTCATCCAAGAATCCAAGCAGGAACCTTTATACCTTTTAAGGTGCAGGAGCGAGGTAAAGATTATGCTTTGTCATTATATGTAAGACTTCTTAAACTGAATTGCGCAGTTCACACTGAAGGAGAGGCTGGTGCCCGACACCAGTATGTGTGACCTCCACATAGACTTAAGTTGACAGGGGTGAGATTGGGAATAGTGTGCTGTTTGGAATGTTTTTAAAATGTATTCTTGCAGATTTTCTAAACCCTTGTTTAGAAACATTTCAATTGAATGGTAAAATCTAGTTGTGTCCTAATGTGTTTAGAAATTGAATCTTGCCCCAAAGTTTAGTCTTAATAGATACATTAAGTTGGTGCAAAAATAATTGTAAAACCCACAGTTAAACTTTTGCACCAACCCATATATTGTAGAGGCCACATCTCATGTATAACCTGGGACTGAATAAATTCTAGGAACCTGAGGTCCATATATAGTTGTATTAAATATATTGACTGTTTTCTTCTTTATAATGACAAAATGTTCTAAGAAAAGAAAAAGACCCTAAAGAATAGTCATCAAAATTTTATAGAAATGTTCCTGTGTAGGGGATGATGGGTGTCTATCTGTGTGTTTTTTTTTTTTTTTTTTTAAACCTTCTTTCAAGAGCTGTTTTGTGTTTGCTAACATTTCTACAAGGAATATAATGTGTATTCATTATCACCTTTGTAACATGAATAAATTGTAATTTGGGAAAAAATTGTTTATCAATTTAAAAAAAGCAAAGTGTTCCTATAAATTTTAGAAACAGTAATTCAGTATGAAGACTGATAGTAATCCGCCCCTCCCACCTTCAGTGCAGCCTGTCCTAAAATGCCACCATTGACCACTTTCATAACGTGAATTTGCTTTAGGCATTTTATTTTTTATTAGAGCTGAAATGGAAATGGAAAAAAGAAAATATTGGATTCTCTCTTAAATATGTAAGCCATTCCTGTAGATATGTGTACTTGGAATAGGTTTCCCATGATTCTGATAAATACGTGTACATGCCTTCAAGAGACGTGTTCTTCATTGTGACTAAAATTCGCACATTTCCTTTTGGAGAATGAATAGGTCCATGGCTTATTTTTTCTTTCTAGGAAAAGTTACGCCTGTAATCCCAGCACTTTAGGAGGCCGAGGCGGGCAGATCATGAGGTCAGGAGATTGAGACCATCCTGGCTAACATGGTGAAACCCCGTCTCTACTAAAAATCCAGAAAATTAGCCAGGTGTGGTGGCAGGCGCCTGTAGTCCCAGCTACTCGGGAGGCTGAGGCAGGAGAATGCTGTGAACCCCAGAGGCAGAGGTTGCAGTGAGCCGAGATCGCGCCACTGCACTCCAGCCTGGGTGACAGAGTGAGACTCCATCTCCAAAAAAAAAAAAAAAAGAAAGAAAAAGAAAAGTTACTGTAGCCTACCCAAATGACTAGGGGTCATGGCTTGTATTCCAAAAGAAAAATATCCTTCATGTTGGAAATTTCATGAGATGATGAGTCAGTTAGTTCTAAATGTGTTTACTTAGTTTAAAGTTTCACCAGTGTCATTTAAGGAAGACTCTTTTTTATCAGGGTTCTCACTATCCCAGGGGAGCAAATCCTCTTCTTGGGGATCCTCAGGTCTTCAAGACTGCCAGTGGTACGTTTACTATGTTTTGATCTTCTGTGCTGCTAGTAGGACCCAGTGATTTTTAAGGGAGGACTTGAGGCTCAGAAAGAAGGGTGAAAAGAGAGGAGAAAAGGAACTTTAAGAAGTTGTTACCAACATTGAAGGAGGAGGAAGAAGAGGAGAAAGAAAGGAATGTTGTGTGCGGAGTATGCCTTATTGTTGACATAGAGTAATGTTAGTCTAGGCATTTATTACTGAAATGTAAACTTTTTGTTTGCATGTGAGCCAGGGACACATTGAAAAAAGGCTTTGGCTTTTTACTGAGTGAAGAGTATTTGTAGACATTTGGGTTATGAAAGTCAACATTACAGCTATATTTGGAGAAGTGTATTCTTCTGACTTCGGAAATCATATGCTGTGTTTTCCAAATGTTTGCAGGTGCAAATTGATGAAACTGCACCTGGAGTGTTTTTAAAGGTTTGCAAACCAGAAAACAACATTTTGTAATTGGGGATATATGTTCACACCATGAACATAATAGTGATGCAGCTTTGGCTTAATCAGGAGAGGATCACCTGATGTAGATGGGGAGAAGGTTGATGTAGTGAAAATGTCTGTAATGCCATTTGGTTCTGAGCGTATTATCATAGTTATTATTCCTTCTGTTGGTCTTTGTGAAATGAAACACTGGAAGAAACAGGGCACTGATGTTGCATCCCTAGTTAGTGGCACTGAAAATGCCTGTGGGTGGAGTAGGTAGTTCTGGAGTGTGTTGTACTTTATAAAGTCTGATTGATAAAGATTGTCAATATGCTGAAATCTTTAATGCAAAAACCAAAGTTGGCTATGTATCACCTATTTAGCGTATAGAGTGCTACCGAAATCAACATGGTATGTCCCACTGGAACTTGGGAAAGGGGTCTAAAAATGTTTCCTGAAATAAAACCTAAAAAAAATTTAGAAAAACAGAAACTGTACCAATTTGATATATTTCAGAAAAGAACTTTTTTCTTCTTTTAGTTTTAGTTGTAAACCAAAGTTGAAGTTGTTTTTTGAAAAACTGATGCTGAGTCGGGGCCTGAGCCTGTGGGATAGGTGACCACTGGCAGGGGAATGTCTCCTGTTCCCTTCTTCCCTCTCTTTTCTCCTGGTGGCCTTTCTCTAGTCTCCTGTGACATGGTAGAGAGGGCCTCATACTGATAGGTCATAGCAGGACTCCAAACAGGACCCTTCCTATGCTCTTATGTCAGCCTCTTGCATCTGTAATGCATTGGAAACCACTTTGAGGAATTTCAGCTATTTAGCAAAATCTGCCCAGAAGAGGAAGTACATGCATGAGGGGTACTTTGTTAGAAAGCAGGGGTCAAAGCTAGCAAGATAGGAAGTAGCAGTTGGCCGTGAGACCTGCTCTGGGAAGAAGGCCTGACTCTGCCACTGACTAGTGGTGTGAATATGAGCAAATCTTTAACCACGGGGCCTCAGTTTGCTCAACTGTGAAATAATGGGCTTGGCCTAAGGGGTAACTGGGATACTTTCCAGCTTCAAGATTCTGAGTTTTAATGAACCAGAACAAACATGAAACTGTAGAATATTTCCAGCCTCAAGCCTGAACCCAACTGGTATTTTACTGTCAGACCCTGTCGTCAATTCTAGTTAAATTTTCTAGAAAAGACCCATATTTAGTCACGGTGATTCAAGGACAGAGAGCTGGAAAAGGTTTTCAGTGCTCTCTCTGTGTACTGTTCACGTGGTAGCTACTCTGAGGTTAAGTTGTAGGTTGAAGTTCAGGTTACCTCGGAGCGAACCTAGTCAAACAACCCCAAGGTGATCAGGGTTTGCTTAAACCTGTAGACTCCAAAGCTCAAAGTAGTATTTGGCCATTTTGTAACTGTGCTATTTTAGAAAGAAGACTGGACGTTTTATTTCTGTCCCTCCTTTCTATGTTAACTCAGGAGAGCCTGCGTTGATTTCTAGCTGTCTTCTGGAAATACCTCTGTCTGCTTATGGATAAGTATAGTTCTGTGAAATAAGACATCACCACAGAGGACACACTGTGAATGGGGCTTGGTATGGCTGGGTGATGTTGGAGGCAGTGGAACACAGTGGTCAAGACATGTACAGTGGAGTGAGGGAAGTGGGTTCAAATCTTTGTAAGTCAAGCACTTGGCATAATGTCAGGCGTGTGGCAAGCACCCAGAAGTTGCAACTGTTATTATTTGAGATCATAGGAATATACAAACATAATCTTCCTATCATAATAAAGACCAGGGAACTCGTTGGTAGAAACATCTTTTTAAAAAAGAATTACTGGAGCTGGATGCAGTGACTCACACCTGTAATCCCAGTGCTTTGAGAGGCTGTGGTGGGAGGGTCACTTGAGACTGGGAGTTCGAGATTAGCCTGGCTGACAGAACGAGATCCTGTCCCTACAAAAACATTAAAAATTACTTGGTTGTGGTGACACGCGCCTGAAGTCCTAATTACTTAAGAGGCTGAGGCAGGAGGATTGCTTGAGCCCAGGAGTTCAAGGCTGCAGCGACCTGTGATTGTACCACTGCACTCTATCTTGGGCAACAGAGCAAGACCCTGTCTCTGAAAGAAAAAAAAAATTAATGAGGGAAAAAATGCAAATTGTTTTTTCCTCTGTTCTCATAACACAACAATCAACACAGAAAACCTCCGTGTCCAGATGTGTGGGGGTTTTCCCTACACACCAAGCAAGCAGTCGGCTCTCCAGCGAGCACCAGCTAGGTATCCTCCCATTCAGTTCCAGCACCTGGAGGTAGTGCCAGATGCCACAGATGGAGGGCTTAGTCCCCAAGACTGCCCCCTTTTCAGATGCTAGTCGCAAGTCCGGGCTTCCAGAAATTCTGACTGACTGGCTTCCATTTGGGGTTCCCACAACCCCTGCTTTGGTTTCTATTAATTTGCTAGAGTGGCTCACAGAACTCGAACACATTTACCGATTTAGTATAAAGGACATTGTACACTTTGGGAGGCCTTAGCAGGCAGATCACTTCAGGCCAGGAGTTTAAGACCAGCCTGGGCAACATGGTGAAACCTCATCTCTACTTAAAACAAACAAACAAACAAACAAACAAACAAAACGAGCTGGGTGTGGTGGTGCATGCCTGTAATCCCAGCTACTCGGGAGGCTGAGGCAGGAGAATCACTTGAGCCTGGGTGGCGGAGATTGCAGGGAGCCAAGATTGCGCCACTGCACTCCAGCCTGGGGGACAGAGTGAGCCTCTGTCTCAAAAAAGTAAAATGAATGAATGAATGATATTGCTAGGGATACAGATAAAGAGATGCATAGGGTGAGCTATGGAGGAAGGGGTGTGGAGCTTCCATGCCTCCCCTTGGTGTACCACCCTCCAGGAAGCTCTGTGTTCAGCTCTCCAGAAGCTTTTCATACCCTACCCTCTTGGGCCTTTTATGGAGTCTTCATTGGATGGGCATGACTGACCACAGAGCGGAAATATAATTGTACAGAAAGGGTCTGATCTAATGCTAATGGACTGAAAGAGAAACCCAGCAACGCCTGACTGTTCAGATTCTTCTTGGCCTTTCTGTGCAGCATTCCCTCCTCCAGAATACAGAGCAAGACGCCTTCTGAAATGGAGGTCTTATGACCTAAAGTCAGACAAGAAAGGTCAGAGGATTTATTTTTTTAATAGAAGATTCGAAAATAAAATCTCTGATTAAATTTAAGTCAAAACAATATCAGATCATTACACATCAAATAATTCATTCCAAAACTAAACAGGTAAAACTGTCTTTAGGTATAGACAGTACCTGTTACACCCTCACTTGTATCAAAGGTTGTGTGCTACTTTTTCTTTTAATATAAATAATTAATAGGTAAGCCAGGAAGGCCAGTTCTTTAATGCAGGGGAAGATACCTACCTTGGGGAGAGCAGAGAGAGATTCTGTTTTCTGAGGCCTGCTTCTAAGGTCTAAAGCATCCCAAAATTATAATGAGAGCTATGACAGTGATAAGCCAGTAACCATAAATATGTATGTGAATATATGTGTGTGTATGTAAAGGAATTCAGGGAGAGGAAGTGTGATATCATTACATAGATAGATAGATACTGTGGACTTACAGTATTTATTAATTCAGTTCAATCAAATGCTTCAGGTTTAAGTTGTGTGCTAAAGCAGAATTTTCAGAGACTGTCTTATATCCTGTTACTGGCAAAGTATTTCTGGCAGAAGTGGTGTAGTCATTTCCACATGTGGCCCCTGGTAGCAGAGCATGAAGGACTTGGGGAGGGAGTTGTATAAATGGCTGAGTCCCATGGGCATAAACATCCATTGTGTTGTGTCTGAGGAATCTGTAACTCTGAACAGTAGTGCCAGACTTCTGTTTGTGCTGGCACTCTTAGGAGACCCGAGTAAGCAAGCACTTCCTTACCTGGCATGCCTACGTGTGGAGTGTTTTTTGTCATTGGATTGTCAGACTTGAGTTTTTCTTATGTTGTAAATACGTAGGTGCTGTGAAAAAATGTTCACCCTGGGAGGAATAAAAGTTTTGAATAGATGTAATCTCTTGATTCTCAATATTGCTTAAGATAAGTTCATCTCTCCTAGAACAAAGGCAGTGAGAGGTATGATGTCAGGAAAGTTGGGAGAGCTGGGTAATCTTAGAAGGAGACCTGGGCACTAAGAGGAATTTGCATCCATGCAGTGGTTCTAGAATTGGCAAATCACTATTATCTTTAGAGATGACATACATCTTGGTAATGTAGAACAAGATAAGCTACATTTTATCTTCTAGAATTCGATTGCCAAAATCACAGGTCAGAATTTTAAAGTAAATAGGTTTTACTATTTCCTCTTCTTGTAGATCTAAAAACAATGTCCCTTTAAGTCATTCCTGGTGTTTCAGAGAGATCATCAGAGCATGGCTTTGTATCAAAAAAAAAAAAAAAAAAAAAAAAAAGGCTTCAGAACTGGGGCATTGGAAGACAAAGTAAATGCATATAAAGGGGTAATGCATTCTCAGAACATGTAGAAGGGGATGTGAATTTATGTAGCTATTCCCCCTTTTACTCTTTCTAAACAGATAGAAGATAGTACTAGCTGGTAGTATTTTTCCCTAAGAATTAAATGTTGTTTGTTTCATAAACCTATAATATTTTTATAGTTTGGCAGCAGTGACTTTGGAATGAAAGCCAACTTCAGATGCCAACTCTACCATTTTGAAACCGTAGAGACTTGTGCTAATTGTTTAATTTTTGAGCTTTGCTTATTTGTAAAATGTGTAGAACAGTATCTTACCTCAAAGGCTGCCGAGACTACTAAACTGCTTATGAGAAAGCTTGCTACCTAGTAGGTATTTATTAAATGTTAAATGTATTAAATGAATTAGGAAGTATTTTATATCCAAAATTTCAGTGCTAGAATACAGAAATAAATACGGGAAACAATTGTTTGATTCCAGGTTACTTGGGAATTTTGAAAAGGTGCTCCATTTGTTACTTTTCTTTAGTCCATTGCTTGATGTCCTTTTCCATGGCACTTTAGAATAACTTGGCTCAGAGCACTGAATTTGGGGAATATTCAAGACCCCAAGAAATTAGTGCCCTCTAAAATAGCAGTTGAGTGGAGTCATGAGGGTCTGAATTCATTTTTATAATTATTTACTGTTGCAATTATATTATGAATACAAATAGCTACCATTTATTTCTGGCTACTGTGTGCCAGGCACTGTACTGAACACTTTATAAACATTATGTCACTTAATCCCTATAGTACAAGCATTATGGTTCTCATTTCATACCTGTAATCCCAGCACTTTGGGAGGCCGAGGCGGGCAGATCATGAGGTCAGGAGTTAGAGACCATCCTGACCAATATGGTGAAACCCCATCTCTACTAAAAATACAAAAATTAGCTGGGCATGGTGGTGCGCGCCTGTAATCCCAGCTACTCAGGAGGCTGAGGCAGGAGAATCGTTTGAACCCAGGACGCAGAGGTTGCGGTGAGCCAAGCCGAGCTGAGATCACGCCGTTGCACTCCAGCCTGGGCGACAGAGTGACACTCCACCTAAAAAAGAAAAAACAAAAAAAAAAACAAAGTCTAACCTAACCTTCCATAGCTGTTAAGATTTAAAAGCCAGGATAGTGCTATCTCAGATGAGCATCTGTGATTTGCTGCCCGTGTTAATTGGGATGATAGCTTAGCTTTCTGAAGTGCTAATACAGGTTGAGTATCTCTTCATGGAAATGCTTGGAACCAGAAGTGTTATGAATTTCTATTTTTTTTGGATTTTTGAATATTTGCATTATGTGTAATAGTTGAGTATGCCAAATCTGGAATTCAAAATGCTCCAATGAGCGTTTCCTTTGAGTGTCATGTCAGCGCTCAAAAGTTTCAGATTTTGGAGTGTTTCAGATTTCAGATTTTTGGATTTGGGATGTTCAGCCTATACAACATAGAACTTATTGAGGGTGTGGTGTGTGTTTAGAATCTTTGGCATATTTTATACCTCATTAGGACTTGGCAAGGTTCAAGAAATTAATTATATGTGTACAGTGCCAAATTTTATGAAATAGTTTTTCTGATGTTTTTTTCCCCCTTCAACTTTTAAGTTCTGGGGGTACATGTACAGGATGTGCAGATTTGTTACACAAACGTGTGGCATGCTGGTTTGCTGCACCTATCAACCCATCACCTAGGTATTAAGCCCAGCGTGCATTAGCTATTCTTTCTGATGCTCTCCCTCCCCCTGCCCCATTGACAGGCCTCAGTGTGTGTTCCCCCATGTGTCCATGGTTCTCATCGTTCAGCCCCTACTTATAGGTGAGAACATGCGTTTTATTATTATTATTTTTATTATTATTTTCCCTGCATTACTTTGCTGAGGATAATGGCTTCCAGCTCCATCCACGTCCCTCCAAAGGACAGGATCTTGTTCATTTTTATGACGGCATAGTATTCTATGGTATATGTATATACACCACATTTTCTTTATCCAGTCTATTATTGATGGGCATTTGGGTCTATTCCATGTCTTTGCTATTGTGAATAGTGTTGCAGTGAACATACACATGGCGTGTATCTTTATAACAGAATGATTTACATTCCTTTGGGTATATACCTGGTAATGGGATTGCTGAGTCAAATGGTATTAACATTTCTGTTTCTAAATCTTGGAGGAATCACCACGCTGTCGTCCACAATGGTTGAACTCATTTACACTCCCATTTTCTGGTGTTTTGATATTGACTTTTGTTCATCTGAGACAAGTATAAAATAACTGTGGAATACCTATATCTAAATCACTGTTTCTTAGTCTTGACTACACAAAAGAATCACCTGAGGAGCTTTAAGATGTAAACCAGAGAAAACAAAACAGACTCCAAAGCCTGGTCCTCATTCCCAGATACTCTGATGTGAGCTAAACAGTGCCTTACGTCTTCTGGAGACCAAGAGATTTGGACTGAGGTGCTGGGAAGGACTGAGATCAGTCCTCTGCAGGGTCTCGTTTTGCTTGGTAGTCTGGCTCCGCAGTTTGGGGTCGCCTCCACACCTCACCCCTCCACACCCTTTCCCCAACACCCTCACTTCAAACTGGAGGAAAGAGGTGGGACAGTTTTCAGCATTTGCACCGTTTCTGTTTGGAAGGTTATCATCTATCCATCGTCAGTTGTTGGGATATAACTTTTTCTTTGCTAATTTTTGCTTTGGATATACTGGCTGTGTGTATGGCTTTGTTTTCTATTCTGGTGACATCCTAGAGGCATCTGCCATGTTTGTAAACATCAAACATGTTAGGTAAGCTGGGGAGCTGTTTTAAATGTCACAGGTGCCATTTTTTTTTTTTCAGTGGAGTCTTGTTTCCTGGCTTTTCTTCTCTCCTTCACTGTTATGGGACTTCTCAACTTAACTGCTCTCCTGTTCCCACCACCCCACAGCCTTCTTACATCTGAACAATGACACATGGCAGTAAATGCAGCTGTGGATGATAGTCCAGGCCGCAGAGGGTTTTTCAGGCAGATAAGTAGTTCAGTGTTGGCCAGAGTGGCCTATTGGAACACAGATTTTGTGGAAACATGCTGTTAGCAGGTTACCAGTTGGAGCAATAAATTAAATTTTCACTAGCACATATTTGTCTACAGTAACTTAAATAATTTTTTAAAAATTTCGTTTACACATGAGGGGGCAGTATGGGACTATAAAGTAAATGTTCTCTTTGAAATAGCTTATTTTTATTGGTATGTAATAGTTTTAAGGTGCGAACTTTTAGACTGTGCAATTAAAACTGCAACATCGTTGTTAGTTGTTCAGTGATACGTATATGTAAGTGATACACCTCACTTGTGTGGAAGCTTGTGTCCCACTTTTTCTTTTAATATAAAAAACATAAAACAGTGAGACATTCTCACAGTGCTTTTTGTTTTTAAATTATACATGTGCAGAATGTGCAGGTTCTGGGATACATGTGCAGAACGTGCAGGTTTGTTACATAGGTATACATGTGCCATGGTGGTTTGCTGCATCCATCAACCTGCCCTCTAGGATTTAAGCCCTGCATACATTAGGTATTTGTGGGTTTTATATTCATGTTTTGTTTAAAGCTAACTGACTTTCTTCCTGTTTTCTGCTTCCACCTGAGGAACGTCAGCCCTTTAGAGATGCAGCTTCTATTACGTTGATATCTCTAATGTATTTTACTTTGTGACTTTATTGAAGGATGAAGGGCCTGCAGCATTGCTGGAAGGAAGCCTCTAAACTGGGATCTTGCAGCTATGGAGGGTCTATTATCAATCACCTCTGCATGATATGCTTTCCTTTGTGGCACAAATTGCTTTTCTCAAAATTTGCTAAGCAAAGGAGCAGCACATTTTAATTAATGTTATTATTACTGATCTGTGAATGACATTGTAGATAAATCAAGGTGCTAATATTCTAGGTTTCATAAATGAAAGGGGAAATAAAAAAGGGGTTAGAGGGTATTAAATGAATTGATAAAATCTAGAAAACATTTTATGAAAAATGTAAATGGGAAGCTAGAAAGGTAATTTCATAAGCATAGGCTATTTTTAAATGTGTAAAAAGTATTTGCAGTCATATGTTTCTGTTTACGTAGTTTGGAAAAAATTGAGGCCAACGTTTTGGTGTAAATATAACCTTCTGTAAAATTTAATGAAATACTTATTTTTAATGTTTTATCCTGGCTGCTTCCTTTGGAGATGAAGGGCTGTGGTACTGTCTATATCTGCTAACGATAGTTTTACTTGTTTAGTTTTGGAATGAATTATCTGATACATAACAATCTGATGTCGTTTTGACTTAAATTTAATCAGATATTTTATTTTGGAATCTTCTGTTAAAAAAATAAAAGGCTATGACTTCTTCCCTTCATTTGAAGGAATGAATTTTGGGCTCTAGCCGGTCTTGAATGAACTCCAGATCAAATGTTGTGGTGCTCGTTCACTGGAGTAACAGACAGGTTTCTGTTCATGGTAAATAATTCCTGTCCTTTATGCTTTGATGGCAGATTTTTCGGATGCCGCCCGATACCACATTCCCTGAGCCGACCTGCCTGTCAGCATCACCCCCAAATGCGCCACCAAGGCAGTCAAAGAGACAAGGCCAGAGAACCAAGAGGCCCGTGGCCGTCTACAATCTTTGTCTGGAGCTGGAAGATGGTAAGATGTTAATGATATTTTTTGCTTGATAGCATGTTGAGAGTATGACATATCAGATGTCCTCAGGGCAGGCCACGGTTTTCTGTTGTCTGTGTTTTCATTTCTTCTTCCCTTAAGATTATAATTTTGAGATTTACAGGGAGGGTGAAGCTTTTTTGTAAGGGGGAAAACTCAAGTTTCGGTTTTGTGTTTGTCTTTGTTATGCATGGTTCTTTTTTTATTTTTAAAAGGCAGCTTAAATTTCTTTTTCGGGAGACTTGTGTGACCTCCTGTGAGGTTACATAACCCTGAGACAAATGGAAGGGGAACTAAAATTAAAGCAGATCTTTTATGAGAGGAGCGGATGGAGTCTCATGTTAAATGCATCTAGATTAAAGGCACAGTTCACCATCACACCAGGGTTTACGGCTTGTGTGCCTTACTTGTCCCATTTTTCTGACTTGCTCATCAGGCAGAATGCTTCATCTTACGGCAGGGGTGGCAAGTTGACCTGCCTACCTGGGCCAGGCCTGTGGGAACTGGGCTGCAGTGGAACTCTGGCCAGTGGAAGTTCTCACGTCCTATCTGAGCCACCCTGTTCTAGGTAATCATTGCCATATGGCTCTGTTGTTTCAGTGTTGCCAGATTGCCCAGTTTTTACAGAGCCTAGAATCTGAGTTTTCAACACTGATCCATACAAAACAAGACTGGGAGCTGTGCACAGGCCTCCCATTGCTGATTTGTAATCATGTGGTTATTGGTGTGGAGAATAAGATGATTCTGCTATCCAAACCTGCATTTTCAGTACGCAGCCTGAAGCTGTGACTCGTCTTATGAGGCCTTCCTCTTATTGAGAACATTTGCTGAATTTGAAAGTAGTCTTCATTCTTCTTCTTGTCCTCTTTTTTTAAGAAAAGAATCTTTCATTTATTATCCTCGAGCTACCCAGGTTACCTTAGTTGGGAAGTGTGAGATTAGCAGAGTGACGATGTCCCATGAGGATGGGGACAAATACAATGCCTTCATCATAGGCAGCTGCCTGCACACATGGCCAGGTGGTTAATATCCAGAAATCCATGCAAGCAGTGACAACTGTCTTCAGCTTGCCTGACTTAGAGGTATCTCGAGGAAGACTCAGAATGCCTCCTGTAATGACACAGGGGGGCTAAAATGTGGGATTCTTTTATATTGCTTAAGACAAAGGTACATATGATACAAATATTAGTTTTACAATCGGATAATTTCCAGAGGAAGGACATGAATCATTACAATTAAGCTATAATTTCAATACTTCCTTTTAGACACTCATTTCAACTTCTGATCCTAGCTAACTTTTTTCTTCTGTCTCTTTCTCACGTTCATTCTTTCTCAGCAGGGTTGTTAATAGGAGTAAAAGTGACTGGTTTGAATTGCACCTTCTCATACATCTTACTTGTCCTCTGATGGAAGTGTTAATAAATAGTGAAATAAGCAAATGTTGGAAAGTAGGAAAGGAAAAAGAAATCAGGAAGACACAGAATACCTCAAATGGATCCTTGGCCCTTGAGCAAAATGGAATTGACTCTATTTCATGAGGTAGATGACTAAGGAAGGACATTTTGGTCTTAGGATCACATCTACTATTTTGATGTTCTTAGCAATGGGGTCATAATATCCAATCAAATTTATTTAGTGGATTAACCTTTTGATCATTGGATTGCTAAGTGATTATTAATGGTAAGAAGCTTCTGTAGTGGTATTTAGCACATCTCTTATGGGAACACTCAAGCTAGTGTGCAGTCATAGCCTTCCTAACTTGTAGGTGATAAAATAATTCGTTAAAATTGCTTGGTTTTTAAGGGTAAAGATTGTCAGATACTCAACTTCTTTAGTCTGATTTTTATGTTCATTATATGATGTTTTGTTCTACATTTTGTATTTCATGAAGTATTTTATAGCTTTATACTCATCCTTGGTTGCAACATTGGGATTTTTTTTTTAAGTTTTCAGAATCAGGAAAATTCAAGTTTGGGCATAGTGTGATTTTATCTTGTCTTAGAGGTTATATAATAAGATAAAGCAACTTAAAACTTATTCTCCCTTGCCCTCAGTTTTTTGTAGTTAAGATTTAGTTGTGTGAAAAAATAGTTATTTCAGAGAGAACAGAATAGGGTCTATATTTTGTCATAGGCTTTTATATTTTACATGTTCTAAAAAAGGGAAAGTGAATACATTTATTGGAAAGGAAGCATATAGGGAAAGAATACTAAAAACAACTATTCATGTTATTGAATGTCACTTAGCATATTGAAAACTCTACTTCCAAAAGAAGATGTATTCTTGTCATTAGGACTTAATCTTTTTTAAAGTAGCTTGAATCATGTAATTGTCAAAACGACTTGAAGGTTTCAAAAAGTTTAATTTTTTTTGTATTTTTTTCTTATTGTTAATAGTGAAGTGACTTCCTATGTTAATCTAGTTTGGGTTAAAATATGCGTTATTATAGACAACTTTGGTTGATTATTTTTCCAAATGTTCTAGTTTATATGGGACAGATAGAAAATGTGTATACAAATATGCTTCTCTCTTCCCTGCCCCCGCCCCTTGACTCATTGTAGTATAAGTTAAATTTGACTTAATTAAATCCAGGACGAATAGTTTTTACTTATAAGTTAGGTAGACTATCTGCCAAGATTCGAGGAACTGGATTGGATGACTGGAGATGTTCTTCAGCCCTATGATTTGGTCAGAGATTTGGTATTTGAGTGAAGTGGTTTGTGGTGTGTTATTTCTTCTTCTACACTGAGTAGAGTATGAAACTGTGTGATGTCCCAAACAGCCAGTCTTGGAACACACTCGAAATTGGTTTCAGTTCAACATCAGGCAGATCAAAAAAGCATCAGTGAAGAGTCAGCAAGCCTGTTAGCATGTGTCACGGTAGAATGGGCCTGGATGTGGAAAACCCAGCATGAAGCCGGAGGGGAGATCCTCTGCTGGGAGACATGTTTTCTGTTATGTTCATTCAGCCTCACCCCCACTCCCAATTGAGAGATGACCAGTTTAACTAAATAAACCGAGTGTCTTTTACTTTAGTAAAGACT
The DNA here is from genome assembly GCF_043159975.1 of Macaca nemestrina. NCBI lineage: Eukaryota > Metazoa > Chordata > Mammalia > Primates > Cercopithecidae > Macaca > Macaca nemestrina. The sequence continues at coordinate 41,694,043 of NC_092127.1, read as the reverse complement.
TCCATTGGCATTGGCGCATTTAGCCGTACTGTGTATGCTCATTATTTTTCTTTGTAATATGTGATTAAATGATATTAAACTTATTTGCAAAAGACTTTAAAATTCTAGTTACTTGCTTAAGGTTCTTTATTGATGATTAATATGAACTAAAATGGATATAATATCTGGCTAGTTTTCTTAAATTAGAGCAGCTGTTAAATCTTTGTGAGATTCTCATCTTTTATTATTTTGTTGAAGCCATATTGCTCAGTTTTCATATAACATTTAATCTCATGAACATCAAAGCTGAGTAGATTTGGCTAAGTCAGTTATGAAAAAGCAAAATATGAGGTAGGCTGCTAAGTGCTAAAAAGATTAGAAATCAAAGGTTTGCTTTCATTTCATTTTCAAGTTATATCCCATGTTTTAATTTCTTTAGAACTAGTGAGATGACTCTAAAAATGTTAAATATAGGTTATGTGTTTGTTTTCTCCTGCCCCCACTCCAAGTGCATGTCCTTACAATCTCTGACATAAAGAGGGGCTGTTGTGTTTATTGTAATTCCCCCAAATACAAGGAAAGTTCAGGAGGCTATATGAGATCAAAGTGATCTTTGTTATTTTTCATTCAAGGCAGAAGAAATTTTAAGCGAAGGTTTGGGGAGTCAGGGAGAAGAGGATTACCATCTGAATCTCTTTCTTCATGCTAGCTCTAATTTTAAACAGAACTAGACATTTACAGAACTAGGTTTTATATGTATCTTCTTGTGTAATTAAGTATTCTTCGCCTGTCTTCTTTTGTAACATGATATAGCAGCTTACTTATTTAGGCAACTTAAAAAAATATGACTTATAGTGAGTTGAAAACAAAATCATCTTGCAAGCCAATTGGCAAGATTTAATAACATTTGAGTGTTGGTCTTACTTGGGTATCGTCGGGTTGGCACTTTCACATTTGGATCACGAATGTGCTAACTGCAGCACATTTTGTTGAGCATGTGTTATTGTAGTCCTACAGCGTGGTAGATACCATGATGAGGATACAGAGCCTTCTCAGCAAAAAGTGAAAATACTGTTGAGCGGGGCAGAGATGGATAAACAATGACACGTGATCATTTCCTTGTGTCCTAAGTAGGAACATATCTTGATCTAGATGAGTCTCTAAAAATCAGAGTAGGACAAATAAGTCATATATAGATGTCCTTTCAGCCTGAGTAATATCAAATTAGAACTTTGAATAATTAGCTAAAATTTAAATGTCACATGTCAACGAGAGCAATGCTGACGATATAAATTAGCCGTCTTAGGATAGGTTCAAAGAGTCTGGTTCGATTTTGAGGCATGAGCCAGAGAATAGAAAATTAGAAAGCAGGCCATTTTGTGGTCTTTTTAAATGTAGATTTTTAATTCTAAAGGATGGAATGCTGTTAGCCATTTGGAAGTTGTTTTTGCCTCTACCATTTATTAGTGGTTTTTATTATACTAAATATGAAAATCAGAATTATGCCACGTATCTATTGAAGAGCTTTTGTATGCTCCACATCCTGCCACATACAGTTTTTCTTCTCAAGGAGCTGATTTTCTATTCCCATTCCATTTGTCACTGCAGTGAAATAAGAAACAATGTGGCAATGAGTACCCAGTGCTAGCTCTGAGGAAGGGAAGTCTGTAGGGGAGGCTCTCTGGTTTCCTTAAAATGAGCTGTTTTGGCAGTTGTGTGGGAAAGGGTTTCAGGTAAGGGGAGTAGTGTGACTGAGGCATGGCAGGAGCAGAGAGCCGGAGCCAGGTGTGAGACTCCCTGATTAGAAGGGGACAGCGTTGGCGGTTGTGAATGATAGGTGGACCTAATGTGGAAGACTTAGACCCAGGAGAGACAGCCTAGGGGACAGAGGGGTGCATTGGAGCCTGGGCTGGGGAATATGTATCCTGACTCTGTACTCATGGACAAATTGCTTACCCTCTCTAAATCTATTTTATTAGCTACAAAATCAGGGTGATAATAGTATCTACCACTGAGGATGGTTGAGAAGGTTCAGTTGTTAATGTGTTTAGCCTAATGTCTGGCACATAGTAAGCACTCGAACTATAGCTGCTGCTGCAGGGTAGTACTCTTAAAGCCAGGGAAAGTTGCTTTAGGTTTAAAATGATAAGAGGAACTACTGCATATTTTTCAGCAAGGGAGAAGAGTTGTAACATTTGGAAAATAATATTTAAGAAACTTAATCTGTCTTAATCTGCCAGTAGGAATCTGAAAGGCAGCCATGGTAAAAGGCTGATGAAGTAATTTAGGCTGAGGTTGAAGTGGGCTTGAATTAGCACTAGGAAGCAAAAATAAAATGGATATCTGGGAGAGATGTTAAAGCAAATCAGGGACTTCTGAACTGACTAGATGCGGAGATCAAGGCAGATAAAGTGGACATTATTCGCCACAGATTAAGCTCATAGGTAAATCTGTCATTGTGTTTATGTTTTTGTTTTTGTCTTCAGTTTTTTCCTTGCAGCTTAAAAATAGACCATCTTTCCATCAAAAGGAAGGAAACATGCCATTTTGTTAGTGTGTTCAATATGTATTCTCATATGTAACTGCTTTGGAAAATAGGTTTAGTAAAAAATGGTGTAGAATGTCTTGGTATAAAAAGTATATGTGGAAATAGTGTATATGGAAAGTCAGTGGAAAGAGAGAAATAGTAAATAGTTACTAAAATGTTCCATCTACTTAGAAAAAGAACAGTCTTATAACCATGAGCAAAGTAGAGCTCATTTTTCTCCAGTTTTTCCTCACAGGTGCATATATCCACGTTCATCCGTAGGCTCGTATTTTGAGGGGTGGGAGGCCACTCACTCTAGGCAGACCCTTCATTAGAAGCCAAGGATGCGTAGTTCACATTCACGGCAGCGGCGCACCCTGTAACCTCAGTTCCCAAGAGAGCGTCTGTAGAATGCCCCTTTATGAGAATATGTTTTCACAAGTGAATTGTAACTACTCTGGCTTTCCCACGATGTTAGCAGGACACAAACTATGTGGAGGTGTGAGAAGTACCACTGGAAAACCATTGTTGGCATGGATTTTTGTCAACATTCTGTAGCTATTGATGTTTCCTTGTAAATATGCATCAGCTCGATGCAGAATTATAATCAATCCAGGTAACTGAACAAGCAGATCTTTGTCTTAAGATTGGCAGTCTGTCTTTTCTCCATTCTTACCAATTTTTTTTTGGCATGGTATTTCATGGGTGGGCTCTGGGTAATAACTTCCCAAGCCTGGAAGCCCCTTGCCATCGCCTCACAGCAGTGTTAGGATTCCTTGACATGGAATTACTGTGTTGTGAAGTTTAAGACCAGGCTTGAATGTGTGACAGTATATGTAGACAGATTATTTCTTAACTCACTTTTACAATGATGAGATCAATGGGTTGGAAAAGGCAGCCAGAAGATTCAGGGCTGTAATTGAGTTGTGGCGTGCCTGGAAATTATGTGGGATGCCTCCCCTGCGTTGGTGTCTCCCCAGAAACCTCCTGTGAGGCTCAGCACCCCCCCCCCACCACAATGCTAGTGACAAAGTGAAAGGCAACTTCTATTGCTTCCTGTGTAATCTTAACTGTGCTTCTGTGTGGGATGAACATTTCCCCCTTTCTCTGGAGGAGGAAAAAAAAAAGCTTATTTAATGCCTTTAAAAAAATACATAGCTGCTTCTGTGGTGAAAATAAGTTCATGGCAGGTAACTCAGATTTATAGAAGAGAGAAAAATTCTTTAAAGCTTGTCTCCCTGTGGAGTGGGTTTTTTCTTCACTTCTAATAGCTTTTATTTTAATTTCTAGTTCTGAATTCAAGCAGCTGTCACTCTCTTTATAGCCCCCTTTGAAACTCTTGTGGCGTAGGAGGTAGCTGGGCTGTCTAAGAAACATCTTTTCAAACCAACCAAAGTATTGTTTATCCTGAATGAAATGGAATTTTAAGGCTGTCAAGAGTGACTGATTTAAAATGTTTTCTTTGATAGCCAGGAAGATGAGCGGAAATCTTGAGGGAGAAGGTGTTTCTCTGTGTGACCAATTTCAAGTAACTTCTGTGGCTCTGAAAACTCTATGGCCCATGATTAAAATGACCATGATCTAAGAGTGTTGTGTACAATTAATAGAACAAAGCCAACCTGTGGCCAGTTAATTTTTACTTACTGATTTCTTACCAACTGTTGAGGAAAAAGAAATGATGCAAGACTGAGGCAATGCCAGAGAACACTCCTTGTATTTATCATGAGTTGTCTGCAGTTGGCTTTTCTTAGGTCTGGGTTGTGTCTTTGCAACCTGGTTCTCTCTGCATGCTTATTCTACCGTTCTCTGTGCCTTCCTAAGCTGTATTAAGAAGGGCTACAGGGTCACCTTTAGATTGGGGGGGGGGAACCCTTTAAGCCTATGAAAATGAAATTTGGGGCCAGGCTTAGTGGCTCACTCCTATAATCCCAGCACTATGGGAGGATCACTCGGGCCTGGGAGGTTGAGGCCGCAGTGAGCCGTGATGACACCACTGCACTCCGGCCTAGGTGACAGATCAAGACCCCATCTGCAACAACAACAACAAAAAAATGAATTTTGAGACTGGCATTTTGGGTCTACTAATAGTTTTTAAAATCAGCAGCACAAGTTTTTGAGCATGAAATGTGATTATGGTAATGGGTTTTAGTTTTCTCTTTAAAGAGAAATAGTGATTAAGTTTCTGTTTATTATCTTGGCTATTGAAAAGGTATACTGTTTTTCTTAAAATCTTTAGTAGTGCATGCAGGAGCATGATACAAAATTCAGAGAGTAATAACTTTGAACAGTTACATATTAGCATGTTATATACCAAGTACTGTTATTGGCAATAGTTACTAAACTTAGATAATATCCAGAACAATCCTATGGGTAGTATTATTATCTCTATTTTATAGTTCAGGAAACTGAGGCATAGAGAAGGCCAATAACTCACCCACATCTGTGACAAAGCTAGGATGGAACCCAGGCAGTCTGATTCCAGGATCTGGGGTTCTTAAGTGTTCTAGAGTGCTGAACATAAAGGCAACTGTGAACTTCTCTTCCCTGGAGCCAACAGACATTGCCATTTGTCTTGTGAGTCTTTCAGGGATACTCTGTGCGTGTCTTTTCCTTTTCCTTTTCCTTTTCCTTTTCCTTTTCCTTTTCCTTTTCCTTTTCCTTTTCCTTTCCTTTCCTCCCTCTCCCTCTACCTTTCCCCCTCCCCCCAGCCCCTCCCCCTCCCTCTCCCTCTCCCGTTCTTTTCGATGGAGTCTCACTCTGTCGCCCAGGCTGGAGTGCCGTGGCGCAATCTCTGCTCACTGCAAGCTCCGCCTCCCGGGTTCACACCATTCTCCTGTCTCAGCCTCCCAAGTAGCTGGGACTACAGGCACCCGCCACCAAGCCCAGCTATTTTTTTTTTAGTTTTTAGTAGAGACGGGGTTTCACCATGTTAGCCAGGATGGTCTCGATCTTCTGACCTCTTGATCCGCCCGCCTTGGCCTTCCAAAGTGCCGGAATTACAGACGTGAGCCACCGCACCTGGCCTACTGTGTGCATTTCTAACAATGCTGTTTATTTTTTAATTTTAAGAATGATTCTTAGTTTTTCCATTTAAAAAAAAAATGGTTAGTGTTTAAGGGAGTCAGAGCTGTGGTCTTGATCCAGGAGATAAAGAAGGAAGAGCCAGAGAAGACTATAGTTTTAAATATGGGACCTAAAACACTGTAACAAGCATGGACCCTCCTGGAGTGAAGTCCAGGCCTGTTTTTTATGAGAGACGGGGGAGGGAAGTGACGCATTTTATTTCAGTGATATTAAGTACTGCAAAAGCATGTTATTGTAATTTCTGCCACCACTTATCTAAATGAACAAACATCTGGTCATAGATTGGTTGTAGTGAGGATATCTCAGGTACCTGATACTTTAACAGGCTATTAGAAATTTAGAAAGTGAACACATTTTGGAATTTGATGCTGCCTGAATATATGAGATTTTGCTGTTACTTTTCTGTTTTCTCCTCCCACTTCTCTCCCCTTCTTTCTTTATTAAAAATAATTAAATTAATAATATATTCCCACGTTTGAAAATTCAAAAAGTATAAAAAGATACAAAATGGAAAGATCTGTTCCATCCCATTGACTCAGTGCCTGCATCTGCAAGCCACATCTTTTACCATTGATGTTCATGGGTTGAAGCACATAAAATTGCCATCTTTTAGGTCAAAAATTATCTAATATCAGCAATTTCAAATGCTCCCCCCCCCATATTATAGGCCAAATGTAATCATTGAGAATTTCGTGTAGTTCAACTTGTAGTTTCTGAAATCCTTCTAGAGTTGAGATGTACATTGGATTGATGATCAGTTATTAGCAAGTTTGTGCCTTGTGAAACTGCTGTTGGTATATGCCAAACATGATTGAATATCATCATTTTTATATGGTTCAACCTATAGTTTCCTATCCTTCTAGAATTCTTTATGCTTATATACAATTGTATTAGGGTTCTGTACAGAGACAGAATGAGTAAGATAGATGTATATATTGAAGGGGAGTTTATTAAGGAGTATTGACTCACATGATCACAAGGTGAAGTCCCACAATAGGCCATCTGCAAGCAAGCTGAAGAGCAGGGAAGCCTGTCCGAGTCCCAGAACCTCAAAAGTAGGGAAGCTGACAGTGCAGCCTTCAGTCTGTGACCAAAGACTCGAAAGCCCACTGGCGTAAGTCCAGGAGTCCAAAAGCTGAAGAACTTGGACTCTCATGTTCGAGCTCAGGAAACATCCAGCATGGGAGAATGAAGGCTGAAACACTCAGCAAGTCTTGTCTTTCCACCTTCTTCTGCCTGCTTTATTCCAGCCGCTCTGGCAGCTGATTAGGTGTTAATCTCCTTTGGCAACACCCTCACTGACACACCCAGGAACAATACTTTGCATCCTTCAGTCCAATCAAGTTAACACTCAATATTAACCACCGCAATAAGCAAATAGGAATATGAATTCTTATTTACTCTCTTCTGCACTGAAGAGTCGGTTTCGTACCTTTTTTATTTTTTTAAATTTTATAGTATATCTTGTGTTGCTTTTTATGTCAGTACAAAGAGAGCTTTCTCCTTTCTTCACTGCTGTATAGTATTCTATGCATTCTACTGTATGGATATACTTATAAGAGGACTTTGTATTCTACAGCCCAGCCAAACACAGTCAGATGATGCAGATGTCTTACTCATCACACATAGGCCTCTTTCCATCCTGGGATGATAAAGATGTATCCATAGAAATAGTGTACAGTATGCTTTTGAATGAAAAAAGCAAGTTTTAAAATGGAGTTTTCAAAAATATTCTCACTTTTAAAGGAAAAACTATATATTTAAATATACTGTAAGCATACAAGTACATCTGGAAAAATAATCAGTTATAACAATGGTTATCCTTAGGTGGTAAGAGTTGGTGATTTTCTTTATACATATTTGTATTTCATACCTTGTCTATAGTGTATTACTTGTAACACATACATATAAATACATACATACCGCATACATTTATATGTGTTTAGTTTACAAATGTTTCAGCTTAACTCTGAAGCAAGCTGTGTTTCATACTGGTGTGTTGGGTGTACATGTAAAATTTTGAAATGGAAGGATTGAGAAGCAGAGTCTAGAAAGAAAGGGAATGGAGTCCCTTTAGCGTGAGCTGGCCTGGAGAGACCTCACTGGCACTAACTGAGAATGACTGTCTCTCACTGCTTAGTGTTTTCCTGTTAGACTTCACGTGTCTTTCACCTTTTGCCCAGGCTTCTTTCTCATGGTCGCGTTGTCCTGGCGTTTTGGGGATCCCTATTACCAGAAATACTTAGGCAGCAAAGAGTTTTATTGAATGGTTGACTCACTTGTGGTTAACTTTGGATTTAAACCTGGGTTTAAATTTCTGCCCTCCTCTTGATGTTGTTTATGATCTCAGCAAATCCCCCTCTAAGCCTTACAAGTTTGGACAATAAAACTTTGACATGGTTTTTGCCTGGAACAACTGAGTTAATGGATGTAAACCAGCCAATATGTAGTGAATATTGAATAATTTTAGCTTATATTTTCTTGAGAGCCTGATATCTGAAGCAGAAGAGCTTCAGATATGCTTTCATGTTTGGTATACTTTCAAATAAAATGTAATTTAGTCTTTCATTTCTGGTTATTTTTGTCCAACATTATACCTAAGTTTATTGGTAACTATCATCTCCCTCTGGCAATTACTTATTTATTTTTTTGAGACCGTTTCGCTCTTGTTGCCCAGGCTGGGGTGCAATGGCACGATCTTGGCTCACTGCAATCTCTGCGTCCCAGGTTCAAGCGATTCTTCTGCCTCAGCTTCCCGAGTAGCTGGGATTACAGACCCCTGCCACCACGCCCGTCTAATTTGTTTTTTTGTATTTTTAGTAGAGATGGGGTTTCACCCTGTTGGTCAGGCTGGTCTCGAGCTCCTGATCTCAGGTGGTCCACCCACCTTGGCCTCCCAAAGTGCTGGGATTACAGGTGTGAGCCACTACCCCGGCCTCCATCTGGCAATTAATAATAATGAACTTTCCTTCTTAGGTGAGAAGAACAGGGGAGGAGAGGTGAAAAGCAAGGAATCTGGCAGCCCTCAGTGTCTCAGCTGGACTGAAGTTGTGCTCTGAGCACAGTGCTCTAAATTTCCTGAGCTGTCAAAGTGGCAGCTTCCTCAAAGTTTATGGAAGATAGTTTAAGTATCTGAGTAGTTTTGGGTTCCCAAGAATAATAACACATGGCTGTTACATTTTTTGTTTATATAGGCAAAAATTTTAGTCTTTAAACAATGCCCCAGGACTGTGATTATGACATAAAAATGTTCTTTGCTTTATAGAGTAAAGCAATTTGCTTTGACTTCTATTGACATTGCAACTGAACTGGTCTTACTTGCTTTATAATTGAATTGCTGCAGATTTCCATTGACCTTTGCAAGAGGTAGAGGTGTTTCCTGGAGTTGTAACCTGATGCCTATTAGCTGTTGCTATAACTTTATAATGCCGTCTTTATTTTTTGTCATGTGATTGGTTTTAACAGCCGATTCTCTCATCTGCTTTTCCTGGCATGCACTTTTGGCATATTTTAGCTGTCATAGTAGCTTTCTGGGGCAAGCATTATGCTTAATTTCTTTAAATCTTTGGGCAACAGAAAATAAAATCTACTTCTTAAGTTTATGGCAATTTCATTACATCTTTTCATGCCTTAATGTGACATTTTAATTTATAGTTCAGGAGTTGCCTTTTCATTTTGGGGGGGAATGCAGATCTGTATGTCGTTTTGTTTCTGTGCTTTTGGGATTGAAAGTAGGAAGCTATTTTCTTGAGAAGTCACATTTTTCTTTTTCTAGAGAGAATTTCAGATACATTATATTAGCCAAGTGAATTATTATCTAGCAACTGACTGTCATTCATCTGTACATTATTTGACTTCATTATAGTTCCCATTTTGGCTTGCCTTGTTTCAGAGGGAAAATGGGAGGAGTGAGGTTGTTCTGCCCCTTACCCTGGATGGCATTACTTGAGCTTGCAGTGTAACTGAGAATTGGGCTAAGGGGGACTTTAGGAAGCTCTCTACCTTGCGGCAGTTATAACCTGCATCTCAGTGCACCTGCCCGTGGTGAGAAACACAGGTAGCTGCTTTCCTTAATGGGCAGTTGGCAGGGTTAATGTCTTAGTCTTTCTCCCTTTTTTCCCCTAATGTAAGACTTAAGGAAGATTTTCTGATGAAAGAATCTGGACTTTTTTTCTAGAGTAATCACGCAATACCTACTACTGTATGGACAGTAAAGAAGAATTTCCTTTGGATGGTAGGGTAGAGTTGATTCTCTTTTTAAAGAAAGATATCCCTACATTCACAGTTTTTAAAAGGTTTCATTTTAATGTCAAACTTAGTATTCCATAACCTATCTTTACTATTCTAATTTGTTTAATAAAGGAACTGCCTGTGTGTGTGTGTATGTGTGTGTGTGTGTGTGGTGTGTGTGTGTGTTTACTTTTCCAGTTAAGGAAAACTAATATATGAGATAATATGATATAATTCCCTGCCTAGGTTTTGTGGAGGATGAGAATAAATATCTGGGCTGAAAAATATCTAACTTTAATTTTTATCTTGCTTTGGACTGTTTCTTTCTGTAGATCTTATCTGTTTGGTGCCTCTGTTGATAGTGCTTCTCGAAGAAAGTTATCTTGCTCAATTCCTTAGCCATTTCAGTTGAAGTTGTGATACGATTTGGTGTGTCCCTACCCAGATCTCATCTTAGATTGTAGTTCCTATAATCCCCACATGTCGTGGGAAGGACCCCGTGGGAGGTAATTGAATCGTGGGAGCAGTTACCTCCCTGCTGTTCTTGTGATAGTGAGTGGCTTCTCTCAAGATCTGATGGTTTTATAAGGGGGCTTTTGCCTTTTGCTTGGCACTTCTCCTTCCTGCCATCATGTGTAGAAGGACATGTTTGCCTCCCCTTCTGCCGTGATTGTAAGATTCCTGAGGCTTCCCCAGCCATACTGAGCTATGAGTCAATTAAACCTTTTTCTTTTATAAATTACCCCGTCTCGGGTATGTCTTTATTAGCAGCGTGAGAATGGACTAATACAAGTTGACTATCATAGGGAAGGTTGGAGAGGGAGTGTCAGGTTTTCTTTGGCTGGTTAGGTGTTGATTGGAGTTTGGACCTGACTTTGACCTTTCTCAGCCATGCTCCTCAGACTGCTCTGCGTGCCCTGGTCATTCTATGTATAGATTACAACTTCTAGCTAGATGAGGTCTTGGAACACGATGACATTTTGGTCCAGCCAAGCATCTGGGTAAGCTGTGAAGAAACAAGGCTGTTCAGTTTTCTTCAAAAACTCAGGAATGAGCTACTTGGAAAAAAACAGTCTTAGATAATCCAGCTGGGTGAGATAGGTGATTTTTCTGTGTTCTTTCGTCATGATCTTTTTCAGTTTCCCTCAGTCTAACAATACGTAATGAGACCTAGTCACCCAGTTTCTGAAAGCTAATAATTATTAGAGTGCTAGTGACAAAATGCAAAATCAAAATTTTGGACGAAACTGTAATCCTGCCTTTGGGGCAGTAATAAATCATAAGTTTTTCTGGAAGTCATGCTCCTTTACTCAGAATTGGAGGTCTTGAATGTTTCACGGTCCGTGACAAACTGCTGCCTGTTTCAAAGCAAGTGGGTGTTATGGTGCACTTCTCAGACTTGGGTAGAAAGGAAGAGGCTGTGGACAACTAGAGCATCTTTGGATGTCCTTGTTAAAACAGAGTGCCATACAAGATGGGTCATTGTTCTGATCCAATATGACAGTCTGAGATGTTTCCTTTTGTAGGGAGTAAGTAGTATACTTTGACCTGTATTTACCACATTTGAGGAAACAGTATGGTGCACTCTACTCTTTCCAGGTACTAGATCATTAAAAAATGGATGTTGACCGGGCATGGTGGCGGCTCACACCTGTAATCCCAGCACTTTGGGAGGCCGAGGCAGGCGGATCATGAGGTCAGGAGATTGAGACCATCCTGGCCAACATGGTGAAACTCCATCTCTACTAAAAATACAAAAATTAGCTGGGTGTGGTGGTATGTGCCTGTAATCCCAGCTACTTGCGATGCTGAGGCATGAGAATCGCTTGAACCCAGGAGGCAGAGGTTGCAGTGAGCCAAGATTGCGCCACTGCACTCCAGCCTGGTGACAGGGCGAGACTCTGTCTCAAAAAAAAAAAAAAAAAAAAAAAAAAGGAATGGAATGGATGTCAGCTATATCCTTCAATCTCCGTCAATTCCAAAAGCATTTGAACTGGGGTAGGAAAATATAAGTTTTAGTTTATTTCCGTTCTCACTATTCAGTGTAGCATTAGGTACTACTTTTTGACATGATATAGCAACCCAGACTTTATTTTAGCAGAGTAGAAATTATGCTAGAATATATACGAAATGAGTTTGGCAGTTCTGTTTCTGATACTAGACACTGCTCTCCTTTTCAGTGCCCTGAATGTCCTGGGTAACATTAGGAGGAAAGACTGCAATGGTTAGGAGATTTTATTGTCATAGTATTTGCCATATGGTAGAAATTAGGACATGACTATCTCATGCTTAGTTCAAAGATTATGTTTTAAACAGGCTTATACAAATTAGCCAAACAAAACTCTCATCCTACTGCAGCATTTTATAATCCCCTCCATTTCAGGCTCTTCCTGTAGATTTTCTTCTCAGAGCTGTTAGTCTACCACTGTGACTTTTACCCAGAGGTGTTGATTCTTGAGGGTATGCTTTCTCCTCCCCCAGCTCCTGAACCCTCTTCCAATACAGACATTAAGCCACATTGTGGTTACTTTAGTCTTCCTTGGGTACAACATCATTAGAGCAGACACATCATTTGGGCAGAGAAGCCATTGAAATACTCAAAGCAAGAGATTATTGATTTTTATTGGGTGGCCCTATTTAAAAGATAGAAAATGCAGGGTGACAGGAAGATGAATTCAGGCACAAGGGGATAGGGGCATGAGGTGGACGTCAATTGGAGCAGTTGTGCTCACGCCCTGCTAGAGAAAGTGTTCATTTCATTTTGGTTGAAGCCACTCTTAAGTACAATAGATGGTGTTTAGCCTTCAGATTTATTTCTCTGTATTTAGAGTGAGCTTTTATATGTCAGATCACATTTTCTCATCAATTTTCACTGTGATCTGGAGATTTTTTTCTCTCAAAGTCTTACATTAAATAAATAATAAAAATAATAGTTTAATAATAGTTTTTCACTATTATGAAGTTGTGTGTATTATAGTATACGATTAATTCCTGTTGAGTAAATGTACTGAAATTAAAAAATCAAATATATTTCAGTAAATTTTAGTTACATAGTCAACTTCACATTGATTGTAATTTCAATATTTAAACAGTCATGACTGTTCTTTGACTACCAGTATTTAGGAAAATTGTCTTTTTATGGCATAAAATGTTTAGAACCTTTCTTGTTTCCTAACAAATATTTTAAAGCCATAAATCTCCATTTTGACATTTTTCAGCATGTTTCACAAATTTTTATATGAAATGTTTTTTTATTATCATTGAGTTCTAAATATTTTCATTATGATTTTCTTCTTAATCATGTTTGGTTTACCAATATATGGATTATTTTGCAATATTGGTCTGAGAAGAGAATTTATATACTGTTTATCCATTGGAATTTGATAAGACTTTATAGCCTTCCTACAAAAATATTCCATGTGTTCTTGAAAATAATGTGCATCTTCTAATTATTGTGAGTTGTATGCATGTGTATAAAACATGAGCTTTGCATTATTGATTACAGATATATCTTTCTTTTTGGTCAACTTGATAGCAGTGTCTGAGAGGAGTTTTAAAAACTGCAGCTACAATTGTTGATTTTTCTCTTTTTCTTTGTACTTGTGTCATTTTTTTACTTGAGGCTGTATTATCAGGTGCTTATCTTCTCATTTAACTATTTCTTTCCTTTATTATTATAAAATGATTCTTGTGTGGTTTATTAAGATCATTTCCTTTTGGTTCATATTGGCTTAATATATTCATCTTTTGATCTTTTAGTTTAACCTTTTTTGGCCTTTTTGTCTGAAGCATGTTTCTTGTAGTCAACATACTGTTGGGTTTAAAAAATACATTTGGAGTGTCACTGTGTTTTAATTGGTGAGTTTAGGCCATTTATATATATTGCAATTACTGTCATATTAGGATTTCTGTCATTTTTTCACTTAATGAATTTTGATACAATTGCCGTTTTCTGCTTTCTCTTCAAAAAAGCAAATGTTCTTCTGCTTTTTAAAATGATAGTTTTTTTGTTTGTTTCTAAAGTGGTGCCTTTGTTTTGAAACTTAGTGTTATTTCTCTGTTACTGTATTTCTCTCCCCACTTCCAATAAGACAAATAATTTAATGGGCTATCAACTCCCTCTGATCTCCCCACCCCCACTGTGTTGATATTTTCCAGAGTTTCAGTTCTGGATTATTTTGGTTATGTTCTTTTCCTTTTCTTTTGTCTTAGATTTTTTAAAAGACAACAATGGACATTATCAAGTTAGCTGAACATCTTATACTGCTTCTTTTATTTAAATACTCAAGGAATTTCTCTAAGAGTGTTGTCAGTATAGTTCTTTGTGTGGCCATCCTTTGGGGATTTTTATATCTGATAATAGTTTCGTTATGCCCTCACAGTTGAAGGCAGTTTGAATATACAATTCTCTGCTCATATTTTTTTTTCTTTAATACTTTAAGAATATTACTTCAATTTTTCTTTTCTTTTCTCTTCTCTTCTTTTTTCTTTTCTTTTCCTTTTTTTTTTTTTTTGAGATAGAATCTCACTGTGTAGCCTCGACCAGAGTGCAGTGGTGTGTTCTCAGCTCACTGCAACCTCCACCTGCTGGGTTCAAGCAATTCTCATGCCTCAGCCTACTGAGTAGCTAGGATTACAGGCACCCACCACCATGCCTGGCTAATTGTTTTTTTCTTTGTATTTTTAGTAGAGATGGGGTTTCACCATGTTGGCCAGGCTAATCTCGAATTCTGAATCTCCAGTGATCTGCCCACCTCTACCTCCCAAAGTGCTGGGATTACAGGTGTGAGCCACCGCACCCAGCCTAAGATACTACTTCAATTTCCTTCTGCACTTAACATTGCTGTTGAGAAGTCTGATGTCAGTCTGATTCTTTTTCTTTTTATATGATCTGCTTTTTCCATATGAGTGCTTTTTTCTTTGTATTTGATATTCTTAAATGTTAAAATAATATGTCTTATGTGCAGGATTTTCGTTACTCCTCTGTTTGGCACTCTCAGTCTTTTACTATTGAGGTCTTTGATGTTTCTTTAATTTCAAAACTTTGGTTATTATTTAAATATTTCCTCCTCTCAATTTGTTTCTGTGATCTAGATTTTGGCAATTTCACTTCTATTCTCTATATTACAAATCTCTAAATCTCTGAGTTTTCTTATTCATTGAGTTTGCTGTCTTAGTTTTCTTTTTGTTTTTAGCAGTTCTAGTTTACAAGTCCATGGTGAAGGAGGATATTTTGTGTCTATGCATGGTTAGGACGTGTTGGATCCGTCTTCTCCCCTTTCTTTTCGCTGTCTGGCTATTATTGCCTCCACTGGGGTCACCTAGGTGCTGGTTCAGAGCCAGGTGCTATTATTGCCAGCACAATGTTCTTGTCCTTAGGATAGGCCGAATCATCCCCCAGGCAAGTGGGGAACTTATTTGTAGGTTCTTGGCCTCCATCTAGGGTGGAGGGCTTCTCCCAGTCCCTATTTTCACATGAAGAGCCTGGCTGTAGCCCCTCTGCCCCATGCTTGGTATGTTATTATAGATACTAGGAACCCTACAGGTTCTTTTTTTTTTTTTTTTTTTTTTTTTTTAAAGACAGAGTCTGCTCTGTTGCCCAGGCTGGAGTGCAGTCACATGATCTCAGCTCACTGCAACCTCCACCTCCTGGATTCAAGCGATTCTCCTGTCTCAACCACCTGAGTAGCTGGGATTATAGGCATGCACCACCACACCTGGCTGTTTTTTGTATTTTTAGTAGAGACTGGATTTTGCCATGTTGGCTAGGCTGGTCTCGAACTCCTGACCTCAGGTGATCCACCTGCCTCAGCCTCCCAACGTACTGGGATTACAGACGTGAGCCACAGCGCCCGGCCAGAACCCTGCAGGATTTAAATGTCTAGGTGGTTCTGTTGGTTTCAGCTGGTCTTGGAACCATAAACCTTTGGCTAATTAATGGTCCCTCTGGATGTTTCTTTTCTGTTTCTGTTCCACAGAAATGTGTAACAAGTTTATCAGGGCAGTTATATATTTTTTTTTATTAAAAAAATTTAGGGGGTGGTTATTTGGTGTTTGTGTGAGGGAGAGGTAGGTTTCTCCTTAATATTCCATCTTGGCTGAACATTTTCTGAATGAACTTTATAATAAAAGTGTTTCTGTGTTATAAGTGCAGTTACTTTGTTCTCAGCAAAACTTTCTTTTGATCCTGTTAACTCCTTGATGATTAGAAGTATCTAAGATTATTGTGACCTGACAGGAAGAATATTTGTGTACCAAAGTAGGTTTCAGCTGTCCCCCAGCTAGCCAAATGCATGACTGTGAGGTTTGCTTAAATTAAATTCAGCTAATATATTAGATCTTTTCTTTTTATGCATTTTTCTTTCCTCTTTTCTGTCTTCTCTTTTTCTTCCTTACTCCTGCTGATACATAAGCCAGATGTTTAAGAATGAGGAGCATGGGATAGCTTAGCTGCTGTGGGGATGGTCCATCTGTGAGGAATAACAGAAACCGTCTGTGATTTTATACCATGCCCAAAAAATCTTCAGCTAAGTGGAAGAACAGCAGGGAAGGGATTTCAGGGGGGAACTATCTCTGACTTAACTGTTAGGAAGTATATTTGAGAGGAGACAAAGAAGAAATGAATGAAATGGGAGGGAAGCCCGAAGCTTTATTCCTTCCAGCAATCCAAAAGCAGTTCTATTCAAGTGAAATGACCAGAAAATGAATGAAGAGAACAGTTTGTCATCATCAGAACAAAAAAAGTTAAACTACCTAAAGTAAAAGCTTATCAATAGATTAAAATAAGATATAAACCTCCTCTAAATTATTAGAAATGGTAGAATTATCAAGTTCTTGTTTCCTCCTCTTGGTCTAATTTTCTGCCAATCTTTGAAGATTATTTTAGTCTATCGTGAAAATAAAGCACTTGTCCACGTGCTCAGGCTCATAAAAAAATCAGACTAAGGGGAATATAGTAGCTATCACCAACGACATGTCCTCTTGGCCAATTGTGTTCCGTTTTTATGATTATTGATGTTTGTGCAGGAATCCTAAATATTTGCAAAAGAACACTGCATTGTATTTAAAACAACAACACAACAACAACAATATTGCTTTAAAGAACAGCCAGCTCTCTTGGCTGGAAGATTCCTCAAGGTTCTTTTACTTTTCCACATCTTCTTCCTTGTTCTATCCATCCAGTGCTGTGACTTCAACTCTCTGTGCATGACTTTCAGATCAGTAAAACTATCCCAGGCTTCTCTTCTGAGCTCTAGGGTTGTATAACCAACTCTCCCTTAGCTACTCTCACCTAGGTTTTTTATTGACACCCCAAACCCAACATGCCTGCAACTGGTCTTATTATCTCCCTCATCCAATGTGCTCCTTATTTTTTTATTCCCTATTTCAGTTAATGATTCTACCATATACTCAGTTCCCAAGCCATGAACCCGAGGCTCATTTTAAGTTTCTCTCTTACCCTTCACCTTTGTTCACTGAGTTCTAATGACTGTCATAACGGAATATATTTTGGAGCTATTCTCCGATCATATCACTTCTCTGCTTAATCCCTGCAGTACCTTCCCAGTGTCTGCAGAGTAAATTCGTATGCCTTTACATTAGATACGAAGTTCTTAACCCTACTTCATGCACCTGCTTTCTGCCTTTGACTCTGTTCTCCAACAAAATCCAACTACTGTGGCTCTGAAAATGGCCACATGCTCTCCTGTTTCTGTTCTTTCAGTTTTGATATTTTCTTTACCAGAGGCTTTTTCCTTGAAACTGGCAATAATTTCTTCCTATTCCTGTTGCTGCACTCCCACATGTCTTTCGCTCCTGACACTGGTAACTTTGAAAACTCCTTTTTCTGGGTCTCAAAGCTTCTTGACGTAACCATATTACAGCAAACACCACCTTGTTTGTCTTTGCCTGTCTTCTGCATTATACTCTGGGCATCTTTGGGTTAGGGACTGCTTCTCTATCTGTGTAATTCAGCATCTGTGGTGTGCCTTTGTACATAAGGAGAAGCTCAGTAAATGCTAGTTGGGTGAATAAAGTAGATTAGAGGTGCTTGTGTCTCAAAACGGGAGAGGATGAGAATCCAAAACTGTGTGCAGGTTTTGTGATAATATGTTGGGGTCTTCAGATTTTTTTCCCTTCTCAATTTCTAGAGGCAGTGGCTCTCCATGCTCATGCTTTTCTTGTGGCAGTGAGTCTGCCATACTTCCTGATGACTCCTGGATTGCCTGGCAATGCTTTGTGTTCTCTAAGGCTTCCCAAGACCAAGACATGGTCTCCACCCTGACAAAATGTACAAGGGAAATGGACACCTTAAACCAAGTTATAAAACCAGTATATGATGGTGAAATGCAAAATTGATGGCTGCAGACAGCTGTGAGAAAGGAGAAAAGAATCAGGAGAGGAGGGGTTTGGCAAGTACCTTGTGGGAATTAATCTGACGATGCTGCGAGGAAGTCATTTTCTCTCTAATCGGCGGTAGTTCATTTTCCAGTGAGTGTCTTAGAGTCTGTTCATAAATCCTTTGGTACCATTTTTGTTCACTCGCTGGAACACCCTTTTTATCCAGAGGTGATTTGTCTGTTTGTAGATGCCTGTTAAAGGGTAACACCTGAGGGGAGAGATTGTGTGAGAGATTCTTCACTCAGAAGAAATGATAGGGAAAAATAATGAGTGTATCTGACTTTAATTCTCAATTTTAAGTTAGTTTCGTGGGATTTAAAATCTTTATTCCCCGCCATGGGTGGTGACTCACATTTGTAATCCCAATACTTTGAGAAGTCAAGACATGAGAATCACTTGAACCTAGAAGTCCGAGATCAGGCTGGGCAACATAGGGAGACCCTGTCTCTTAAAAAAAATACACACGCACGCACACACACACACACACACACACACACAGTCTCTCTCACATATTTTAGATGTATAAATATAGATATATAAATATATATGAAAAATGTATATGCGTTTTTTCATATATATATGTATTCATTCTAAAAGTTGAACATAGAATGTTTTTTAAGTTTTATTATTTTCACACTAGTTAAAAAATGCTAATTTGATTTTTGGTGAACTAAAGTTTCAGAAATGGTTGTGAGTATTTAATGTTTATGTACCTGATAATTTATTGTCCCTCAAATTCAGTGATTCTCTCAAGTAGGTAAACTCATTCCTGAACAGTGAAGGAGGAAGGAACTCTGTACACTTGGAAAGTAGGGTGAGGTATCTTCTCCTTTGATCAGCCTGTGTCAACATTCCCTTCTACCAATATTATTTTCACTTGAGGGTTCAGATTGCCACTGTTTGGCAGGAAGGAAGAGAAAACTCTCTTAATAGAATGTGATTTAATATGTTGAATGACAATTTGTGCTGTGTCAGTCTGCTTGGGAAAAGGATTAGAGGCAGTGTAAATGATCTGCTGTATCTGCTTGTAAAAACATTTCAGGCATCTTTCAGAAGTAACATTAAACCCCTGGTCTCCAGTTCCCCAAAGTTGCTTCTCATTGACAGGTTTCTCTTGGTAGGAGTGAGTCAGGGAATAAACCGGTCCCAGACTCTCCTTTGCTGCTTCTGCCATGTCATGCCTTGCCCGGCCGTCAGGGCACACAGCCCAGGGAGGACTGAGGGCCTGGGTCCAGCCTCCTGCAGCCAGGGAGCTGCTGGCATCTGACTTGCTGTGAAGGTGATCCTGTTCTGCTTCAGAACTGATGACAGTTTGGTGCGTCTAGCTGAGCCCTGAGGGCAGCCGTCTGCCAGGTCAATGTTCAGGTTTACTCTGGACTCTGTGCTGGTGTTCCATTTGAGATTCTCTTAATTTTGGGGGGAGTCATTGCTCATGATGAATGAAAGACACAGGGAGGGGCCGGGGAAGGCTGGAGGCCAGCCCCCTCGCGGCACTTGGGCTCTTTCATAGAAAAGAACTGGATGGAGTTGAGCTCGCTGGGCACAGGGGATGACGTGGTCTTTGTTCCAAAGTGGACTGGATCCCAGAAAGAAAATAAATTAAAAGGAAATCATAGCAGTGGTCTACCAGTGGGTTTTGGTCCATTTGCCTGAAAATTGGCCCTTCTGTTGGAGCTGAATTTCTCCAATTAGCTAAACGTTTTTGTGGTGAAGCACTGTGGAAAAAGTGGCTTCACTGAAAGAGC
The DNA here is from genome assembly GCF_043159975.1 of Macaca nemestrina. Lineage (NCBI taxonomy): Eukaryota > Metazoa > Chordata > Mammalia > Primates > Cercopithecidae > Macaca > Macaca nemestrina. The sequence continues at coordinate 41,674,078 of NC_092127.1, read as the reverse complement.
AATTGTAGAGTCTTCTAGACTTTATAAATAGACTCAGGACAGGGAGAAGAACTGCCCTGTGGAGATACGGTTCATCTCTTGCTCAGCCATCTCCCCCACCCTCCCTGGGAACACACTTACGAAAGAAAGAGCTCAGAAAACTCTTTGGAGTTCCAGTGGTGCAGCTGGTTAGCGCGCAGCACTCATGCAGAAAACTCTTCCTCATCAGAATCTTCTGCACAGGGTCCGCCAGGTGTCCCCCGCAGTACCCATCATAAACAATTTCTTCTTCCGGCCATCACCACCATCTCCAAGTCCTGCTTGTCTGGATTCCGTTGTTCTAGAGCTCCATTTGTAAGATTTTCTCTCTTAACCCTTCATTGTAAGCTGGGTCAGGAGTCAATAAGAATTACTTTGTACAATCAGTTTTCAAGATTACAGTCTGGGGAGCTAGCTTAATCAGAGCCTGGAATTTCTCCTGTGCTTCATTTTTAGGAGAATTGAAATCCATCTGACTGGGCACGGTGGCTCACGCCTATAATCCCAGTACTTTGGGAGGCCGAGGTGGGCGGATCACCTGAGGTCAGGAGTTTGAGACCAGACTCAACGTGGAGAAACCCCATCTCTACTAAAAATACAAAATTAACCGGGTGTGATGGTGCATGCCTGTAATCCCAGCTACACGGGAGGCTGAGGCAGGAAAATTGCTTGAACCTGGGAGGCGGAGGTTGCGGTGAGCCGAGATCGCATCATTGCACTCCAGCCTGGGCAACAAGAGTGAAACTCTATCTCAAAAAAAAAAAAAAAAAAAAAAAAACCATCTAAGATGTTTTTTGAGAGCAAGGTCCTTGCTGTTGCTGGAGTTCTTGCTTGCTGTTTCTAGGGCCTGGGACTGAGGAAACATGAAGCTTTAATCAGCTATAAGCTGTTGGGGGCTGGGGTTATGAACCTCTATATGTGTCACATTTGCTTCCATAGCAGTTTAGGACCATCACCTATAAACTCAAGGCCAAGTCAGTGCTATCTTTATAGAACATTGCTGCCTCTGCAGGATTGCCTGGAGCAGTTAATATTTAATGGGGACTGAGGATTAGGCCTAAGGGCCGAGCCTTGATGGGTGCAGATCAGGTGCATTTTATAGTAGCTGGGAGGACCATGAAAGCAAGACCAGTAGAGGGAAATAACTGCTCTTGTGAGCTCTCTCTTCCATCTTCAGCATTTTCTACCCAAGCCCATAATGTACACAAATTATATTATACTAAACATATTTAATAAAATGGTCCCCTGTGAATGCATACATTGTGCAACTCATTTAAAAAAAATTAGCTTCGGTTTAAATTCATCCTGTGCCATCACCACAAAAGCCTAACTCTTTTGTAGTACCCTCCCTGATGTCCAAAGGGAAATGGAAGTTTGTCTATGTGTGGGATTTTAATGTTGGGGTATTAGAAATTATAATCCAAGGGCTGGGCGCGGTGGCTCAAGCCTGTAATCCCAGCACTTTGGGAGGCCGAGACGGGGGGTTCATGAGGTCAGGAGATCAAGACCATCCTGGCTAACACGGTGAAACCCCGTCTCTACTAAAAAATACAAAAAACTAGCTGGGCGAGGTGGCGGGCGCCTGTAGTCCCAGCTACTCGGGAGGCTGAGGTAGGAGAATGGCGTGAACCCAGGAGGTGGCTTTCAGTGAGCTGAGATCTGGCCACTGCACTCCAGCCTGGGCGACAGAGCGAGACTCCGTCTCAAAAAAAAAAAAAAAAAAAAAAAAAGAAATTATAATCCAAGATACCAGCTCAGAAGACAAGGCTCTTTTAGAGTTGTCTAATTTATTATGCAGTAAGTGGCAACTGAGAATGACTTAACCAATAGGTGACCAGAAAGGAACAGGTTGGACCCCACAGGGCTGGTGTGCTGCTTGGAGCTGTTCTTGATTTCATTGGTTTATACCTGGACTGCTTATAGTGAGGAAGTCATTGTGGCCACCATTGTGCCTTTTATTTTCCATTATCTGATTTTGAGCATTGTGTTTTTTTGTAGGGAAAACATTCTTCACTGTGTATTATCTGTGGTTTATTTTAAGCATCTTTGATTAAAAAAAAAAATGTAAAGACAGGACACCCAGATACTGTCAGGCTGAACTGTAAATGTAATTTTATCATTTGATTAACAAATCAAGTAACACCATAATTATTAGTGGAGTTTTTTCTTCTCTGGTATTTGTTTGAAATTCGATGCCTTTTTTTCCTCCTAGGTGACAATCCTAACCCTTCCAAGGAGGACACCCCTACTAGCAGTCTGGACTCACTTTCCTCCCCGTCTCCCGTGACTGCAGCTCTCCCTGGGCCTCCTGGACCAGACAAAAACCACCTTCTGGCAGACGGAGGGAGCTTTGGAGACTGGGCATCCACTATGTAAGTCACCATGCTTCTGTTGGGTGCTGAAGGGAGGAAGGCATGACTTAGTTCCTTTTGAAGTTTCCATGAGCAGTGACCAGTGGGTGCTGAAGCCATTACATCAAGGAACCCTTATTGTCTTACCAGAGGGGCCACCAAAGGGAGAAGGGTCCTTAAAACAGAGCCTTCCTTGAATACTCTCTTTGTTTCTAGTATGGAAGGGTAGATGGATGCTATGTCAAATCTGATCTAAGTTCAATTCCTGGGCAGTTTTGGATTCTGCAAAGGAAATTTGTTACTATCCCACCCAAGATATTTCCCCACTAGTTATGCAGACTTCTAGAGATGTGAGAATGCATGCTGATGGACAGACTGTTGAAACTGTCTATAGAATGATATTTTACTTACATGAATTTCTGAGAGCAGTATGCTAGCATTCTGCTCTGTTTTGCTCGATAGCGTCCTGCAGAGTTGAGACGTGATGGTTGACATGTTTGATTTTATCTTCTCAGTTTGGTTTAGTGCCAGGCATGTGCAGATCAGCTCAAGTATATTAGGACGAATAATATTAATACAAATAAAGTACCTTGAACCTGTGGGGGCTTGTCTGGCTGTGTTGACCAAGGCTGTTTAAAGGCAGGATGGTGGTGATGTGGAACCCAAAAGGGCATCATGTTTCAAACAAGTGTTCAGAGAAGAGAAAACTCCACTAATAATTACAAGACAGTACTTGATTAGTCAATCAAATTTTATCTAAAAATGCATTTATAATTCATCCAGAGAGTCTTTTTTTAAAGATGGAGTTTTGCTCTTGTTGCCCAGGGTGGAGTGCAGTGGTGTCATCTTGGCTCACTGCAACCTCCACCTCCTGGGTTTAAGTGATTATTCTGCCTCAGCCTCCCAAGTAGCTGGGATTACAGGTGTTCGCCACCACACCCAGCTAATTTTTGTATTTTTAGTAGATATGGGGTTTCACCATCTTGGCCAGGCTGGTCTTGAACTCCTGACTTCAGGTGATCCACCTGCCTCAGCCTCCCAAAGTGCTGGGATTACAGGCGTGAGCCACCATGCCCAGCCCATCCAGAGAGTCTTAAAAAAATTTTTTTTGAAGCCAAAGTTGCTTAAAATAAATTATAGATAATGGTGTCATCTGACCCTAGCTGGGCATTCTTGGGACTTTAAATGGACTGGAAAGTGTTCCTCAGATTACTTGGCTTTTTATAGTTACTGCTGGATTCACATGAAATGATTATGAACTTATTAAGTATTAAGAGAGGCTGGGAGACATTTGGCATGCCAGAATTTGGGGGTGACCTGAAGACTTTGAAAATTTAACTGGGACTCCAAGTATGGAAACACATTCTCCAGATGAGATTTTTCCTGCCAATGTTTTCATCTGTGCTTATTTTTTATGCTGAGGATTGTGGATTTAAATCCTACATTACTCAGGTATGCTTGTCACCATTACTGTTCCTTTTCCACAATAAAAATTTTGTTTCACCGTAGTACTACAAGCAACAATAACAGTAGTTACCTAGGCACCCAGAATCTATAATCCTGGTTACACTTGAGGTGGAATTTAGCTTGTGTGTGTGTTTTAGTGAAAACCAGATCCCTAATTATGCCTTTCGGTAAGTGGATATCACAGGCAGTGGAGTGCAGTTTAGGCAGTCATCTTTCTTCCATAGTAGTTCTGCAGAAAAGTGACATTATGAGCCATGGTACAGCCAACACTCAATTCACAACACGTCCATGCCTGAAACAAGAAGGGCTTGATATTTTTGGTCATAAATCAAATGAGGAGTGAATTCCCTAGCTTCCTATTCATACGCATTTTTAAATGTCATGAAAAGCACTCCAACCTTGAGAGGCCAAAAAGGGGGTTGGGGGGAGTAGTTGAAGCAAGCCTGGAGAGGAGATATTTTTTTTTTTTTTTTTTTTAATGGAGACTTTCTCCTACTTCAGAAACTTGTTCTTTTTTTTTTTTTTTTTTCCTGTGCCATGGATGGAATACATCTATGTTTCTCTGAAGTATATATTAAAATGTTTCTTATGTATCTTTTAAAGGATTTACTGATGAGTGTGTATCGGTCACGATTTGTCATTATGTTAGCAAGTTTGTATATAGGTATGTGCCTCTTGGACTTGGGCACGCACCAGAACCCCCTGTAGGTCTCACTAAGACCCACTCTGCTGGCCCCATCCCAGAGCTGAGGATTCAGTAGGTCTGAGAAGGGACCTGAGAGCCTGCCTTTCTAAGGAGTTTTCAGGTGACAATGAGTGAGCCTTGATAGAGAAGACCATCCGCTGCTCCTCACCTGCTTCCAGGGCTGTGCTGAGTATAAGCTGCTTCTCTGAGGAGTGTAATTAGGATAAGTGATTTCTCCACCTCTTTTGTTTAGAAAAACACTCTTCTAGGGTCCTGCATTGCTGCCTCCCAGTAGCCTGTGTGTGCTTCCCACATGCTTTGGTTCTCTTTGCCTCAAATATCCATTGTGCTTTTTTGCACAAGCCAATCCTGACCTATCTTCACGGTCTAATTTAATCTTCATCTCCAGAAAGTCTTCCCCATGCTCTAATCTACAAGGAGCCTCTAGAGAGATCCCTTGTCAATATTTCTGCTGATACTCATTATTTGGCGCTAAGAAATTCAAGTCGCCTTTGAGTATTGTTTAATATTTGCCTTTTAGTATTATTTGATATTTATGTGGAATAAATGTTTCTACATGTCTATCTAAACTTTCCCTTACCCCAAGCTAGATCATAAAATTGGGTTTTTTTTTTTCGTGGGTTGGGTGGCGGGGTGGCAAAGACAGAGTCTCACTCCGTCACCCAGGCTGGGGTGCAGTGGTACAATCTCAGCCCACTGCAACCTCCACTTCCTGGGTTCAAGTGATTCTCGTGCCTCAGCCTCCCAAGTAGCTGGGATTACAGGCATGTGCCACCGCATTGGCTACTTTTTGTACTTTTAGTAGAGATGGGGTTTCACCATGTTGGCCAGGCTGATTTCAAACTCCTGACCTCAAGTGATCCACCCGCCTTGGCTTCCCAAAGTGCTGGGATTACAGGCGTGAGCCGCCGTGCCCGGCCATAAAATTCTTAATGATAGGAATTGGATCTTATATTCTTTGAACTTTTTTGTGATATTGACATAATTATTAGTAAACATTTAATTTCTTATTTTAATTATGTATTTATAAAAATGCTACCTTTTGGAAATCTCATTTCTTTCTGTATGTTACTGAATGTCTCTTAGGCTACTACATTTGGTTTCTTATTCATCATCATCTTTTTTTGAGATGGAGTCTCGCTCTGTAACCCAGGCTGTAGTGCAGTGGCGCAATCTCAGCTCACTGCAAGCTCCACCTCCCGGGTTCATGCCGTTCTTCTGCCTCAGCCTCCCGAGTAGCTGGGACTACAGGTGCCCGCCACCACACCTGGCTAACTTTTTGTGTTTTTAGTAGAGATGGGGTTTCACCTTGTTAGCCAGGATGGTCTCGATCTCCTGACCTCGTGATCTGCCTGCTTGGGCCTCTCAAAGTGCTGTGAGCCACCGTGCCTGGCTGATTCAGGTGTGAGCCACCTGGCTGATACAGGTGTGAGCCACCGTGCCTGGCTGATTCATCTTCTTTCTTATAAAGATTACAAACTCTTCCTCTAGCAATTCCACACAATTAATCTTACCATTTGCTCCTTACTGTTTTGTTTCCTTAGCCTTTATAAGTTCTCATTGTGTGTTCTCTTGTCTTTTTCCCCTTTATCTCTGCATACCAGCTGTACAGTATTAAATATGATAGGTTCTAAGTAAATGCTCATTAAGATCCCTTTTAGCCAAAGTTGCTATGGGGTCATTAAAACTCTACTCAGGGCTCTTAATAGGAGGCAATGCCTGTACTGTGATCTCAGGTCCTACGGAATGGAGTCCAAATTTATGTGGATCACATAGGGCCCCAGTAGATCTGTTGAACAAAAATGCTAAAATCTCATCCACTGGGAAACAATTTGCAGAGGAAAATGTACAGCAGCTGTGGTTCTGACATAGGTAGTGTGTCAATGCAGCTGTTGCCTCTGATAGGTAGAAAACAATGCAGCAGAATTGGATTCCTTGGGTTTCTGCTGATGTTTATGACTTGTGGGTGTTATTCATTGCAGTCAATCAATCTGTAGCTATTACTTACCTGTACACTCAGTAAGGTGATGGGTGACTTCATTGCCAGTGAAGAATTGCTAGCTCAGTCTCCTTGGAGGACATTACATCATAGGTCAAGGTATTTCAAATGTTCCAAAGTCATTTTTTCCCCACAATAAAGTAGTTTTTGCTAAACAGGTTTTCTTCTATTGTAATGGATGGAGCCAGGTCCTTGACAAGTAATCCTTTTAGATTCTCTGCCACAGATGAGAATCTCTTTTAAGAAATATCAGGCATTGCTATCTGCTTCCTCTACAGATTTCAGATGAAAAGGATCACCTCCTTTTCTGCCGGCACATTCTCAAATTCAAGATGGCATGGTCTCAGAATAGCTCACTCTAGTTTGGGGTGCTGGCACCCTGAGATGCATCTCACTCTGTACCCTGGCAGCCCAGGAGGGCAGTAGATTCCCCTCTCCCGCCCACTGAGAGGCTTGGCTTTATTTATCCTGAATGTTAAGATATCCCTAAAGCATCTATCCCAGCTAGTGCCTCAAGCTGTCATTGTGCCACTGAGATTTGTGCCTACTCAGACTTGATGTCAGTTATTTAAAATCACTAGATAACACCTTCCTATTCCCATATACAGCCTTGTGCATGTCATCATATACTTTGTACTCACTGGTAACCATTTTTATTCTTGTCAGTGAAATCACTTGTTTCCTTTAAATTGGGCAAATGAATGGGGGTTTCTCAGAGACAACTGCTTGGCATTTCAAATTACTTGACTGTTGGTTCCATGATTGCTTTTCAGGAAGTCAATAAATTTTGCTGGGAGATACCAAAGTACCCCCCTTAAATATGATTTGTGGCTTAGTATACCACAGTAAACCGTGAATGATTTGCCTAAAGTTCAGAAAAATAATCATTTTAGATCATTTTTAATAGATTTCTGTGAAGTCTGGCGCCCACTGAGAAAGTTGCTATGAGAAGTTACAGGGTGGCAGTCACTGGCGAACTCTGTCTTCACTTCCTCCCTTCCCCCCTCTCTGTCTTTCCTTCTTCCCTCTCCCTCCTCCTTCAGAGAGGGCTTCCTCAACCCAGCATTCCTCGAGGGCCAGGGTGGTCAGTTCACCCCAGAAGTTGGTATCTTAATCAGATTATTTAAAAAAAAAAATAGATGTATCTTTTAAAAGTGCTTTTTACACATTTGCTTTTTTTTCCCCCTAACTTGACCAAAATGAACATATACTGCTTTTGTAATAAGGAGTGGGAAGCTCTGTAAATTTCAGGTCAGGAGAGGGTGATAAGTAACCTAAAGGAATGAACTTCCCATTGCAAAAACTTCCTGCATCTTTGTTGGTTAGTAGGGGGATGATTTCCTAATAAGATTAGCAGCTTTACTCTGTTTACTTGTATGTGGGCTCTGATTACAGAATGCAGTGGGTTACACTGAGATCTCTAGTAGAGCCTAGTGCCTTGTTGTGGAAGGATGTGGTCTCTGATTCTGGGTACTGTGAAGAATGAATTGGCAGCCAGTACCTGTTACCATACCTAAGTAAACAGCAGGGTCACTTAGATAGTGGAGGTCTAAGGGAGCTCAAATCTAAGGCAGAACAGGGCCAAATGAACAGGAGGAGCATGCTGCCTTGCTGTGAGCCCACAGCAGTCTGTTAAATTCTGCACGGAGGTTAGCTCCTTCCCCTACCTCTTAAGGGTCTGGGGATTCAAGGGAGTAGAACCTTTTGCTTTAGCAGAGGCTAGTGGTTGAGGCTGCAGAGAAAGTATGTTTAGATACCCTCTTGGCACTTCCAGGCTCAGAGACCATGAAACATTTAGTATTATGGGCCACCAGACTTTGTTTCAGCTGTGTTGTAAATGACATTTCCTCTTAATGCTTGCATCAACCCAGTAGGGTAGATATATAGTCATTTTTAAAGATTGGAAGGTACAAAGGACATAGGAAAATTGGCCCAAGCCACACAAGCAGTAAAGGACAGGTGAGTTTGACCGCTCATGTGTCTGCCCAGTGACTTGTTTTACTGTAGAAATCGAAATTGTGCAGTTGCATATGGGGATAGTGTTTGAATTGCAGGCATTCTCCACCCTGCCCCGATTCTGAAACTCAGTGAAACAGCCATGGCTGTCAACTTGTCAGTGCCCTTGGATTGAAGAGGAAACACTGACCCTACATTAAGTCATGTGGCTGTGGTTTATAATTATCTATGGGGAATAAACACTTGAATCTGGTTGCTGCGAATTCATCATCTAACACCTTGGCTGAGATGCGGGGAGGAGGGCCTTCTCCCCCACAGCAGCGCTGGAGAGACTTGGAAATTTGATCTGTGCAACCAGGCAGCATCCATAATCTTTTTATGAGTAATATGATATTCAGTTGTCTCCCTTCAGCCTCAGAAATGCTCTGGAAGTGAATCTCGGGGCCTGTACTCTTGACCATCTACCATCACAGTGTCTATTCACATTCAGTTTGTGGGTACAACTTTTGTCCTGTATGTTTTCTTGAATTTCTTCTCTCCAACTTTGTATAGAAATTATGCTATGCCGACTGCCTGGCCCCTTGCATGCTTTGATACACATCCATTGTGGCTTGCTGGGGTATTTTTGGGATCTGCTTTGTGTACTTGGCACTTGCATGTGGCCTAATTCGTGTCTTCCTTTGCTGTGCTGTAGCTGCAGGTGCTGAAATTTGGAGGTTTTATTTTTAAGTCAGAATGTTGATAGTCCATGTAACTTTGAAACTCTACCATGAAAAGATGACTTCCCAAAATAAAGACATGTCTGAATTTTGTAGTAGCTTTTCCACTACTTAAGACTTTAAAAACAGTTAAGTCTTGCATCAGTCATTTTTGGTTTTTAGTTTAACTGGTTTTTGTTGTTAAAGATTTTCTTACTTGATGCCATTGTTGTAATTTATTATTTGCTATTCATGAATTGGCTGTGTCTCAATATCTAAATAAGGTAAGGACCTCACGGGCTCTCTCTGTAAGTTCGAGACCGTTTACATTGGTAAATCACTGATTTCAAACAGGCCTGGCTTTGCATCCACGTTCTGTTTCTTACAACCTTGAAGATCTTATATAAGTGATTTAAGCCAACCAAGGCTTAGCAAGATGATCTGTAAAAGGGGAATAATAACGTCCGTCCCTCTGGGCCGGGGTGAGGTTTCCAGATACCACATGTAATAAAACCCAATCACTGCTCCCCTGAGAGCTGGAGGCAGCCACCTGCTGGGATTTTCCTTTCCTCTGAGCACGTAATTCAATATTCTTAGTTTAACTTGACCCCAACTTCCTGGTTCATCAGTTACATAATCTCCTTACTAAATAGCTCAGAGAGAGAACCTTTCTAGCCTTGGAGAAGCTCTAGATGTTGACCTGAAGTTGTGTTGTTTTTAGCAGTTACTGTATTTATTCCCAGAGGACTCAGCTGGGGCTCCTCTCCTAGTGTCTTGCTTTGGGGATCTGCTTTGTCAGAGCCTCTGAGAATAGACCCTTGGCTATCACATGATCAAGGCATGGGGAGCCTACTGAGACCCAACCACATTTATAACTTATGCTGAGCTGCATACCCAGGTACCACACCCATTACAACAAATAACCCATAAATCTGTTTGTAAGTAATTGGTGGATTTTTCTGAGCACAGTATCTGTGTCTCTTTGGAGCTGTGCTTGACCCTGTTGAAGATGTTCAGCCCTCACATTGGGTAGCAGCTGGTTGAAACATTCCTGTCAGTGACTCTGCAGCACTATAACCTTCAGACCTCGAATGCCCCTTAATTTTCTGAAATGAAGTTACAGTTCCTTTTCTGTTCAGCTAGCAAGCTAAAGTTCAGCCCTCTTACCTGATTCCACACTGATCATATGGAAGGAAGATAGGATTCAAGGAGAACTCTTTGAGTGGAAGATTGGTCAGAGATGGAATTCTGCAGCTGTTCTCTTACAGCAAAACCAAGAACTTTTGCTATAAGAGAGTGGGGTTTGGGAGTGAACCTTGTCAGACGACTAGGTGGTGATGTCCTTTCTTGTTGGAGGAGGAAATCCATGTAGGAGCCTCAGGATCACACAAGGTGAGGACTGAGTGTTAAACATGGCAGGCCTTCCTTCATGGGGCTCGAGGGATTTCCTGCAGTGCCCTTCCTCCTCTCCCTGACCGCGTACTTCCTGCAAAAGATATTTGTTCTCAGCTGGGTGCGGTGGCTCACGCCTGTAATCCCAGCACTTTGGGAGACTGGGGCAGGCGGATTAGTTGAGGTCAAGAGTTCCGAGACCAGCCTGGCCAACATGGTGAAACCCCATCTCTACTGAAAATCCAAAAATTATCCTGGCATGGTGGTACGCACCTGTAATCCCAGCTGCTCGGGAGGCTGAGGCACGAGAATTGCTTGAACCTGGAAGGCGGAGGTTGCAGTGAGCTGAGATTGCGCCACTGTACTCCAGCCTGAGGGACAGAGCAAGACTCCATCTGGGGGGAACGGAGGGAGAAGGTATTTGTTCTCAAAGGTGAACAAATTACTGCTTTTACATGCTGGCTTCCTGTATTGGCTGGCTCCCTGCTGCCTGGGAGGTGATCTCGTACAGTTGAAGCGGGACTCTGCTGCAGGAAAGCGCTGGGTACGTGTGGGTCAGCCCCAGGCACCAACAAGGGAGCCCTGTACCATGAAACCAGTGAAGACGGAGGGGATTCTCCATCTGAATTGCCTTCATCTCCCCCAACCCCCACGTCCCTCCCAGGCTTCTTATCTGGTCCATTTAATCCAGGGGTGAGCAAATTGTGGCCCACTGCCACTTGTCTTTATAAAGTTTTATTGAAACACAGCTACACTTAGTTGTTTACGTTTTGTCTGTGGCTGCTTTTTGACTGACAGTGATAGCAGAATTGAGTAGTTGCAGAAGGTCTGCCAAACTTGAAGTATTTACTCTCTGGCCCTTTACAGAATAAGTTTGCCGATCTCTAGCTAATCAGTAATCAAAACAAGTCTGTTTGGAAGGGCCCACCTTTCTTAAAACCCAGCTTCAGGAAGTGTAGTTTACCACTGTGGTGGTAGATGGAGAGTGCAGATGATTTTAAGTGTAAGCTTCACACATCTCTTCTTGTCATTAAACCAACCAGACATTTTCCCTATGGGTTTTGGATGCCCCCAAATGTTTGTTTATAATTTCAAAAGGCCATTAGTGTTTCAGCGACTGAAAAATCTATGTGAGGTTGTTCTTTTTATAATGTATCATTTAAAATAAATTTTTATTTTGGAATAGTTTAAGGTTTACAGAAAAATTACAAAGATAGTACAGAGTTTCCATAGACCCTTCACTTCCCCTCTTCACCTCCCGCCCCCACCCCTGCCCCCAGCCCTTAGCATCTGACAGACTGTGGTATGTTTGTTAAAAAATAATGGAATTAGTGTTGATACAGTACTGTTAACTAAACCACAGACTTCTCGTGGACTTCACCAGTCTTTCCAATAATGTTCTTTCTCTGTTCCAAGCTCAAACCCAGGATGTCATGTTTCTATTAGCAACTTTAGATTCTTTTTTTTTTTTTTTTTTTTGAGACAGAGTCTTGCTCTGCTGCCCAGGCTGGAGTGCAGTGGTGCGATCTCAGCTCACTGCAAGCTCCACCTCCCGGGTTCACGCCATTCTCCTGCCTCAGCCTCCCGAGTAGCCAGGACTACAGGCGCCTGCCACCACGGCTGGCTAATTTTTGTATTTTTAGTAGAGACGAGGTTTCACCGTGCTAGTCAGGATGGTCTCGATCTCCTGACCTCGTGATCCACCAGCCTCGGCCTCCCAAAGTGCTGGGATTACAGACATGAGCCACCGCACCCGGCAACTTGAGATTTTTTAAATGATGACGTCTACCTAATATGGCCATACTTTTTTCTCTTTGCATAGCTGATTTGCTGTCTTTTGGTAAATTAAATGGTAGTGATGGTATAATCCTAGAAATCAGAGGTAAGGTCTGACCCAGAAATATGTAATAGTGAGGGCTTCGTTTATTGACTGCTTACTGTGCTTCAGTGCTTTACGCCTGTTATCTCATTTAAACCCCACAGTGACCCAGCCGGTGAGTCATGACTCTCTTCACCTTAGCTGAGGGAGTTTAAGTTGCTCAGCCAAGTTTCGGTTGTGGATGACGCCAAGTGCAGACTAATGATGGCAACTGTGGGCCAACCTCTGGGGAGCACTCTTAAGTCATTTGCTTCCTCCTCAGCATAGCCTCTAGCTATTGACAAAAAGAGGAACAAGCCTAGGGGAGGAAGAAACTGCAAGCTGGCACTCAGCCAGCAATGACATTGCCAGCTTTGGCACCCAGGTCTCTCTGCGGAGTGGCAGAGTCTTAGGCATTTGTAATTTGCATGTGTACAATCCTTCAATGGCCTTTCTTTGCCTTTAGGTTATGATTGTGCCTCCTGAATATCCCGGTACTCACATCTCTCTCACCGTTCTTTCCATATTCCATTCCAGTCACTCAAGAGGACTTGAGGGTCTGAGATCTGTGCTGTCTTGTCAAAACAGGGTTTACTAGAAACAGGACCTTGAGTAAGTTGCTTTCACCTTTTTGAGATGGTCTTCTCATATGTCATGTGGAGTAATAGGGTGGTTGGGAATAAGTGAACTGTGCCTGCATGTTGCATCTAGCACAGGGCTAGATTGCACAGTTGTGCCTTGCATGAGCCTGGGTGTGGGGAGGTGATGATGATGTTGACTATGGCAGCATCAGCTTCAGCATTAGCGCCACACAGATGCTGCCTCCTCCAGGAAGTCCTTCCTGGCTATCCCCCTGGTTATTAGGTGCTCCCTCCACTCTTCCTCTGAGGGACCATGGGCAGTTCTCTACATGGCTCTCAGTGCCTGTATTATGGTTATTAATTGGGCATTCTCCACTCACTTGGCTGGAGAACAGGTGGTGTCACGGTTGCCTGGGTGTCCCCAGGGACTAGCACAAGGCCTGACAGGAAGTCCTCAGACCGTAAATGATGAGCCAGTGGGTCTACTCCGAACCTTCCTGATGGGCAGCAAAGGCCTCCTCCCCCAACCCCGTGGGTTATGGCGACTTGCATGTCACAGGCCTTTGTTTCTCTGCACTGCTGTTATCCCTCGGTGTGCTCTTGTGGAACCAAACAGTGTGCTTGCGTGTGGAGTTCTCCCTCTCCTGGCACTTAAGGAATAACTGGCATTTATTTGAACAGAGATTTTCCCATAATATACAGATCTACAATATTTCCTTCTGTCTTTATTAACATTTTCAAACACTCTTGCCCAGGACAGCTGTTCTAGACTTATGCTGTATGTTTCCCAGACTGGCATGAAAGATCATTTCACTAATGTGTTAGTTTCTGCTCAGAGACCTGGCAACTGAGAGTTTAGAATCTTTCATTGCAGTGCAAACTTCTGATTTGATCTCATATTGTATAATTGTAGTGAAGTATCTTGGTATTTGGGGGATTTAGTCACTTCAAATAAGCATTCATTTCTTTTCTTAGTGCGTATTCTCCTCGCTGTACCCTTTTGAATTTAGATGGCACTCAGTGCTAACATAGGCTGGAATCAGGGGCTTGTGCCTCTAGTGCTGCCCAAAGCCTGACCTGTCTATGTTATGCAAGAAATGTTTGTTAGATGCAGGAGTTCTCTGCTGATCGGTGCAGCTGGTGTCGAGTTTTAACAGTTAAGGCCCCTATTCCCTTCCCCCTTTCTGAAATGTTTGTGATCTGCCGCTGCCAGAGCGTTTTTAATATGCATGGAGCATAGAGTCTGGTACTGGAGGAGATTGGATCACAGTTTGAATCAGAAGCAGCATGGACTGCTGATCTGTTCCATTTTCTAAAAATACACTTTGTAAAGCATCCACATACACAGCACTGTCATAATTTCATGTTTTGGGGTTTGGCCCCACTGCTGCACGTGAAAGCTACAAGGTCTTTCCTCGAAATTCAGGCCCGTGTTTCCAAGCAAGAGTGTTGACTTTTTAAAGAAGAGAGTTTCCTCATCCTTTACACAAATGCATATTGCCCTGCTTACTGTCTTCCCAGCTCTTCCACCCGCCTCACCTAAACACAAGAAATGCCTCTGTGGCCTCAGGAACAGTCAGGTAGACTTTGAATCTATGTATTTTCAGGAATGTGTTTCCAAGTTAGCAATTTGAAATCTTCATCTGCTTTTAGTGAAACACTCTTGTTTCTATTTGTCCCCTTTCTATGAGAAGGAAGGAGGGTGACATTGGCTCTTCCATACTGAAAATGGAGAGAAATCCTGTTTTAGGAGAAGCCTTTTGCAGTGTAGCAGGTGAAGTTGGGAAGACAGCGAACAGATATGAGTAGTTCTCTGTATTTCTGTCTTGGTAAATGTGGTTTCTGAGCTTTTTAGGAACAGTTGACTTCTTCCTCCATGTTCGCAAACTGCAACTTGGCTTTCAAGAAACTCGTGGCACTGAGGTGCTTTTTTGTACTTGGTCAGTAGCTGGCATTAAACAGAATTGGTGGTTTGTGCTCATGCCGGTCTTACTAATCAAAAATCTGTAGTTAAAGGGACAACAAGAAAAAAGGCAGTAAATAGATTTTTTAAAATGTTTAAATTTGGGAAATGGTAGGAAAGGACTCTCAAAATATTTAATTATGTTCTAGCACATAATGAACTTTTAATTATTATTTAGATGTTATAAATTATTATTTAGATGTTATTATTATAAAGATGTTCTTGGGGAAAAAGGTGGGGCTCTCCCCTGAACCACAGAGTAGAAAAAAATGGTCCAGTGAGTGTTTTCGTTCTCCCAATGATGATATTGTCAAGAACTGTGAAGGGTCTGAAATTTTACCCTGCTTGTGAGCCACTGAATTAGCCTACCATCGTTTCCGGGATGCTGGCAGAAGGCGTGGGACTCGCGGTTGGAGCCAGCAGCCTCTACTCATCACAGCAATGAGAGTATCAGTGTTCTCTTGTGCCAGTTCCCTGAGTCTCAGTTCTTACAAGGCAATGCAGCTTGGGCCAGGTCACACCTGCATGCCTCAAGAGAGGAACCTGGAGCTTAGAAAACCTGGATCTTGTATGATGGGTAAAGCTCACTCTTTGAGAGAGAGAGGTGGAGAAAGAGAGAGATAGATATGCCTTAGGGCTCAGTTCTCTCTTGGAGCCCAGGGTGAGGAAAAAGCTGTTCGTCCTTTGCTTATTGGCTGCCATTCCAAAGTGCCTATGTTCCTTCAAAATATTTTAAATAAAAGAAGGGAAAGAGAATATCAGAAATTCTTTTTGGAAACTAATACTTTACTGTTTTTTGAGAAAATGTAGGTATTACATTTTAAATAATATTTAAAAAATTTTTCAAATCTTCTTATTAAAAAGTTACCCAAAGTTTGGAAAGTAGGAGATGGTTACATAACGAAGCTCATGTTTACGTTTTTTTTTTTTTTTTTTTTTTTTTTTTTTTGGCCTTCCAAAAAGTATGGGCAGCTTGCTTTTGGGAGACACTATGAAACATGCTATCATCTGATGTGTACTGGCTTGAGATGTGAACTCATTACACGACTTAAGTATATATACTCACTTCTTGCCTCATCCCTGATCCTCCCTGGCCGACAAGCCTCTGAAAAATTTCCTCTATCCAAGCACCTGCTCTGCTGCTTCCCAAACCTTATTTGGCTGCACAGGTCTCTTCTTTCACAGGCTTCCAGTTGTCCACACATCTCCACAGAGACTGTCTCCAGTCTCGCATGTTGCTCCGTCCTGTGAATATTCCAGCTCACAGTGTGTCTGCCCATGTGGGGTTCTGAAATCAAAGGAGTCACCTTGTAGAGGCTTCTGAGATACACCCAGGACGTCACATACAGAAACTTAAGTCTACATGGGAAGTCTGGGAGGTAATCTTGGTGAACCGGTTAGTGCTGGATCACATAGCACATGTGTGTGTTAAACAGCGACAGAAAGATCACCAAAAACAGAAAAGATGAATGTGGAGAACTTGACCCTGGACAAGGACTGCTGATTCTATGTTCCTGTTTGGGATGAGATGGAGAAAGCCAGGGTGCGGGACAGGCAGGGCTTTCTGTTTTGTATCTGTCATTGCAGTGGTTCTTTCACTTTCTAAAAACCGAGGGGTATTTTCCCTTTACACGCACGCGCGCGCACACACCCCCGCCCCCCACACCACACATGGAGGTTTTCTTTTTTAAAGAAAGATGTGAGGATTAAGCAGACAATAGCTCTAAAATTTATGCTCTTTATTTTTCAAGGGCCACATAAATATAGTCACATAGTTACTTTATCTTCTTCCTGTAACTGTCCTCCCTCTAGGCAGATGGATGGCAGTCATTGACGATTTATGACTCTGAAGAGCTGAAGGGGGGTGTGGCAAAACATCTCATCTTCCTCCACCGCCACCCTCCAAGCACCTTGAATAATTGCTGGGAGATAACTTGGCAATTGTTTGGCTAACTGTGACCTTAATTCCCTGCTAGGGCTTCACTCACACCTACCTCTCCTTTCCCTTCCTGATTAGTAAGACAACATTCAACGTTCCTTTTCTGCTAAAAAAAAAAAAAAAAAAAAAAAAAAAAAGGAGTGACTTTTGTGACCGGTGATACAGATCACTTTAAGATTTGTAAGGTATCTTGCCTTGGGATAAAATAGGTTTTATGACTCCCAGATGAATGGCTGGACAGGGGAATTGTAAATAAGCTCTTTGAAGAATAATTTTTTTTTAATGACCCCCTTGGTTTACTGACCAAAGCATAGGAAAGCTTCAGTGTATTAAATACCTACCAAGTCAATTATGCACCAGATTTGTAAAATCCAGTTTTGGTTTTAGAACTTTCTAATTTGGTTGCTCAGATGTTGGCTGATGGCTCCATGTCCCTGCCACTCTGCCTGGCTTCGTGAGATCTGGAAAAAGAGTTAAAGATCTTCCTGCAGAGGCAGTAGAAATACTTGAAGCCATCGGAGAACAACCAGTGTCAACTTGCCCTTTCATGTATTGGTGTCGCAGGCCTCCAGGGAAGGTGTATGGGTTAGAGAGGCCACAGGAGGAGTATTGGGGGAGGTGGAACTGGAGCTGAGCCAAGGAAAGGCAAGATTAGAGCAGGCAGAGGAGGGCGGGGAGCTTGAGAGGAAAGGCAAAGCTTGAGGCAGAGGTGGGAGTGCCAGGAAGCAGAGCTGTGGCAGACAGGAGGCTGCCGGGGCGGGGTGGCCCCTGGTAGGCGGGCAGGTGGAAGAGCATCGGATATGGGGAGACAGGTAGGTAAACTTGGCCCTAGGTTGCTGAGTGTCGCTGTGTTGGAGGATTGCACCTGGGGGCTGTCCAGGAGGCCATGCTGGTGCTGAAGAACTCAGTGCCAGTTCTCTGGCAGGGGAAGCAGTCTAAGCGTGCTGAGGAATGTGGGTCTCGGGAAACTGCTCGTGGAAACTGGTGTACTGGTTTAGCGGAAGACGGCGGGCATCTGAGGTGAAGAGCACCTGGGTGCCGCAGACAGGGAACACGTGTGTGTTCAAAATGTCACTGAATGAAATGAGACGCTTCTCAAGGGAACATCATATACCATAGTCACAAACCTCCAGTTCTGAGGTCACTGAAGAATAATTCAGATCAACACGGATCAACTACGTGAACTCTCCCTCTGTGCTTAGCGGCCATTCCAGGTGTCTGTTCACTGACCTGTTTACATTAACTTTAAACAAAATGGAAATATTAAGAAATGGTCTGGTCACTAGAAGTTTTTGCTGTTCATTTCTAGTCTTTGGCCTTCTCTAGAGGAAGCCTGAATCCAGTGGCATTTTATTCTGCATGGCCATACGTGTAGGAGCAGGTGAAAGATCTTTAAATGTTTAGCTGATCTTTTGCAGCTGCCGGTCACGTACTTGATGCTAGATTCCTGTGATTTTCCTTATAATTAGAAAAAATGAATACCTTGAATATCCCGCTACTCCTGTGAGCAATTAGATTCTGGTTTTCTAATTAGTGAACTCATAGGGTGCTAGTAGGTTGGACAGATTGGAGAACCCGGAGAAGGACAGTAAGACACCTTGAGTTTGGGGTTGTGGCTGGTTTCTGGGTTGTTGCTATCCACAGTTTGGGCTGCAGCCCCGGCAGGATGCAGAGAGGACTCAGTCCCTACTGGTCAGGAGTGATAGGGGAATTAGCGACCTAGTCATCTGGGATTGGGATGTCATGCATTTGATGTTCTGTGGCCTTTCTGCTATTAATCCTGTCCGTCAAACTCCTACCTTTAGCCCAGGTCAGACCCGATCATCTATGGTCCAGTGGCTTAACCCACAGTCTCCAACCACAACAAGCTCCAACCCAGCTGTGACACCTCCTTCACCCGGGTCATCCCCTTTCCTCTTTTCTCCTCCTGCTACTGTAGTGGACAAGCCACCTGAAAGGTACGTGGTTTGGAGTGGAATGTGGAATACGGTGGCAGCACACACAGGGGGCTTGACGAACCTGAGCAGGTTCTTGTGTTCTCTGCTGGCAAAGGCTTCCCCAGATACCCCCAGCATCCCAGACTTCATGGACAGCACTTACCACCTTGTATCGGGGCGTGCCTCACCCAGTTCAGTAGCAAATTCTTTGGAGGATTTGCCTTACATGAGACCTGCTTGAACCTACTCTGTCGTGCTGGTTGTGCATTTATGAAGAAGTTCTTATTTTGGAAGAACTTCTTGTTCATGAGTATAAAGCACATTCTTTGTTTTAAAGGTAGGCAAGCTGGCACTGGAAACATTCGCTTCCATGGCATCCAGTGGCCAGGTCCATAGAGGACAGAGCTGCTGGCCTCCAGCAGGCTCTTCCACCTGTGGTGGCTCAGGTGCTTCTTCCTGTCAGTGGCTTCCCCCATGCCAGTGAGATGAGGCATTTCCTTCGGATTTCATGAGACTGGCTAAAAGCATGGTTTCCATCCTCTTCACGCACGGACACAGAGGTTGCTTTAACGAATGGTGAGAAGCTGGGCCTGGTGTGCCGGCACGGTGTAAATACGGAACACTCAGGCAAGAGCAACAAGCCCCTTCCAGAGCAGTGGCTGCCTGGGGTGGATCTGGGCTCGTGGTTTCCCACCTGTGGAGTGTGGGTGTGCTGCCTCATTCTGCCGGCTGGCCGTGTGTCTCCAGGTGCGTGTGCTTTTCCTAACACACCAACTGAAGTGCTTGGAAATAAACATGTCCTGTGGTTCTAACAGCGCTGAATGGTAGGAAAGGGCATCCCACCAGGTAGGGAGGAGAATTAGGTGAAGTGGTTCAGTGACAGCTCCTCAGGCTCCCTGAGGAAAGGCTTGAATTTGAAACCCATCGTTTACTTGAAAATCAAGTGCTATTCTTAGCCTCATGTTCACTTCCATGTTAATTTCTTTTTCGGGAGGAGTTGCCCTACTGGTGACATCAGTGAGATTTGGGGAAGGGGGTTGGGGGTGAGGTTTCTCTCTGTTTTCCACATTTTCATTGGTGTCTTGTGTGTTTTCTTTCTTTTCAGTGTCAGCAGTCGGAAGGCTCGAGCCGTGTATCCGTGTGAAGCAGAACACAGCTCGGAATTATCTTTTGAAATAGGAGCAATTTTTGAGGATGGTAAGTGTTAGTGGGAGCCTCGTCTATTAATCCTGTCTGCCAGATCACTAACGTCTGCAGCATGAAGGGAGCAGTCAGCGATGGTGCTGTTGTTGGGAGGGTGAGTGTCCCGCTTGATGCTTTGGACTGGGTTAAGCTGCTGTGTTCGGCTCCTAGGCCCCAATACCAGGGGCCTGTCGTCGATGGCTGGAATGCCACTGTGTTCTCCTCTTGATTATTCTCCATCTCCTCTTGCGGGTCTTCATTCAGGTCATTTCTCTCCTGACAGGAAGAAGCTAGTGTCACTTGCACTTAAAAAATATTTCTGATTTGCACACTTTTATTATATTTGTTCTCCCAGAGTTGCTAACCAAGTCCATTAAACGCTTCAGGTTTACCAACTCTGAGTCATCCGAGAATACTACTATGCTTAAACATTTTCGATTTCTATTTCCCTTACCATTTTTGTGCTTTACAGTTTTGCTGATTTGAACAGTGTGTGAGTCTCCAGATTCAGGTATTGACTTTGCATATTGAAACAAGGGTGTAGCTTTTGAGGATTTAATATTCATACACAAGCATTTAGGAGCTATGCCTGGTTGAATATTTCAAAAAGTTCTCTTATGGCTCAGTGTCTTTTTTCCCCTGCTCTTGCTTTCTTCCCTCCCCAGTCCTGCTCATTATGAAATGCATGGGTTGCTATGGAAACCGTGCTGTCATGTGTGGGCGGAGCTCCTCAGCAGAGTTCCAGGGAAGCAGTAGGAACCTGCAATGCTTGGAATGGAATGGTTGATTATCCAGAATGTTTGGGATATGTGGAATGTATCAACACGAGGCACAGTGGTGTATTGTCAGTAATGCAGCATTTGCTGACGATTGTTTTTTAGAAAGCAAGTTGCCTCATTTAGACTAGATTTCTATATGTGTGTGATATGTGCTCTTCAGAGACAGAGACTCCTGGTAGTGTCAGAAAACAAACAACAACAACAAAACCCCACATGGAACAGAATTAGACTTTGTGGAGAAATTTTGTTCTCAGAATAGAAGCAAGATCATTCCTCCATTACCATCACATACATGCAGTTTTGCCAAGAGAATGTGGAACGTAGTTGCCCTGCCCCAGTCCTGTCTCACGTCGGCACACCATATGGCTGAAGGGGAGGCTGAGATGGTAGTATTGAAACGCACTCATTTGAGAAATGTGATGAATTTTTATTTTGTGTGATTAGGTTTGTTTAGAAGACTCTGAACTCCCTCCTGCAGTATGGTTTGTGAGATAGTTACCTTGGTAGAAGTGTGTCTATTAGGATACCTTAGGCTGCAAATAACAAAAATTGACACAGCCGGTTGAATCAGCCATGAAGATGGATTAAAGTCGGGCGCAGTGGTGCACACCTGTCGTCCCAGCTTGTGCAGAGGCTGAGGCAGGAGGATCACTTGCGCCCAGGAGTTCGAGGCCAGCCTGGATAACATAGTGAGACCCCATCTCAAAAAAGAAAAATGGGTTGGGGGAGGGATTAGTTTACACCATAGTAAGTTTGGAAGTAGGGAGTTCTAATTTTAATTCATATTCTCAAAGATGTTATCAAAGACTGAAGTAGTTCCATCTCTCTGCGAAACTGTTCTCTGCTGATGGACCTGGGCCTCTGTCTGGTTTCCCTGGCGGGAGCAAGATAACTGCCACAGTTCCATGTATCATGGCCACACTGTGGTGGAAGGAGGAGTCTCATCCTTGTGTTCCTTTAAGAATGAGAAAACTTTGCCAGGATTTTCTTCGTAGTTTACCCATCCTCACATCCCAGTATGTAGAACTGAGTCACATGCTTACCCCAGATCCATCATTTGCAAGGATTTAGACCAATCAGAATCACACAGGGTATAGGACACCTCTCCTGGGCACACAGCCATGTGAATGAGGGTCAGTGCCTAAAGCCAGCGCAGATCTGCCAGTTTGGATAAAAGGGGACACGCTGGTAGGCGTCTGACCCGGGAGACTTATGTTCTCCAGGTCTAAAGTCCCGAGATGACTTGGAGTCTTCCTAAAAATTGTGCATGTACACACGTACACGTACATAGTCACACAGTGGTACCTATGTACACACACGTGCACACACACATCAGTGTCTCCGTGCGTTTTGGAGGAGGAGAGCCACTGATTGCAGGCAACGTGGATTCTGAACTCTGCAGTTATATTTTGCCTGGGCTCACAGCATGGCTTTCTTATCCTCCATGTGACCTGGAACAGGCTCCTTTGGGACTCTGTGTGGCTGATTCTTCATCCTCAGTGGCAGGGATGGCCACAACATTGATGCTGTATCAAGATAGCATTGGGGCTACTAGAAAAAGAGGGTTCTGAGTTGCTGCAGACGTATGGGAGAGAGGCTGCTGACCATGCTGCCACACTGGGTACATCGTAGTGTGCCTCAGAAGAGGCTATGTTTTGAGCCAGGTTGTGTCTCACTCACGTTCTGTGCTCTGCAGTGCTGGTGTCTAGCTCTGTCAGGACTTTGCTGGCTGGGGCACCCCGGGTGTCTCAGGAGCTCCTCATTCTGTCCCTCTCCTAAGGCTGGCTACTTGGAAAATACCTTGTGGATGTGTTGACACCCTCTCCCTACCCAGGGATGTGAGTGTCTCATTTAATGTGAGCTACTTGTCTTGCAGGTGCCCCCCCTGATTATTTTATAGCAGGGCAGATAACATAGTGGAAGGTGTTCAGAATCAACAGCATTAGGCTTACTGCTTAATAGGGACACTTCTTCAAAGGGTACAGTCGGTGTCAAGCCCTTAAGCAGAGTTTATCTGTGTGTGTGTGTTTGCGCCTCACATCTTCTGTGCATAGTTGATCTCTTAGCTAGTTAAAAGCAGGTGCTTGCCCAGAACACATCTAGTGAAGCCCCTCCTTAAACAGCTATGGGGTCTTCCGGTCTGACAACTGACACTGAGAAGACAGACCGTCAGGTCATCTGACCACAGCTTCTGTGGAGCCAGGCAGTGCTCCAAGTGGCCACTCTAGACAGCTCAGCCTGCAGGAGTGCTGCTGGGAACGCTCCCTTTCTGCAGACCAGCAATACTTAGTGTCCCTGGAATGCCCAAGACATTCTTCCTATGTTCACTTATCCATGTGGAATCTTCCAGCCTCCATAGATGCTCTTGCAGTGCCATTCCTTTTTGTACCTCATACAGGCAATAAAGGAAATCGGTTTATGGCACCCAGTGGCCTTTGGAGAAAACAGACTCGAGGTCAGAGTGACCCCCGGGCAGCCTCGTCAGTAGTTATGCGGTTTGGGATGTGTGCAGCTCTGAGAACTCCTGACCCGGAGTGTGGTTGACACAGGGGTCTTTAGCAATTGTGTGGCTCCATGACTGTCCTCATTCTTTGCTCTTACTGGGTGGGCCTAGACTTAAGTTATGAGTTCCAGTTCTAGGCAGAAGATGTGTTTCTTTAGTAGACTTACTAATGCCTAGCTGTTGCTCTGGGGCAATGCCTCCCAGCCCCTGCCCGCCCCCACCCCTCACCCCCAGGAGAGGGCTGTGTTTGTAAGGTCTCGGGGCAGTGATGTTGCTTTGATGGCCAGAGGGACTTTCCCTTTTCTCTGGGCCTGGGGAATCCTGGAAATAGGTTTTACTGGTGACCACCCGCCAGTCCTGCTGTCCTTCCAGACAGGTGTGCTCCAGTCTGATGGGCAGTGGTTGCCTCCCCAGGGGCAGGGCTGGGAGGGTGCTGAGGCAGGAGGTTTCCAGGAGCGACCCCTCGCGGCAGCAGCAGCAGCAGCAGCAGCAGCAGCAGCGGCGGGGCTGCTTTCCTGGCTGTCCCAGGCTCTTTGTCAACATCCACGTGTAGACGTGGGGGAGCAAGTGTGGCCCAAATTAATCCTTAAAAGCCTCTGGCGATTAAACTTGAAAAGTCTCAGATAGACACAGAATAATCCCTGGAAAACAATTTGGCGTTATCCTGGAAAGTTGATCGCATATAGACCCCACAGCCCAACAATTTCGTTGCCAGGTAGATTCCTAGCACAGGGGAATCTGAGAAAAAAGTATTGAGTGAAAAATAAGTTCCAGGTGACTAGACATTATGTGCTTCTGGTTAAGCTCACACATACGCAAAACAAATGGGATATTATTAGGGGTATGGACTTGTGTAAAAAAAAAATTCGGTTTTTACTTGTGTAAAAACTGAATTTTACCCATAGCCGTGATAAGATAGAGACATAGCATTCAAGCTACTGGTTGCCTCGTGGTGGGAGATAGGGCAGAGCCCAGGACGCAGCCTCCCTGTGGGTCCTGCGGCAGTTCTGAAGTTGAGTGTGGGTTCCTGGCGCTTACCATGTGCTGATGACACTTCAGTGATTTCAGTATTAGTCACACACATTGTCTATGTTATGCTGAAAACTGAGTCGGTGGAAGGGACCTGCTTCTCTCTGGTGCTACTTGGGGTCCCTGCCCCATACCTGTCTTGTTCCCTCTTGTGGTCTAAAGGCTGTGAGGACACCGTGGCTGAAGCAGAGTGAGGCTCTTGGACTGAGACCTGCAGGCACGGGGAGGGTGCGTGGGAAATGACAGACACTGAGGCCACCAAGTTCTCCACCCGTAAGAATGGAAAAGCAGAGCCCTGTTGTCCGCGTAGACACTTCTCGGGGGAGGAGCGGTGTGATAAACTAGGAGAGGAGCCCCAGATGGGTATTTTGGGGTTCGATGCTACTGAGAGAGGTCAGATCTTCAGAGAGGGAGGGAGAGCCTGCCAGCCTCATCTGCAGCTGCAGAGCCACTTTTCCTGTGCTTGGGGACACCTTGCTGTTGATCTCCAGACCCTTCTAGCCCACCCCGCCCACCGCTTGGCCAGGTCCACTTCCAAGGCTCTTGGATGTTATAGGATCCCCCATGATCACTTCTGTAAAGCAGTGACATCTCTCTCCCTACTGGCTTCTGCCTTCCAGGGAGGGGAGGGCTGGGGAGGTGGTGAATGGGGTTGTGGAGGCGTCTCTCTGGTTTGTTGGTTGGGGAGGTTTCCCCATTCAAGCCTCCTTTCACCTCCAGCGTTGTAGAACATCACCTTTTTCCTCCTCTGTTCATCCTGTCTTTTTTTTTTTTTTTTTTTTTTTGAGACGGAGTCTTGCTCTGTCGCCCGGGCTGGAGTGCAGTGGCTGGATCTCAGCTCACTGCAAGCTCCGCCTCCCAGGTTTACGCCATTCTCCTGCCTCAGCCTCCCGAGTAGCTGGGACTACAGGCGCCCGCCACCTCGCCCAGCTAGTTTTTTGTATTTTTTTAGTAGAGACGGGGTTTCACCATGTTAGTCAGGATGGTCTCGATCTCCTGACCTCGTGATCCGCCCGTCTCGGCCTCCCAAAGTGCTGGGATTACAGGCTTGAGCCATCATGCCCGGCCCATCCTGTCTTTTATTAATACTGAGTCTGTGTTTGTGCGAGTGTGTGGTATGTATAGGGGAGGAGGAGAAACAGTAAGCATGTGCAGGTGAGACTGTATTTGAGACTACCTTATTGCCTCCTCATAGCAGGTCCTGCAGGCTAAGTGCTAGTAACCCCGTGTTGCAGGTAACAGCTGAGCGAGGCCCAGGAGTTAATTTCCCAGGTGCACCCAGCTAGCCAGGAGTCTCCTCCAGGGCTCTGACTTGAGCCCTGGGCCCCTTGCCGCTCAGGCCCCCACATTGTTACAACCCTGAGGGCCTCTTTTGCATAGAATCCAAAGCTTTTCCCTGATGGTGGCTGCATAACTAGTAGCATTGCCAGCTAGGGTGTTTGGATGAAGTGAGAAGTCTCTAAAAATCCTGGTATGAAGAACAGTGTCAGGGTCAAGGTCATTGAAGGCATGAAGAAAGTGACTTGCTGCCAGATCACTTTGAGCACATCTCTTGTTTTGCTTATTCATTCATTACACAGATAATCATGTGTCTGACACTGTGCTAGGTGCCGGGTCTCATGTTATAGATGTTACATGCTCTCATAGTCTGGACTAGAAAAGAATGTTTCAGTGTATCTCTCCTATATGTACACGTATGCGTGCACACACACACACAGGACATGCAGGGCGCATAACTGGGAGCCCCAACCTGGTCTGGAGCCAGGGGAGGAGTCCTGGAAGTGGGGGGATGCTGAAGCTGCTCTTTGAAGCATGAGTAGGTGCTGTCCAGGCATAAAGGCAGGGAAGAGCATTCAGGCCCAAGGGAACAGCTCCACGGAGGCCTTGAAGCCAGAAGCTTGTTGAATTTAAGGAAAGTGCAGGTGGTTAGGGGAATGCAGACAGGCAGAATGTGTTCCTGTTCATCCAGGGGAGGGAAGAACAAACAGTTACCCTGTTGCAAAGGACAATTAGAATTGGATTGTCAGTGTCTTCCAAACTGTGGGCAGCTATACCTTAGAGGACCGTGAACTCAATTCGCTGAGTTGCAATTAGCATTCAAAGAATAATACTTTTCTACACAAATCCATGGGGAAAAAAATAATAGAATACAGAAAGGAAGGCATTGGGTGTGCACAGTGAGGGTAAGAGTGTTGCTTCATGAAACTTGTGTGTGTTATGGACGTGTATGCCTGTATTTGGTTTTTGATATGAAATTATTCTCCTGGGTTGTGATCGGAAGTCATCTTTCGAGTTGGTCTGCTGGAGTAGCCCATGCCTCCCCTTTCCTTTACGCCACGGCTGCCATGCCTGCACCTGACCATGGTTGGGGGTTTGAGCTGGGGCCTGCCCACAGCTGGGGGTTATGAAATGCTTCTGCATTGCATTTCCGAACCCTGGTGAGGAGTGCTTGGACCTGTGCCCTTTGCTCTCCAGGCTGCAGTTTCCTCGTTAAGTATCACGTGAATATTTATGAACAGTCCATTGTGCCAGGCACCGTGCCCAGATGTATAAGGCTCCGGCTGCCTTCAGGAGTTCCCCATCCAGTGTGGGAGTCAGACCAGACTGTCAGAGGAGGAGGCATCCAATCAGGTCTCTAAACAGGAGGAATTACCCGGTGAAGAGGTGGGGGAAAGGCATTCCAGGCAGAAGGCACTGCACTTGCAAAGGCCTGGAGTTGCAGTTGGGATTTCTCTGGATGATTCACTGCAGTTGACATGCATGATGTGCCAGTGGAGTGTGAAGGGCTCCTGTAGGGGCGACTGGAGCCAGGTGCCAAGGGGCCTGTGTTACAGACCAGTAAGAAGCTTGAGTTTGAGGCTGGGAGCGGTGGCTCACACCTGTAATCCCAGCACTTTGGGGGACCAAGGCAAGTGGATCAGCCGAGGTCAGTAGTTTAAGACCAGGCTGGCCAATGTGGTGAAACCCCATCTCTACTAAAAATACAAAAATTAGCCAGGCATGGTGATGCTAATCCCAGCTACTCGGGAGGCTGAGGCGGGAGAATTGCTTGAACCCGGGAGGCAGAGGTTGCCGTGAGCCGAGATAGCACCACTGCACTCCAGCCTGGGCCATAGAGCGAGACTCCCTCTCAGGAAGAAAAAACCAAAACAAAAACGCAAAAAGCTTGAGTTTGACTTTAAGCAGGGGAGGGATGTGATCAGCTCTGTATTCTAGATAGTTCACTGAGCATCTTTGTGCAGAGTGGGTTGGAAGGGACCGGACTGGAAACCGGGACACTGGTTAGGAGGCTGCTTTGGGACCGCGTAGATGAGGATTGTGGTGGCCAGTGCAGGGAGGCAGAGCCTGTCAGTGACCCTGGTGCAGACTTTGTGACCCAGCATCCCAGAAGTGGCCCCTGTTCTCTACTGGCCACTCCCTGGTTGAGCTTTTAAGTGAACACCCAGGAGGCAAGTACTTGGGGGCATTTTGTTAAGGTGATTTTTCTCTTCCTTTTCAGTACAAACCTCCAGGGAGCCTGGCTGGCTAGAGGGGACTCTGAACGGCAAGAGGGGGCTGATTCCACAGAATTACGTCAAGCTGCTGTAGCTCCTGGACGCAGAGCCCCTGCTGACCCTGGCACTTAGGGAACTGCCTGGGGGCAGAGAGCCACCTTCCTCCTCCGAGGCTCTGGGCTGCACCCACAGGTACCTCCACACTTGGGAGTTACCATCATCACAATCAGCCTTGGGGGTGGGGGGTGGGCGGGGATGGGAACACACCGCACTGAACTGTGATTGTGGATCAGGAGGGGGAATGTCAGGATTCGCAGAATGGACTTTTCATTTGTCAAGTATCGGGACTTGTGAGTTTTAATTATCCAGCATATAGAATGAGAGGGAGGGCAGCCTTCTGCCACCCGTGTCGCCCCCACTGGCAGTCACATCACCAGAGCCACCCTGGCTCCCTCTCCTCCCCGAGCACCTGCTGCTGCGATGTTAAAGGGAACTGTGCTGCTCACAGCGATAGGTCTGCAGAGCGCATGCCTGGCTCCGGCGGCCTGGCTGCGAGAGGCTGCTGCTGGTGCGGGGGAGATGGTCCCAAGCCAGAGGGAGGCAGAGAGACGTGCTTCTCCAGCCTACTCTTCCTAGACGGCCACCTGCAGGACCCCACGTCACTGCACTGGCGACGTGCACTGGCGTATTTGTAACAGGCTTCTCGGTGCTCCTCACCCGTGTGCTCTTTTCCAAACACCACCTTTTTGCCTCAAGGTCTCTGTAAATGAAATAAACTGTAATTTACTATTTGATTTGTCTGTCCTAATGTGGGGAAGTGGTTGTGGAAGTCATTGCCCTGTCTTGATTTATGAATTGGCAGCCTGCGATGGGACTCGTCTCTCTCTGCTGTTGGCGTGCTCACAGGTGGAATCTGTTAGTGGGGAGCCTGAAGTATTTGCAGTGAGGCGTGTTCCCGGGGGCAGCGGCAGCCTCTGATGTGTGCAATCCTGGAAGGGCATTCACATCTCCTCCAGTGGCTGCACAGGCCACTCCAGTGGCTGCACTACCCTGGTGCCTGCAGGACCTGGAGCAGGGCTGGGGCTTTGGCCCTGGGTGGTTGGTGTGAGCTGTCTCAGTGCCCTGGGACCAGCCCTCCTACCAGCACCATTGCACACCCTTACCCCACACCTCCCAGCATGCCTCTGCCTTCCAGGCCTCCTTGCTAATCTCCATCTGGATTAATTTCAGTGTTGAGGGAGGAGAGGGAGGCAGAGCAGACCTTCCCGGAGGAGCCTTCACCCTTGACCCTGCCCTACCCCGTGCTGATGGCCACCCCCAGCATGGGCAGGCCTTGCTCTGACGCTTCCTCATTCTCCTCCACCTCCAAGCCATGGGGTGCAACAACCTCTTGAGGAAGAGGGGACTTCCCTTGGAATGTGGGGCTTAGTTTTAGTGGCCCCAAGATTCTGAAGCCAGCCCCATGCCCCAGAGGCTGCTTTGGGGCCAGGCATGTCTTTCCACGCATCCCCATAGGAGGTTCCCGGACCTGTCGGACTTCTCTCAAGCATTTATCAAAGGACAGATGTGTCTGTTGCCTCATCCCCAGATGAACTGACTCAAGAGCTTGCCAGTTAACATCTTGGAAGTCACCTCACGTGGATGACGTGAGGATGTGGAGTTTGGGAGTCGTATGTGTATGGGGAAATGTGCTTCTTGAAAAGTATCCATATTATAAATGAAAATAAGAACAATTTCGATGCAACATAATTTAAAATAATCATGCGCCCAGTGAAGAGCATTGAGACCGCAGAGGAGCCCAGGGCCGCCCTACCACAAGCGGGCCTGAGGCCTGGGCAGGGGCTGGCTTTGCCTGGGGCTGGGGCAGCATAACCTCCAGGAGCCTGTTTTCTGAGTTGTCGTTGCTGCCCCGACTCGTTGCTTGGGATGTAGAAGGGAACTTGACTCGTGAGAAGAGGTTGCTGGCATGTTCCACTTCTGTGAGGCCCCTCTGCAGGCAAAGGCAAACCTGTGGGCAGCTAGAGCAGGCTCAGGTTAGTGTTGGGAGGGGCTTTCGGGCAGATTCCTAATTGGTCTATCCCCAGGGGCCATTAAAACTAAAACTCCCCGCACCAGGTCTTGATTGATTTGTTTGCTTGCCGGAGATTCTTATTGTTAACAGTGAGATGCACCCAACCTGCCATTCCCCTCAAAGTGCTTTTACCCCCACTTAAAGAAATCACCACCAAGTTTGGCTATCTGTGTGACCTTGGGCAAGATCAGTCACCCCCATGATTCTGTTCCAGCCTCCTAAAAATAAAACGATCCTGAGAAGTTTGGGGTTGAAATGACCTAATAGAAGCAGCGCACCCAGTATGTGGGGAGGGCTTGGCTAATAGGAACTGCTGTTCCCATTTTTCTTACTCCTATGAATAAGAACAGCAGTATCTTGCATCTTTGTCATCAGGGCCTTCCGTGTTCCTTAGATTGATGGGGTGACAAGTAGGGAAGTTCTAAAACTGTGCCCTGTGGAGGCTCCTATAGCCTTAAGAGCTGAAGACCCCTCCTGTGGCCCTCTGGGGAAGAGTGGGGTAATGCCAGAGGGGAGCAGGGGTGTTTCTGTCTGAGAATGTGACACGTGCACAGCAGTGTGGCCAGGACTGCCAAGGCCTCTGGGCAGGGAGCTTACCCCTGGACATGGCCCAGGATGTACTGAGGAGCGGGATCAGGAGGTGTTTTCTTACTTTGGTGGATTATCTTCCTTCCCCTAGAAGAGGAGTGGAGTATGTTTTGCTGTTTTAGCTGGATGGGTGCGGCTGCTCCCCAGGCTCTGCTGAGGCTGCCTGGCCTTCCCTCAGCCCTACCTTGCTCAGCTCCTGCAGCACCAACTGCAGCTGCCTAGACCAGGTCCATATCCTGTGTTCATTCAGAGGCACTTTGGTGATTTGGGGCAAAAAAGAGCACTCAGGCCATGCGTTTCTTGTTGGCACTGGGGCTGCAGGGCTTGCATCTGATGGTGCCACCCACAGGGCCTTCCCTGGTGTTCCCCACATCTGTAAAGGAGATGCCAGGTGAAAACAGAGCCAAAGGACTTGCAGGGGCTGCAACCTCACCCTCTTTCCTTTGTAGTATCAGCCACACCTGCGGTTGGGGATATGGAAGGGAAAAGCAATGGGTATCCATGCCAGAGATGGATGTCTAACTCATTCTTTCCTTATAGTGACTGCACAAGCCAGGGGACATTAGCCCATTTTATGGATGAGAAAATGGAGAAGGAGCACTTGCTTCCTCAGGTTCAATAAGCTAGTCACATGTTCTTTCTGCTGTGCCATCTTGTCCTCAGGGCCATGCTGTTATGAGTCGAATTGTTTCCCACTTTCCAAATTCATACGTTGAAGTCCTTAGCCCCCAGTCCCTCAGAATGTGACATCATTTGGAAATAGAATCTTTGCAGATGTCACTAGTTAAGCTGAGCACAGTAGGGTTGGCCCTAATCCGATATGACTGATGTCCTTAAAACAAGGGGAAATCTGGACACTGAGAGACTCGCACAGAAGAAAGATGACATGAAGAGAAACAGGGAGAAGACAGCCATCTACAAGCCAAGGGGAGAGGCCTGGAATAGACCCTTCTTCACAGCCCTCACTGAAGGAACCAACCCTGTTGACGCCTCCATCTTGGACTTCCAGCCTCCAGAACTGGGAGAAAATGCATTTCTGCTTAAGGTGCCCAGTTTGTGGTCCTTCATTACAGCAGCTCTATGAAAATAAGACAGTGGTGAAAAGTGCATGTTGCATTACAGACAAGTGTTTTGAAATCTTATTTTTGCTATTTTATATCTTGGTGACCTCTGGTAAGTTACTTGACCTTTTTATGGTTCTGTTTGTGCCTGTGAAATGGAAAGAGGAGACGCAACCTGTGGGATGTGACAGTTAAATGAGAGTGAATGTCCTGTGCTGGATGGGTGCATGGTAGGAAGTGGGGTTTAGTAAATGGAGATGACTGGCGAAGGCAAGGGGCAGGGCACTGTGGCGGTTGGGGGTCGGTTTCTGTTCCGCTTCTCATCTCTAAATCTCCACCTGCTTCCTGCCAGCATCTGTTCTGCAAAAGCCATTCCTGCTCTTGTCCTTTGCCAACGTTGCTCAGCCTCTCCCCTCCTTCCCAACACCACTCTCCACTATCCACTCCAGGCTCCTGCTCTCTTGGGCTTGCCTTTCTTCCCATTCACCTCCAGGCTGGGCATCTTCTCACCTTCTTAGGGGTTCTCCCAGTCTCTCAAAACCAGTCCCGGTGACCCCTTCCTTGGCCAGATATTTTCCACGACTTCTTGAATCTTCTTGAGCCACGTGGCTTTCCTCTGTCCACTCTGAGGATGCTAGTCCAGGAGCGTGTCCTCAAACAGCTGTCCCGCTCCTCGTTCTGCAAATGTCTTCTCAGTTGCTTCTCAGCACTCTTCCTCCTTGACTGGCCTGAGCAGTAATTTATTGCTACCTCATTTGGGCAGTTCAGCTCATTCTAACGCTGAAATCTCTAGCTGAAAGTATCTCAACCTACTGGTTAGAATACCTTGGAAAACACTATCTGAAGATCAACTTGATTGGAAAGACTTCTATTTTTGGCCCAACAAGGGACCTGCACTTTAAATTTGGGCAGTGAATGCATGGCAGCTCAGGGCTATGCATTGGTGTCTGGATTTCTTCTTCCCTGTGGAGTTTAGCAACTAAGGAAACACTGCAAGGTGGAGCAGCTCCCATGCTGGGAGCAGTAGGATCAGACCCAGCCAGGCCAGTTTTCACAGGTGCTGCCATCCACCCTCAGTCAGGCTGGCTTGGGGCATGGAGATCCATATAAACGGGTTTTTCAGACTAGGGAAAACTTGGAAACTACTGTCTTGGCAACATACATGCTGCAGCAAAATACCTGAGTAACTACTAGTGGTAGACATTTAAAAATCCCCTCCCCAAACCGTGCCCTTTTGTGGAACCCTTTCAGGCTGACTCAGGGCTTCACCTCACAACTTGCTTTGGCCAATGGGGTAGGAGCAAACTTGATTCAGTCAGAGGCATGGAAAGTGTTATATGCCTTTCCAGGGTCTCTTTTAGAGCCCTGGCTTTGCCATGAAAATAAACCCAGGCTAGCTTGCTGGAGGATGAGAGGCCACATGGAGCAGCACCACTGCAGACCAGACAGCTGCAGGCTGAC
Source organism: Macaca nemestrina (assembly GCF_043159975.1). Lineage (NCBI taxonomy): Eukaryota > Metazoa > Chordata > Mammalia > Primates > Cercopithecidae > Macaca > Macaca nemestrina. The sequence continues at coordinate 41,641,045 of NC_092127.1, read as the reverse complement.
CACGGAGGTACAAACAATCCCAGCTCAACCGAGCCTGGCTCAGGTCAGCACACCCCAGCCTGCTTCTCCAGCTGACTCATAGACTCATGAGAAATAGTCAATGGCGATTGATCTAAAGCGGTGGGTTTTGGGATGTTCTGTTGTACAGCAGCAGCTAACTGCCTGCCACTTGGCCCCATTGTTCACTTTGCTTTGGACAGTCTTGGTCCATGATCGGTGTTGAGATCATGCCTTACCCAGTGTTTTTTGGGAAGCTACTGTTTTATTTCCAAGAAAATTGCTACAGTAGCAACTGGCTGACTTGAAATTAAAGTGCCAGAGATACTTGTAATCAAGTCATTTTAATCTGTGTACATTTGCAGAGTTTATAAAAAATACGTTAGAGCTGATTTGTACATAAAGGGACAATGTTTTCTATTTGCTTGGGGGGAATTCAGCACACAGAAGCAAACAAGCCTCTAAATACATAGGCATCGCTGGGCATGATTGTTTTTAACTGCTCTGGCATATAGTGGCTGGCTGTCTCCGTGGCAGAGACCAGTTCTTAGCTAATGATTCCTAACTGTGGGCTGAATTCTTTTGGCCTGAGAGCTCTTCTAGAGATTGTTAGAAATAGTCACATTGACCCAAGAATGAGTCTGTTCAATTCGAAAAGGGCACCCCCTTTAGCCAAGGGTGCACATTGTAGGGGCCTCCTGCCAGCTCTGGGTGGGTTCCCAGCCCAAGGTGGCTTTTGTTTCAAGTTAGGGGCTCTCTGTGAAAAGCCCTGCTCCCTAATAGGTCAATTTTCTGAACATTTTAAATCTAAAATTGCATTTATAGTATTTTACACACCAAAAATTTGTGCTCACAACTTGCTTCCCGTGCTGTGTTCAGTGAGTATGCTGTGTTCAGAAATGGATCTGTTGTGTTTCACAAAGCTGAGTTTGTTTTACTATCTAATAAATAGTCTTCTCTTGCTGAAAGCAAAAATAATTTGAACAATCACCAGTTGAGTAACACATTAAAAATGTACTGTACTTGAATTTATCTTGTGGGAAATGTTTTCTATTTAAAATCCAGCTGGTGATTGCTTACTGCTCCTTTGTGACCCATATTAATGAGTGGAATCCAAGGGACAAGCCTGCAGAAATGTCAGAAGAATCGTGGCCAATGGGGAGCTGAGCCTCTTGATGGCACAAGGGTCCTGAGGGATGACAGGGTGAGACCATGTAGAGGAAGAACTTTGGAGTCAGACGGGGACTCCACTCACATTAGTCTCAAATTCTGCAGAATAAGTTTTCATGTGGTTGTGAAGATAAATGAGGCAATGTATATACAGGGTTTAGCAATGGCAATAGTTATCCAATGGTTACAGAGTATTTTAATGAACCAAATATCAAAAGTATTAGAAACAAGGTCTCTAATCAGTCCCCAAAGAGTAGAATTAACATGTGGCTAATATAGGACTCTTTGTAACATGGAAAACTATTGTTCTCCATCTTGGATGTAGGCAGAGTGCATACAATCAAGATTTGGGAGGGCACAAAATCCATGTGTACCTACAGACATTCAAATGAATTCACTCCAAAACAACAGGTGATTAAAGTAAAGGATTTATTGTAATCTGCTTACAGTCCTTTGCAAAGACAGACATATGTTTTTGCATAAAGATATAAATTGCTTCATTTTAAACTAATTTAGTGTTTTTTTTTTAAATTATATGAACTTTTGGTGAATTATGAACTGTACCAAACCAAGATTTTTAAGAGCAATATGGTACAAAAATAAGAGCAGACAGACAATTTGGACTGGGACAGGCATTCAACAGTGAATTTAGAATATGGCTTTGCTGTTTAATCAAGCAAAGTTACCTGGAGACACACAAAGAGCCAGTAACTTTGTTAATACAAAAAGCTGATGCAGACCATCTCCATCCCAAACCTGGTTAAGTCAGAATTCCCATTTTATAAAAACTAGTCTGAACTAAAAGCTGCTTTTGTAAGTCAGTCATTTGTTTTCTAGCAACTCCCAGTCTGCATGCTGTGTATTTATTACCTTCAAAATGTGGCTTTCATATTGCTGTGCATGTAAGTTGACTGTATTTAAAGATCTGCCTATAAATTAAATTCCTGAAATTGCAAATTATGTAAGAAAAACTCCTCCCTCTGAGTGCAGCTTTCACAGGTTTCCCCTTGCACAAGGCAGGTGTCTTTTGAAAGACAAGGTAATGTTGCCTGCATGGTGAACCCTGGAGAAAAGTGTTGATCCAATTGCTGCTTCCTCCTGGCCATGGGCTTCTCCAGCTACAGCTTTTAGATTTTGGAAAATAATATGATTTCACTGAGTAAACCTGATGATTATCATCACTTTTAAAAGATTAATTTGGCCTCTATTCAAAGTAGTTTATTTAGTGCAATCATATCGTTAGTTTCCCCAAAGATACATGTTTGTGATTTGGGGCAAGAGAAAAGCCATAAATTGCATCAGTGCCAAACAGATGATTAATGAATTAAAAATTTTAGTGCCCCTGTCTGGCTTATATGATCTGTAGTTTTTCTCCAAAACTGTTCATGTATAAAAATTATTTTTAAAACCTACCTTTTAAAAATCTAAAACCCCTCTATCTCCCGGTCTCCACGCCATTCAGACTGAACCTTGCCAAGATGGGCCGTCCCAGCGCATCCTGCCATGATCTGCGTGTTCCTGTGACTGGTTCCAGGAGTGCAGAACCCCTTTCCAAGATCAGAAGGGAACAGCTGATCTTGAACAGAGAGAGTGCATGGAATTTCTTTTTCCCACAGGAGAAAATCGTATTTTCTAAAAGGGGAGGAAAAGAGGCTCTCTGAGCCGTCGAGTTCCCAGTCTCTCTCTCTCTCCTTGAGCTGGAGGAAAAGGGGAACAAGGCAGCTTTCCTGAAGCTGCAGCACTCCCAGGACCACCTCCTCCCACGTGTGTTGTCAAATGACACCTTCCAGGAGCTGCAGACACCGCAGTGTGTCATTCCCCGATGGAGTAGGATAAAGCAGAAGCTGGAAAACGTGCTGGAGTCCCACAAATGCCCCAAGCAGGAGACCAAGAACAAAACAAAAAGTACAGAAAAAGTAGAAAGGCTTCAAGACAGACAACCGAAGAGGTTTAAGTGTGGTTATTTACAACAGAGACTGTAAAATGGTAAATTAGATATGAAGCTAAAAAAGGCACAGCTTTCCCTTTCTTAAATACACTGTAAACGGTTCATTATGCATGCAGGACATTGCACTTTACAAAAAAAAAAAAAATTACCTTGTTTAGACAAAGATAGTACTTAAATAGTCTCCAGCAAAATAGAATTCTTTCAAAAATACTTTCCCATTCATCCTATTAACCATTAAAGATTTTGTTTTTGTATGTGTCTCATTTACAAAAGATCCTTATACCTTATTTCAGGTCCTTCATAATTTATACATACAGTAATGTACAGCACAGCAAAAGACTGCAAAAAATTATTTGTAAAGCCAACACAATAGATACTAGAAATCAAACCAAGGCATTTAACATCTTATCCATTCTAATTAAATAAGAAATGGACGCTAACGAGTGTGTATACCAGTGATGCAGAAGACCGTGGACGAGCAAGGGCTCAGAGGGGGCTGCCACCCCACGCCACGAGTTCTGTTATTACACAACAGGAATCTGTATATATTTTTTAACTTTTTGTGTTTTTTAAATAACAAAAGAATATTAATGCCCCATATTGACTATACGTTTTATGTGCAAACCAAGGGTAAGCTTTAAAAAGTTCGTTAGTCCTTGAACCCTTTTAAAACAAGCAAACAATACCAGAAACTACATGGCATAGTTAAAACTTCCATCTGTGAAAATATCAAAATCAGAGTTATTGACTAGATATGGCTTTTCATCCCGAGGAGCAGGAACATGTTTCTAAGCGCTGGGGGATTGGAGGGGGGGAATCCTTCAGACTGCTCTGGTCTCGCCAAATCCATGGAAAAACAGCTTTCCCGGCTCCAAACCTCTGACATGACTTTAAACTTGAGAAACAAGTGTGAATCAACCATCACATGTTAGAAACAGGTTTTCTTGGGTCCTTCTGGGTGTGGAACAACACGGGGAAACTTAAGGCAAAGTTCTTCCGGGCAGCGGGCAGTCACTTCCGGTGGAAGTAGAGTGGCTTGGCATTCCCTGACTCCACCTTGGGCAGCTGGTCGCTGATGATCTCCACCAGCATTGCGGGGAACTCTACCTTCAGCGCATGGGACTCTCGGAAGGTGTAGAAGCAGAATTCCAGCAGGTCGCTCACCAGCTGTAACACAGACACAGGGGGCATGACACAGGGGCCTCGCTTCTGACCCTGGATCCCTCTGCATTCTGACTCTGGTGGGAACTCAAAGGACAACAGTCAGAAAGCCTCCCAGGAGACCACGTCTTCGTTAATTGAGCAGAGTCATCTGTCCTGGGAGAGGAAGAAGGGTGCTCACATCATCCATGTCATCTGCCTTTCGTTGAAAACAAATTCAGCTGAGAGCTGAATTTTGAGCACTGAATGTATCAGATGCAACAGGGACAGTGACAGAGTTAATAGTGACTGGGTCACCATACTGCACTCATCAGATTCTAATTTCTAAATGTGTGCCTACATGTGTATCTTTGTATTGGCGATGGGACTTCCCAGGGTGTAAGGTGGGCTGGTGGGAAGGGGCAGGTGCTGGCCCAGGGTCTAAGCACTGCAGATGCCCAGGAGGGTGAGGAGGAGGACAGAGCACCTCAGAGGCAGCTGTGGTGTCCCTCTAGCTGGGCCTGCCAATGGAGCTGCCGCCGGGGGAAGCTGGCACTTCCACCTGCAGCCCCGGGCCCTCTTTCCTTCCTTGTGGGGGCAGACCTCAGACTCCTCAGCGACTTCCTATTTCAGGCTGATTTTGAGACAGTGAAAAACATCAAGGACAGGTTCTGGGGTGTCCCCTAGCTCATTTTCCCTACTCTGTGGTCCAAGAACCTTTCTCAGCCCCTCCAGACCTGAACTGCTCCAGGGTGAGCCGAAGCAGGGTGGGGGTGTCGCCTCACCCAGGAAATGCAAGAAGTTGGGGAACTCCCTACACTAGCCAAGGGAAGCTGTGAGGGACTGTGCTGTAATGGTGCTTCCGGCCCAGATACTACACTTTTCAAACCAGGGTCTTCGCAACCCATAGACCAGGAGATTCCCTTGGGTGCCTATGCCACCAGGGCCCTGGGTTTCAAGCACAAAACTGGTGCCAGTTAGGGTAGACACCGAGCTAGCTGCAGGAGTTTTTTTTCATACCCCAGTGGTACCTAGAACACCAGTGAGATAGAACCATTCACTTCCCCGGAAAGGGGGCTGAAGCCAAGGAGCCAAGTGGTCTAGCTCAGTGGATCCCAGCACCACGGAGCCTAACAAGCTGAGATCCACTGGCTTGAAATTCTTGCTGCCAGCACAGCAGTCTGAAATTGACCTGGGATGCTGGAGCTTGGTGTGGGGAGGAGCATCCGCCATTACTGAGGCTTGAGTAGGTGGTTTTCCCCTCACAGTGTAAACAAAGCCACTGGGAAGTTCCAACTGGGTGGAGCACACTGCAGCTCCCCAAGGCCACTGTAGCCAGACTGCCTCTCTAGATTCCTCCTCTCTGGACAGGGCATCTCTGAAAAAAAGGCAGCAGCCCCAGTCACGGGCTTATAGAGAAAACCCCCATGTCCCTGGGACAGAGCACCTGGGGGAAGGGGTGGCTGTGGGCACAGCTTCAGCAGACTTAAACGTCCCCGCCTGAGAGCTCTGAAGAGAGCAGTGGTTCTCCCAGCACAGCACTAGAGTTCCAATAAGGGACAGACTGCCTCCTGAAGTGGGTCCCTGATCCCTGTGCCTTCTGACAAGGAGACACCTCATACAGGAGAGCTTCACCTGGCATCTGGCGGGTGCCCCTCTGGGACAGAGCCTCCAGAGTTAGGAATAGGCAGCAATCTTTGCTGTTCTGCAGCCTCTGCTGGTGATACACAGGGTCTGCAGTGGACCTCCAGCAAACTCCAGCAGACCTACAGCAGAGGGGCCTGACCGGTAGAAGGAAAACTAACAAAGGAAGAGCATCAACATCAACTAAAAGGATGTCCACACAGAAACCCCATCCGAAGGCCACCAACATCAAAGACCAAAGGGAGATAAATCCACGAAGATGGGGAGAAACCAGCGCAAAAAAGCCTAAAAATTCCAAAAACCAGAACACCTCTTCTCCTACAAAGGATCACAACTCCTCGTCAGCAAGGGAACAAAACTGGACGGAGAATGAGTTTGATGAATTGACAAAAGTAGGCTTCAGAAGGTGGATAATAACAAACTCCTCTGAGCTAAAGGAGTATGTTCTAACCCAATGCAAGGAAGCTAAGAACCTTGAAAAAAGACGAATTGTTAACCAATTTAGAGAAGAACATAAATGACCTGATGGAGCTGAAAAACACAGCCCGAGAACTTCATGAAGCATACACAATTATCAATAGCTGAACTGATCAAGCAGAAGAAAGGATATCAGAGATTTAAGATCAACTCAAAGGAATAAAGCAAGAAGAGAAGATTAGAGTGAAAAGAAACGAACAAAGCCTCCAAGAAACACCAAATCTATGCTTGATTGGTGTAACTGAAAGTGATGGGGAGAATGGAACCAAGTTGGAAAACACTCTTTAGGATATTATCCAGGAGAACTTCCCCAACCTAGCAAGGCAGCCCAACTTTCAAATTCAGGAAATACAGAGAATGCCACAAAGATACTCCTCAAGAAAAGCAACTCCAAGACATGTAATTCTCAGATTCACCAAGGTTGAAATGAAGGAAAAAATATTAAAGGAAGCCAGAGAGAAAGGTCGGGTTACCCACAAAGGGAAGCCCATCACAGTAACAGCAGATCTCTGCAGAAACCCTACAAGCCAGAAGAGAGTCGGGGCCAATAGTCAACATTCTTAAAAGAATTTTCAACCTAGAATTTCATATCCAGCCAAACTATGCTTCATAAGTGAAGGAGAAATAAAATCCTTGATAGACAACCAAATGCTGAGAGATTCTGTCACCACCAGGCCTGCCTTACAAGAGCTCCTGAAGGGAAGCAATAGACATGGAAAGGAACAACCAGTACCAGCTACTGCAAAAACATACTAAATTGTAAAGACCATCGATTCTAGGAAGAAACTGCATCAACTAACGGGCAAAACAACCAGCTAGCATTGTAATGACAGGATTAAATTCACACATAACAATGGCCCCTTAAATGTAAACGGGCTAAATGCCCCAATTAAAAGACACAGTCTGGCAAATTCAATCAAGAGTCAAGACCCATCAGTGTGCTGTATTCAGGAGACTCATCTCATGTGCAAAGACACACAGAGGCTCAAAGAGATGGAGGAAGATTTACCAAGCAAATGGAAAGCAAAAATTGCAGGGGTTCCAATCCTAGTGTCTGATAAAACAGACTTTAAACCAACAAAGATCAAAGGAGGGCATTACTTAATGGTAAAAGGATCAGTGCAACAAGAAGAGCTAAGTATCCTAAATATATTTGCACCCAATACAGGAGTACCCAGATTCATAAAGCAAGTTCTTAGAGATGTACACAGAGACTAAGACTCCTGCACAATAACACTGGGAGACTTTAACACCCCACTGTCAGATCAATGAGATAGAAAATTAAAGATATTCAGGACTTGAACTCAGCTCTGGACCAAGCAGATGTAATAGACATCTACAGAACTCTTCACCCCAAATCAACAGAATATACATTCTTCTTGGCACCTCACTGCACGTATTATAAAATTGACCACATAATTGGAAGTAAAACACTTCTTAGCAAATGCAAAAGAATGGAAATAATAACAGTCTCTCAGACCACACAGTTCAACCAAATTAGAAGTCAGGATTAAGAAACTCACTTAAAACGCACAACTACATGGAAACTGAACAATCTGCTCCTGAATGATTCTTGGGTAAATAACAAAATGAATGTAGAAATAAATAAGTTCTTTGAAACCAATGAGAGCAAAAACACAATGTACCAGGATCTCTGGGACACAGCTAAAGCAGTGTTTAGACAAATCTATAGCACTAAATGCCCACAGGAGAAAGCAGGAAAGATCTAAAGTTGACACCCTAGCATCACAATTAAAAGAATTACAGAAGCAAGAGCAAACACATGGAAAAGCTAGCAGAAGACAATAAATAAGATCAGAGCAGAACTGAGATAGAGATACAAAAAATCTTTCAAAAGAATCAATCCAGGAGGTGTTTTTTTGAAAAGATCAAAATAGATAGACTGCTAGACTAATGAAGAGAGAAGAATCAAATGCAATAAAAAAATGATAAAAGAGGCATCACCATTGATCCCACAGAAATACAAACTAACATTGGAGAATACTATAAACACCTCTACGCAAATAAACTAGAAAATCTAGAAGAAATGGATAAATTTTTCTGGACACTCACCCTCTCAAGTCTAAACCAGGAAGCAGTCGAATGTCTGAATAGACCAAAAACAAGTTCTGAAATTGAGGCAGTAATTAATAACCTATCAACCAAAAAAAGTCCAGGACCGGATGGATTCACAGCCAGATTTTACCAGAGGTACAAAGAGGAGCTGGTACCATTCCTTCTGAAACTATTCCAAACAATAGAAAAAGAGAGAGAGACTCCTCCCTAAATCATTTTATGAGGCCAGCACCATCCTGATACCCAAATCTGGCAGAGACACAATAAAAAATGAGAATTTCAGGCCAATATTCCTGATGACCATCGATGCAGAAATCCTCAATACGGGCAAACTGAATCCAGCAGCATATTAAAAAGCTTATCCACCACGATCAAGTCAGCTTCATCCCTGGGATGCAAACTGGTTCAACATACACAAATCAATAAACGTAATCCATCACATAAACAGAACCAATGACAAAAACCACATGATTATCTCAATAGATGCAGAAAAGGCCTTTGATAAAATTTAACATGGCTTCATGCTAAAAACTCTCAATAGCTGGGTGTGGTGGCTCACGCCTATAATCCCAGCACTTGGAGAGGCTGAGGTGGGCGGATCACTTGAGATCAGGAGTTTGAGATCAGCCTGGCCAAAATGGTGAAACCCTGTCTCTATTAAAAAAAAAAAAAAAGGCATGGTGGCATACACTTGTAATCCCAGCTACCTGGGAGGTGGAGGTTGTAGTAAGCCAAGATTGCACCACTGCAATCCAGCCTGAGTGACTGAGTGAGACTGTCTCAAAAAACAGACAAAAAAATAAAGTAGGTATTGATGGAACGTATCTCAAAACAATAGCTATTTCTGCCAAACCCACAGCCAATATCATACTGAATGGAAAAAAACTGGAAGCATTCCCTTCGAAAACTGGCACAAGACAAAGATGCCCTCTCCCACCACTTCTATTCAACATAGTATTGGAAGTTCTGGCAAGGGCAATCGGACAAGAGAAAGAAATAAACGGTATTCAAATAGGAAGAAAGGAATTAAAATTGTTTGCAGATGACATGATTATATTTAGAAAACCCCATCATCTCAGCCCAAAATCTCCTTAGGCTGATAAGCAACTTCAGCAGAGTCTCAGGATACAAAATCAATGTGCAAAAGTCACAAGCATTCCTATACACAAATAATAGACAAACAGCCAAATCATGAGTGAACTCCCATTCACAACTGCTACAAACAGAATAAAATAGAAATACAACGTACAAGGGATGTGAAGGACCTCAAGTCTCAAGGAAATAAGAGATGACACAACAAATGGAAAAACATTCCATGCTAATGGATAGGAACAAATATCATGAAAATGGCCATACTGCCCAAAGTAATTTATAGATGCAATGTTATCCCCACCAGCTACCACTGACTTTCTTCACAGAATTAGAAAAAAACTTCAAATTTCATATGGAACCAAAAAAGCCTGCATAGCAAAGACAAACCTAAGCAAAAAACAAAGCTGGAGGCATCATGCTACCTGACTTTATACTACAAGGATAAAATAACCAAAACAGATATATAGACCAATGGAACAGAAAGAGGACTCAGAAATAATGCTACACATCTGCAGCCATCTGGTCTTTGACAAACCTGATAAAACAATGGGGAAAGGATTCTCTATTTAATAAATGGTATTGTGAAAACTGGCTAGCCATATGCAGAAAACAAACTGGACCTCTTTCTTACGCCTTATACAAAAATTCACTCAAGATGGATTAAAGAGTTAAACATAAGACCTAAAACCATAACAACCCTAGAAGAAAATCTAGCCAATACCATTCAGGACGTAGGCATGGGCAAATAAAAACACCAAAAGCGATGGCAGCAACAGCCAAAATTGACAAATTGGATCTAATTAAACTAAAGAGCTTCTGCACAGCAAAAGAAACTATCACCAGAGTGAACAGGTAACCTACAGAATGGGAGAAGATTTTTGCAATCTATCCATCTGACAGAGGGCTAATATCCAGAATCTACAAAGAGCTTAAATTTACAAGAAAAAAACCCCCTCAAAAAGTGGGCAAAGGATATGAACAGACACTCCTCAAAAGAAGACATTTATGCAGCCAACAAACATTTGAAAAAAAGTTCATCATCACTGGTCATTAGAGAAATGCAAATCAAAACCACAATGAGATACCACCACCTCATCATCATGGCGGTCATTAAAAAGTTAGGAAACAACAGATGCTGGACAGGATATGGAGAAATAGGAACACTTTTTGTGGGAATGCAAACTAGTTCAACCATTGTGGAAGACAGTGTGGTGATTCCTCAAGGATCTAGAACCAGAAATACCATTTGACTTAGCAATCCCATTACTGGGTATATACTCAAAGGATTACAAATCATTCTATAAAGACACATGCACACGTATGTTTATTGTGGCACTGTTCAAAATAGAAAAGACTTGGAACCAACCCAAATCCCCATCAGTGATAGACGGGATAAAGAAAATGCGGCACATATACACCAGGGAATACTATGCAGCCATAAAAAGGATGAGTTCATGTCCTTTGCAGGGACATGGATGAAGCTGGAAACTATCATTCTCAGCAAACTAACACAACAGAAAACCAAACACTGCATGTTCTCACTCATAAGTGGGAGCTGAACAATAAGAACACATGGACACAGGGAGGGGAACATCACACACTAGGGCCTGTTGGGGGGTAGGGGGCTAGAGGAGGGATAGCATTAGGAGAAATACCTAATGTAGATGACGGGTTGATGGGTACAGCAAACCACCATGGCACGTGTACCCCAGAACTTAAAAGTATAATAATAATTATAAATGCAGCACAGCATTACCATTGCACAGCAAGAGCACTGCTATTCCATGTACTAGTAATAGCAATTCCAAATCAGAAAAAATACACTCTTACTTTTTCTGTAGTTTATATTCCATTATAGGAAAAACGATTTTTGGTTATTTCCAAGTGTATTACAGCTGGCAATATGAACATGACCTGCCATAAAATAACTCTCTAGTTTAATAATGAGTCTGGTGAACTTGTCTCTGTCACTTACCCTGATGATTTTAAAATCAATTGGCAAGCTTTGAGTCAGATAGTAAATAACTGGTAAAGGCGTCCAATACAAACCAGGAACCAAGAAAATCTCATCAGGGAAAAAATTGTCATGCTCCTGTTTGTACCTGTGTGTCACTGCCCTCAATCTGCAGAGTGGTATTTTCCTAATCGGCTACCAAGGACTGTGGGGTTTAATGTGCTCTGCACCCGCAGGATGTTTGGGTCCAGAAAGCTGGGAAATAGCACCATCTTCACACACACATGCTATGCCTCAGTTTTCTCATCTGTATCACGGGGATAAGAACAGTCTCTGAGCCTCAGAGTTGTTTCAGAGGAATGAATGAGCGACTCTGGTAAAGTGCTTCAAACTCCGCCTGACATGGAGCAAGTTATTAAAGATGGGGAGAAGTACTTCTGGAGCAAGAGCGCTGTGATTCTGTCCTTCCCATACTTCTTCCACGATAAAACACCATTTTCCTCTATGGAACACAGTTTGTGAAACCTGCACTGTGACATTTTGGTGGAACTTGGTCCTTGGGTCCCCAGTCTATAAAATGAGGGATGGGAGAACCTTGTTTTTTGCCTTTTCAGGAATATTTAAGAAACATGCCATCCCATTTCTGTTTTGATTTTTCTCATGTGGCAGGCCTGGGGCTGTCAAAGCTACAGCCACACTGGCTGTGGTGCTGCAGATGTGCTGCCGTGAGTCAGCAGTGCCAGTGCTGGGTGGGGATGCTTCCATCAGGCTAATGGAGTCCTGCACATGCACCGCAGCACTCGGGACCCGGGTGCCGTGGACTCTCTCCATGGGGGTGTCTGTAGGGCTGTGAGGGGGACTTTTTTCCTTCAAGTTTTAACCCAAGGGTAGACATCGTGGTTTCTAGGCAGTGTCAACCACCACAAGGACGACTGTCTGGTGGCCACACCTTTCACATTTCTGGGACTGAGCCTTGTTCATGTCTGGGGATAAAGGTTCCCTTTACTCAGGCCACAGAGGTTTGGGGGAGGGCCAGTGTCCTTTATTTACAACTCATCCTCACCATCTGTCCAGCTAACTCACCGAGCACCTGCTCTGTGCCAGGCACTGGGGAAGCTGCAGTGAACACATCTCTCTCAAGGCGTCTGTGTTCTTTTCTACTAAGCAGAAATACACACAGAAAGGCAGGTGCTGCCGGCGTGAGGAGGGAAGGGAGGTGGTGTAGTTCAGAGGGGCTCTCAGGAAAGATGGGCTTGGATGCACGTGACCTGAAAGTTGCATGGCCATTGGGGGACCAGCAAGGGCAGGGTTACCTAGGGAGTTCATGAAGAGCGGAGAAGCCTGCCAGCCTACCGACTGACATCCCAAAAAAGTTACACAGAAGGGCCATGGAAGGGTTCATGTTGGTACACAGGTGACAGCAACGCTGACACATATGTAATAAGAGAAGGAACAGAGTAAGTCGACTCTTGAACAAGTTTCAGCATGCAGCCCGGGCACATCTGTGAACCTGCTAACAGGGAGAGGTCCCAGGCCCTCTTGGAGCCTCTGTGCCTATCTAACACATAAACACGTCCACAGCATTGAGCACCACCCAGGAGATGCTGAGAAAACAGGGCAGAATGGAGAGGGGCTGGGGCTAGGGGCTTGGCTGTTTTTCCTCACAGGCTGGCTGGGGACAGGTGTCCCAGACACTACTCAATAACAATGCATATTCACCTGGGGTTGGCATTTCCCACCCACCTCTCTTCCGTGTTCCACAGACGGAGAAAGCAGCTCATTCCCAGGCATGAAGGCTTCTGTTTATGCCTCGGTCAGCTGCAGAGGGATGGGTCCTTCGTGTGGAACCCGGGCCTGGCATCAGAGCCAGCAGGTGGCATTGGCCTGGGGGCTGGGCATTTGACTGTGTAAGCATGACGTCACCGGTGGATGGGGGCGGTGTCCCCACCAACCACTCCCAGGAAAGGGCTCAGCCTATGTTGTTTGGGTGGCTAGGATGCCCACAGGGCTGGGTGTGCAGAAAGCCTCAGCAGCCACCGGAAGTGCCGGCAGCCGTGGAAGCCCATCTGGTGCACCCTGCCCTGGGACAAGGCGGAAAACCTCTGCAGGCCTAAATCCTGAGCCATGACTGCAGTTGCTGATGTCAGGGAACATCCGTGGGAATCGAAGCGGGGGCCCCCAGTCACTGGGCGAGGAGAAAGATGACCAAGCTGGTCCGAGCTGCAAGTCCTGGGCCCCGTGTGCTCACTGGCCTGCACAGCCTTCCCCCAACCCTGGCCTGCTCCAGCCAGTGGACCAGGGGAGCCTTCAGGGCAGGACCCACAGATGCCCGGCCCTTAGCAGATGTGTAAGGTAGGGAGGCGCCGCAGTACACAGCCCCATCGCAACTGGAAAAATCCACGTGCGTGAAGTTAGCAGCTGCAGGTGGTTAGATCTCAAGGAGGTGGGGACAAGACCAGGAGAGCTGGGTGAGATTGACATATCAAACATCTGGGTCAGCACGGATACTGACCAGCCAGAATGGACACTGGTTCCTGTGCCACACCACTGTCTTATGGCAAAGCATGTAACATCACCCTGTACATTCATGTGGTCATCTCCTGGGTACCAGTCTGGTGTAGTGCACAGGTACGGGTTGAGGAATATGCAGACTTGGCCCTTACCTGAGCCTCAAAAAGCCAGGAAATGAGGATACAAATGCATACAAGGCACTTGTACATCATCAGACACTGTTCTCTACCCACCCCCCTCAGTGCACAATAGGCCACTGTCCCCAGTACAGAGTTGGTAGAGGCAGGGCAGGCTGAACTCACACCCTGGAAGGGGATGCTGGGCAGGGTGGGAGCCAGGCTGTGCACCTCTAAATGAGTACCGTTTCTAGTTTGAATACAAACCACTATTCCCACTGCAAAGCATGAAACCACCAAGCGAGAGTTCAGTTCATCAGGATGTGTCTGTTTTGGAATGGGGGGAGAAGGCCAGACCATCCCAAAGGCCACCTTTCAAAGCAAATGACTTCAGAATGACTGTGTGCACAGCTCTCCAGGGATGCCCCGACAGTTTCCTCAGACACTCACTTGGCGTGGAATCAATTCTGGAAAATGTCGTGCTGAGCAGCTGCTGCTGCTTCCCCAGTTCTTTCTCTGCAGTCACCTCTTCCCCGCAGGCCCTCCTGGAGCCCAGCCTGGAGGAATCCTTTCTGGCCTCTCACCTCACAGATGACACTTTTTATTTTTCTCATTTACTTGACCATTAGCCTTGGAGCCAGGTGACCCCACTTCCTCTTTTATCCTGCTGGCCACATCTTTATCGGTTTAACCTGTCCTATTTATGGTGCAGCTCCTTAAACAGCAGCCTGCAAGCTCCCTGACAGAGGAATCACCTGTCTTATTCCCCATGGCTCCCAGGAGTGGCCCCTTCTTGTTTCTGCTGTGCAGCCCTGGTGTGGGCTGAGGGCTAAAGGGATTCCAAGCTACTGCTGCCCGGATTCTCGCTCCTGGGTTTCTCTGACTTATTCCAAACTCCCAGTGCTTGGGGATGACTTATTTCAACAGTATTTGTTAGGGTAGCTGTTGATAGTTTTATTCATTGAGCCAAAACAAAAACTGGGCAACCTAAATGAGCATCTTCATTTTGTGGCACCGATACTGCAAAACTCAGTACACGAAGCTAACCCCTTTCCATCTTTCCCTGGACTCCGGTTTCCTTCAGCCTGTGCATGCTGAGTTTTAACATGACTCCATCTGCATGCCATGCCAGCGGTGCTAGGAGCCCCATTCTCTGCTCACTGTGGTTAGAGGCCCTGGGGTCAGAGTTGGGAAGGTGGTCATAGCAACCAAGCCCAAAGCTCTACCTTCAGTTGTCAGCATGAGTGACTTCATTGCAATGAGTCAAATGCAATGATGGCCTGGCCTGCTGTCTCAATGCTGATTCCCACTAGCCTTTCCTGGTAGATCCCAGGCTAAATGGAGAGGCAAGAACCCTAATTATAATCAGCAATAAGAGTCCCACATTGTTAGAAATCAGAGAAAGATTTGTGCATTGACTTTTCATTCTGTACAAAATACATGTGCTGGGATCTCAGAAGTTTAGCAGATGCCCAGCATGATTTTTCCAGCCTGATGGGCCACAGCTGTCAGGGTAGAAGAAGAGCCTGGCAAGGTCACAGGGTGACTGATGGCACTTGGCTCGCTCCGACGATGAGGCCTGGGGCTGGATCTGCCTTTTCCCTACTACCTCACGAGTCATCACTGGGGCAGGCCAGCGGCCACTCCCCACTTTCCCTGCTCCCACCGCAAATGACGGCTTCTCAGAAGGCTGTGCAGGGAGAGGCTCCTTGCTGCACATCTGGGGCCAATGCTGCTGTTCTGAGGTTACACAATCACTTCAGTGGTGATGAAGCCTGAATGATACAGCCTCTCTAAAGTAGGTCCCCCATGATTTCAATAGCATGCTAATTTCTTACATGTTATCTGCTGACTCCAGAATGTTTAACATGAGCATTGGGGCAGGAGATGTTAGAAATTTTATTTTCCAAGATCAAAATTTTAGTGATATTGATGGGGTTAGGGCAAAAGATACATTGACTCAACTGTAAATACTCCAATGCTAGTAGTTTCACTGGACACAAATGACTGGCAACTATTTAGTCCAGGTGTTCCAGAAATAGCCTTCGAAATATTGGAAAATGACCTGCAGTGATTATATAAGAAGTTTGGCCTTCATCTGAAACAAAACAGTGTTATTCTTGGATATGGCACCAAAAACATAGGCAATGAAAGAAAAAAGATAAATATGAGTAGAAGAAAATTAAAAACTGTGCATCCAAGGTCACCATCAAGAGAGTTAAAAGGCAACCCAAAGAATGGGAGAAGATATTTTCAATCATATGTCAGGCATGGGGTTAATATTCAGAATATATAAAGAACAACTACAACTCAACAACAAAAAAGCAAACTGAATCAAAACTTGATAAAGGACTTGCCAAAGCCATTTCTCCAAAGAAGATACACAAATGCCCAATAAGCACAAGAAGAGATGCTTAACAGCTCTAGTCATTAGAGAAATGCAAATCAAAACTAAAACTGCGATGAGATAGCATTTCACATCCATTAGGATGGCTATTATCAAAAAAAGGGGGAAATAACAAGTGTTCAAAAAACAGTGGAAAATAACAAGTGTTGACAAGGATATAGAGAAATTGGAACCCTTGTATGCCACTGGTGAAAATGTATAATGGTGCAGTGCTTTGGAGGACAGTGTGATAGTTCCTAAAGAGATTAAACAATTACCATATGACACACCATTCCACTTCAGGCATATACCCAAAAGAACTGAAAGCAAGTGCTCAAATAGATATTTGTACAAAAGTGTTCACAGCTGGGCACAGGGCTCATGCCCTGTAAATCCCAGCACTTTGGGAGGCTGAGGAGGGTGGATCACTTGAGGTCAAGAGTCTGAGACCAGCCTGGCCAACATGGTGAAACCCAGTCTCTACTAAAAATACAAAAAATTAGCCGGGTGTGGTAGTGGATACCTGTAATCCCAGTTACTCGGGAGGCTGAGGCAGGAGAATGGCTTGAACCCGGGAGGCGGAGGTTGCAGTGAACTGAGATTGTGCCACTGCACTCCGGCCTGGGCAACAAGAGCAAAACTCCATCTCAAAAAAAAAAAAAAAAAAAAAAAAAAACCCAAAAAACAAAATGTGTTCACAGCAGCATTATTCACAATTCCAAAAGGTGAAAACAGCTGAAGTGTCCATCCACGGATTAACGAAATGTGGCATACACAGGGAGCTATTATTCAGCCTCAAAAAGAAATGAAATTCTGATACATGCGACAGCACCAGGAACCTCAAAAACATTAACTAAGTGAAATGAGCCAAATAAAAAAGAACAAATACTTTATGATTCCACTTATATGAGGTACCTAGAATGACCAAATTCATAGAAACAAAGCAGAATAGCGCTTACCAGGAGTAGGGGAAAGGAAGTTCGTGTTTAAGGGGTATAGTTTCTGGGATGGATGGTGGTGACAGTTGCACAACTATGTGAACGGACCTAATACCACTGAATTGTACACTTAAAATGGATAAAATGGTAAAATGTGAGCTATGTATATTCCACAATGAATATTAATTTTGAAAAAACAGATTCTAAACCCCCAACCTGCTCCCAGTGCAGGCTGAAAGGGAGGCTGCCCACTTGTGCTCAGATGGGCCCCTGAGCCATGTGGCTCTGCTTCTTCCCTGTCTGGTAATATCTCAGCAGAATGTGACATGGCATGAAAAGTCCATCTCTTACCAATTTAGCAGCATTTCATTTGTTTCTATACCTAAGGAAAATACAACCTTAACAAGGTTACGCTACCACTCACGATGGGCTCCCTTCTGAAAACCTAGGCTCCACGATGCCATCGCTCAGCTGAGTGTTCCTGGCAGGCTCTCTCAGTGGGTGAGTTTTGGAGAGTCCTGAAGCCCTCCTCGATCTGACCAAGAGACCAAAAGGCACTTCTTGGCCAAAAGTTTGTCAGTGAGCACACTCGGTGCAGCAGTAAACGCTAGGCACGTGGGAGGACTTTGGGGACCTTAGTGGGAAGCTTAGTGGTGCTGATGGAGTGACAGAGGCAGGGTTGTCCCACGCAGCCTCCCAGGGCTGGTTTCGGAGTCTAGGCTGGTACAGGCTCAGGCAGTCTGGGTCTGTCCAGTGCCGGCCCAGGAATGGGCTGGCTGGGATGGGAGGGTGGAGGGGTGGAGTAGGTGCTACAGTGTCTCATGGGAAACCAAGGGCATTTCTGAAAACTCATCCCGGCCCCCAGCCATTAGCATCTGATTGTTACCAAGACTGTGTTTTAATTTGTTCTTCATCCCCATTTTTATAACAAATTCAACACCAGTCACTGGTCTCTGGTCAGGGGTGAATATTAAATCCTCGAAACATGTTGTTTGGATGCTGTGCTAAGCAAGATGGGCTCAATTTCCTTCTAATTTTTTTTGTTTAATTTTATTTAATTTCCACCTTAAGTTTCCTTGTATTAAAAGCCTCATTCTAGACCACAGCTCTGCCTTCTTGAGAATAAGGTGTATTGTACATGTGAAAAACACAAAGCAAAATGACACAATGGAAAAGAAGAAAGTAGAGCTTAAAGATAAAGGGGTAATTAGAACCTCGCTGAACAAAGGAAGTATAATGAAAGGGTGGTGTTTGAAATGCATTGGCATGTTACTGTATATAGAAGTATGAACTTTTCCTAATCTTGTTTTCAATATTTCCTAGATTCTTCCTGCAAATGCACACTATGCTGAGCAAAGTACAAATCTGACTTGTGTTTATATGTTACCAACTTCAACATCAGGTTTAATCTAGATTAGGCAGCTAAATCCTTACTTCAATCTCCCCAAAAAAGGAACATCAAGCAATAAGGGGCAGACCCTAGAGGCCAGAGGCAGCCTTAGGTAAGAACACGTGAGAGCAAGGTATCTCAAGGCAATAGATAAGGACTGTTTTCTTCCCTTGATTCTATGATGCCACAGAAAGCAAATAGGGACGGTCTGGCAAACAACAATTGCAGGTCAAATCTGGCCTTTATGCTTTAAAGTTTTTTCCATGTTTGTGTTTTTTACACTTTTAAATGACTGAAAAAAATTCAAAGAGTAATATTTTGTGACATGTTCAAATGTTATGAAATTGTTTAGAACACAGCCACACTCATTCATTCATTCACATATATCCTGTGACCGCTGTCATGCTACAGTGGCATAGCCGAGTAGCTGTAACCAATTTTGTGTGACCCACAGAGCCTAAAATAGTTACTATGTGGCCCACTACAGAAGTTTACTGACCCATGGATTGGAAGGCATCTCAGAGAGTCAATAATAGCTTTGGAAGGAACAGGTTTTGCTTGTTTGTTTGTTAAAGTATATAAATCAAGTATACGATGTCTTCATCTTATTTAGTATTTGGTAGTTTTCAAAACTACTAAAATGTGGGGGAAAAGAGGTCTCCAAATTAAGTGATATGGTGGTACTTAGATCTGGCTTTCCTGTTACCATACAGATTCTTCTAGCCTTTAGGAAACACTTTAGAAAGAATCCTAGTCCCTGTGGACGCAGGGCTAGGTAACCAAAGACATCATGCAACGTAAAGGTTCCAGAATTTGTCATTCAAATAGAGAGCCTCTGTCACACATGTCTCACATTTTTGGCTGCTCCTTTAGGAGTCATTTCCCTTTGAGCCTACATTCCCTGGGGGATTCCCATTCACAGTTGATCTTCGATATCATGGTAGCTAACTATGTCTTGCAAAGTCACCTGAACGCTGATTTAACACATACTGAACAATTGCTCCTAGGGGAAATACAGGGTTAGGTTCCCACAAGCTGCTGAAGCCACCCCCATAGGGTTGACAAGAATCGCATGCCAGGTCTGGACAGAAATATAGTTATAATTAAGTATTAATCATGCTGCACTTTGGCCCACTTCCTAGTTGCTAAAAGTCACATAGCACTAGATACTGACCATACAGACAGGATCTCTTGACACTAGAATCAAAGGCTTTTGTTTAAGGATCGCTTAAGATAAGCCTGTCCAACCCATGGCCCATGGGCTGTATGTGGCCCAGGACGGCTTTGAATGCGGCCCAACACAAATTCATAAACTTTCTTAAAATATGAGATTCTTTTGCTTTTTTTTTTTTTAAGCTCATCAGCTATCGCTAGTGTTAGTGTATTTTATGTGCAGCCCAAGACAATTCTTCTTCCAATGTGGCCCAGGGAAGCCAAAAGACTGGACACCCCTGGCTTAAGATGTTTTTCAGATCCTGAATTCCAGCAACCAGTTTGAAGACCCCCCTACAGAGGAACAGGATCAGCATGAGAATATGGCTTCTCCATCTCCCTGCTCAGCGACTTCCCCTTGTACTCTTTGACCAATCAAAGACCTCCGCACTTCCGCCCACTCCCAAGCCCTTAAAAACCCTTGCCCCAAACTCCTGGGGAGATGGGTTTGAGGTTTGTCCCATCTCTTTTGGTGTGACTCTGATTAAACCTCTCTGCTGCAATCCAGTGTCTTGGTGTATTGACTTTCTGTGTGCATCAGGCAATAACCTATTACAATTACACTGCTGGTCACAACTTTTTCAACAAATGACAATATATAACCTTGTTTTATGTGTGTTTCTGTTTAAAGGCATCTTATTTAATGTATACTGCCAATTCCCTAACACTGGCCTGAAGAATGCTTCTTTTTTTTTTTTTTTTTTTTTTTTTTTTTTTTGAGACGGAGTCTCGCTCTGTCGCCGGGGCTGGAGCGCAGTGGCCGGATCTCAGCTCACTGCAAGCTCCGCCTCCCGGGTTCACGCCATTCTCCTGCCTCAGCTTCCCGAGTAGCTGGGACTACAGGCGCCCGCCACTGCGCCCGGCTAGTTTTTTGTATATTTTAGTAGAGACGGGGTTTCACCATGTTAGCCAGGATGGTCTCGATCTCCTGACCTCGTGATCCGCCCGTCTCGGCCTCCCAAAGTGCTGGGATTACAGGCTTGAGCCACCGCGCCCGGCCTTTTTTTTTTTTTTTTTTTTTTTTTTTTTGAGACGGATTCTCGCTCTGCCGCCCAGGCTGGAGTGCAGTGGCCGGATCTCAGCTCACTGCAGGCTCCGCCTCCCAGGTTCACGCAATTCTCCTGCCTCAGCCTCCCCAGTAGCTGGGACTACAGGCGCCCGCCACCTCGCCCGGCTAGTTTTTTTTGTATTTTTTAGTAGAGACGGGGTTTCACCGTGTCAGCCAGGATGGTCTCGATCTCCTGACCTCGTGATCCGCCCGCCTCGGCCTCCCAAAGTGCTGGGATTACAGGCTTGAGCCACCGCGCCCGGCCAGAATGCTTCTTTAACACATATATTTTCACCATAAGCCACGTCATAGTTTTCTTGCACTTATGAACATAGACAGCACTGGGGCTCTGTGCTTGGGGGTCATCTCAACAGCAGACTCACCAACAAAATGCACAAAAATGCAAAAAACCATGGCATGCAGTAGATCCTCAAAAAGGATGAGTATTTATGGCATTAGAGCTGAAACAAGAGAGCAGAGTCTGCTTGTTTGACCTTGCCAGGAACATGCACATTGGTGGCAGGCATTTTTCACTGCTCTGCACATCTAGGAATGCCTGCAAAAGTGCCCCGAGCATTGATTTTAGTGAGTAGGTGAAGTTGCAAATACAAAATCTGAGAATGATGAGGAATGACTGTCTGCAGTTTAACCCACATACACTTTCTAGTCCCTTTAACTATGACCTTGATACACTTAATTGGTCAATTGGCATCTTCCTAGCCTTTTAAATGTCAATCATTTAAAATTATCTCCTCTTTCTATAATGACACTGACAATAACATTTCTCTATTGCTCAAGAGAGTCTCACTCCTTATGGAATTCCTTCACTATTTTCTTTTTGTATCAAATGAGGCCCTGGGTTTAAAAGTTCCTTTTTGAGCATATCAGTGAGTCTCTTGTCTGCCTGAATTCTTATGTCCTGCTTCACCCAAACTTTCTGTCTTTCCTATCTCTATCTTTTTCCCTGGCCACACCTGCAAGGTGTTCTACCCATTGCAAGCTTACTTCAGGCTGAATTCTGACAAACACCATCTTAAGTAGATTCTATCATGCCTGGGCCAGGCTGTGTAACTGGTGGGGCCGTGGGAAAATGAACATAAGGGGACCCTCGTTCAAAGTTTACTAAGAATTTCAAGATGGGAGCAGCAGAATATTATGCCAAGAGTGGGACTGCAAGGCCACACCCCCATGACACTTGGCCCTGGAGATGCCCACGTTATGGATAAGCCCAGAGTGACACCTAACCTATCAGCAATGGAGCTACCTAGGTGGAGGGCTGGGCTGCCACCCACAGGAGCCACCTGATGGCTCCCTCACGTGCTTCTTTCCCTCCTGCCTCATTTATGAGCCCCTGAAAATGCATTTAATCACTCCATCTTAATTCCTTTCTCTATAAAAAGGATAAAAATAATCCAAGTAAGCATTACTATTGTTTTCTTTTTATAGAGAAAGGAATTAAGGCAGGAGGGTGATTAAGTTTAAATAGTAATATTTACTCATCCTCGCCTCATGGAAACATTAGAAGGATTTAATCACAGGACTTAGAAAGAAAGACACTATGTAAATCCCAGGTATTACACAGTTATTATTATATTGTAAGAAGAGGGATTTGAGCTGCATAGGAGCGGGGGATTTATTGACACAGGTGTTAGACAATAAGATAGTTTCCCAAAATCTCCCCTAGATATATTTCAGATCAGGAAAAGATTCCTGTGTGTCAGGTTTGATTTAGATGTGATCTTCTAGAAGCACGGCCTATAGGACCTTCAGTGATTTTTTTCTCCCTAAAATTTTTGTTTTTTTCCAGAAAGATCACCCTGTGGCAGCACAAATCTCGCAGTCAGGTGGGAATGGAATGCCTGATTTCCTCCCATAATGAGGCAAGATCCTAGTTTTCCTGCAGTGTTCTTACAGAAAATTACTTGCTTGTAAGTCTTCAAAACTAGCTGTGAACACAGGCACATGTTCTATGGGTTTGTAACTTGTGAAAAATCAGTGATGAAGCAAAAGGACTTGGTGATCATAAGAAAAATACTTTTTCCCCTTCTTTAAATAAACTGGGATCAAACACAGCTTTTAATTTTTGCCAGTTAAGGATTAAAAGAAACAAACTGTTTTCTGTTGTCGTTATATATTCGTAAGAGAAAGACGATTTTGGCACCAAAACAAACAAAGTGAAAACAAATAAAAACAGAGAACGGGAGAAAATATTTGCAAGTCATAGATTGGAAAAGGGGTTAATATACAGAATATATAAAGAACTCCTACAACTCAACAACAAAAAAACAAAAAATTGATTAAAAAGTTGGGCAAAGACTTGAAAGACATTTCTTCAAAGAAGACTTACAAATGGCCAATAGCGCCTGGAAAGGTATTCAACATCACTAATCAGGGAAATGCAAATCAAAACTACAATGAGTTACCACTTCACAACCATGAAGATGAGTACTAAAAAGAAATCCCAGAAAATAACAAGTGTTCACAAGGATGTGGAGAAATTAGAATCCTTGTTCATTGTTGTTAGTAATGAAAAATGGTGTATCTGCTGTGGGAAAGTTCGGTATTTCCTCAAAAAAATAAATGTAGAATTATCATATGATCCAGCAATCCAATTTCTGGGAATATTCCACAAAGAATTGAAAGCAGAGTCTCAAAGAGATATTTATACATCCATGTTCATAGCAGTGCTATTCACAATAGCCAAAAGGTGGCAACCCAGATGTCTCTCGACAGATTAGTAGGCAAACACAATGTGGTGTATACACACAATGAAATATTATTCAGCCTTATAAAGGGAGGACATTCTGACACCTGCTGCAACATGGATGAACTTGGAGGACACTATGCTAAGTGAAATGAGCCAGTCACAAAAAGACAAATACTCATATGAGCTACTCCTAGTAGTCAAATTCAGAGACAGAAAGAGGGGCATGGGGAGCTTTAGTTTTGCAAGACAAAGAGCTCTGGAAATTGGTTGTACAACAATGTGAATGTACTTAACACCCACACTGTACACTGAAAAATGGTTAACATGGTAAATTCTATGCTTGTGTATTTTACCACCATTAAAAATAAAATAATAAAAAAGCATAAACTCTTATATGGACATTCCCCCTCCTCATTTCTCTAAAACATAGTACAATTGCATCTTAGAATGTCGCCTGGTTGTTGAACAACAATTGGTAAGCATTGTGACTTGTCTAAAAACCAGCCACTGAAAAGACATTAACCTTCTTGAAAGAGGTAAGTATATTACCCAGGGTTTGCATAAAGTCAGCCACAGAAAGCTGACTAAGCACGAAAGACTGAAGAAGACAGAGGTTCTGTGGCTGCAAGTGGAAATGAACCATCATTATAATTAAGGTGTAATGTGAAAGTGATGGGTGAGGAAGGGCTCAGGACCTGCATCACTGAACTAAGTCATGACTTAAAAAACAAGATCAGCTCAGAAGCCTCATAGCTGCCTTTGATGCTGAACTCTTCACATGGTGATACACACACATCCTCACATATACACACATATGTGCATATAGTACATAATAAAGTCAGCTATGGTCTGGAATACAGTTTCGGGGTTATTTACAAAGATAGTCTTGTTAAGCTGATGGGATGTCTTAGCCAGGCTTAAACATATAAACACGAAGACATTGTATATTCTCTCAATCACATTTGAACTGCTCACTTACATACATCCCACCATGTAACAGAAACAGCCATCATTCTCTTTTATTTATTAAGGCAATTTTACTATGGAGCTTTGCTGGACAACACTCTTGATATTAAAAAAAAAAATGGACTGCTGTCCCTGTTTGCTTTGTGGCTTCTAACATAGCTACTGGAAACCCCATGAGCATTATCGCGCCTTGAGTCGATCCACTATTCTTCACAACCACCTCCCAGTTGCTATGGCTACTGAAAGTTGTTCAGGCCATTTGCGAACTGACCTTTCTGCAGCTTCTGCCCCTCAGGCCCCTCACTGGCAAAGTGGGGCACACACTCTCTTTTCTGGCTTGTCCTGAATGTCCCCATTCTACCTCCTTTTCTTCCCTTAGCAGCAGCGCTTTCCCAGACTTATTGCAGCCACCTCCCCATTTGACCACAGTGTTTCCTTTGGACCTTCTCCCGTTCTGCCCTTTTCTCGAGCTGCACCAACACCTGGGCAGTTTCATCCACTCCCAGCTTCAGTGACCACCCATGTGCTGCCACCTCCCACATCTGCAGCAGCAGGGCTGCCTTCCTCACCTTCATCCACAGAACTGTTTACCTGCTGTTTCCTCCAGAATGTCCTAAAGGTCTTTCAAATCCTGTACGTCCTAAACAAGCTCTTCATCCCCCCTCCCAGATCTCCTTGCCCTGAGCCCCGTCCTCTGTGCAGGTACCACCCTGCCCAGCTATCTACTTCCAATCCTGGGGAGTCCTCTTTGACTTGCTCTTTACTCTCTCAACCTCCCCATCCCATTCATCACCAGGAGTCATCATTCCACCACCTGAACCTCTGTTGGTGCTCCTGCCCGAACTTGGCTCTACCACCTCTCGTCTGAACCACAGCACCAATATCCTACTGGGACGCTACCTCCTGCCACTCCTGGATCCTCTAGAATCCGTCAGACAGCACCATTCAGCACAGCTTTCTGCATAGCTTTCTGTTGTCATTACAACAGAATGGTGGTGACTACCCACATGTGGCTGTGGGGCACTTGAAATGCAGCTAGCGCGTCTGGGGGACTCCTTTTCCATTTTACTTAAATGTAAAGAGCCCCACATGGCAGTGGAAATGGCATTGGACAGATCAGCTCCAGATTCTCTACAAATGTGGTGAAAAGCTTCCTTGACCTGGCTTATGGATTCCATCACTGTCTTCCTTCTCTTTCTCTCCATTCCTCCCATGGCTCTCTTGGATACAAGGACATTCTCTCTTTCTCAAAATCAGAATGCTTCTCCCTCCCTTGGGATGTTAACTCCTTTGGCTTAGAGTAGCTTCCCTCTATGTGGTAAACCCCGACTTGATTTTTGAGTGGCAGCTAAGCAGTCATTTCCCTTGCCTCATGCCATGGCCCCTTCTCTACCCTGCCACTTCCCTTTCCAGATGCTCCACGCGTGGTCCTGACACTCCGTAGCACAGTACCTTTCATGCCGGGTTTTCAATCCAGTTTACATGTCTATATTCCCCATCAGACTGCAAGCTCTGTCCTCACAGAGGACACAGGCCCCAGGTCTCTTGTGCGGTTGTTGTATCCACAGTGCCTGTGCTGTGTCTGGCATGGTAGAGGCTACCATATGTGCCTCCCCTGCCAGTGGGCTCATGGCCCAAAAGCCAGGCCCTCCCTCTGGGAAGCAGGGCCACTCAGTAGCCCTTCCTTTGCACCTACCCATAGAGGCTGTTTAGAGGGGTAACTGACAGAGATGGCTCGTTTCACAGAGTGAAGACCAACCGGACACTGAAAAATCTTTTTTAATGTAGTATTTTGGTTACGAAAAGCCTCTGTCCGACAGGTTTGGGAGGAAGAGTCACTGAGCAATTCAGCTGCCTCTCACTATATGAACCTATTCCAAACCCTCGGGGAGCTTTGAGAGATGCAACCATGGCCATTGGAGCTTTGAGAGATGCAACCATGGCCACTGACTGATGCTGCCCTTGAACCACGAATGTGGTGGCCGAAGAAGGAACACATAAGGATGCCCTTTCCAGCTCTACGCAGTTACATATTCCAGTTGGACGCCATGGCCCCAGCTGCAGGCATATAACAAACACCAGTCCTTGGCTTGTCCAGACCTCCCTATACCATACCTCAAGGCGTCTAGGCTATGCTTTTCCTTCACACTGAAATCACATTTTCACCTATCATGTCCTATTTACCACCCATTTTTAATTATATTTGATGCATTTTCCCAATTGTACAAAATAAAGATGCTTTATATGAAAATAAGCATCCATTGGCACAAGTCAGCCAGAACAATGCATTCCGAACTAGGCTATACTCGTGAAATAAGAAATTTGTAAATGTAAATGCCAGCTCTTATCTACTTTAGGATTTCAAATTTGGCTCCGCCACCTCTCGCTGTAAGCCCTTAGTAATCGTTATAGAGATACTGTAAGGCCTTAGCAATTGTTCCATTACCCGCTAGGCAATGAGTAAGATCTCCCATATCAGTTATTCATTTAATTTGAAATCTTTATACCTATGAAGATGTCCTTTTCAAAAACCGTGAGTTTTTTTTTTTTTTTTTTTTTTTTATAATTTATGTCCTCCCCTCTCCCTTGGTGTCTTGCAAGAGGCTTTGCTACCAGTTAGCTGACTGGAATAAATGATTCTTCCTTTACTTAGAGCCTTTCTTAGTCATGGCCTTGTCAAAGAAGAAAGCAGCGTAATACCGCTAACAATTATATTAAATAGTTTAGCTTGGTGAGAGAGAATGCGGCTTTGAATCTCGATCTCTCAGTGTCTCTTACATACACATTCATGGTACTACCAGCTCTGGGTACTTTATTATAGACATAGAAGCAAGTAGCCTTATTTCATTGTCACCTGAGCAACAGGAAGAGAGGGTGAACATTTGTTCAGTGCCTGTTAATGCGGTAGATGTCTTGGTTCCTGTGTTATTTCATTCACTTCCCCAGACTTCCTACAAGATGTGTATTACTATTGCCTTACAGTCGAAACCAAAAGCCAAAAGTTGAAGTAAAGCACCAAGATGGCTGAAAGAAAGGGTGACCTAGCACCAGAGGCCACACTCTTTCTGTTGTCCGCAGTGGTCTTATTTCCATGGCGGGCTCCTATTTTGGCCTCAGAACATTTCCTGAGGAGAAACTTTGCCTGAGTGGAAAGATGTAAGACAGAATAAAATATGAAGTGAGTGGGCTACCCAAGTAAATGGTGAACACAGCCAAATGTGCAGCTTCCATTCTTCTATATGAGGTAAGAAATGCTTAAAGTAGATTTGTGTCTCCCTGTATACCACTTCTAGTGTGATCCTGAGGAAAATTGCCAGACCACATCGAGATGCAAAAGCACCCACTAATTATATGAACTATCACTCTCTCAAAATAATGTGTGAACAAAAAATAATAAAGGGGATATCATCACTGATCCCAAAGAAATACAAACTACCATCAGAGAATACTATAAACACCTCTATGCAAATAAACTAGAAAATCTAGGAGAAATGGATACATCCCCAGACACATATACCTTCTCGAGACTATAATGAATCCCTGAATAGACCAATAACTAGTTCTGAAATTGAGGCAGTAATTAATAGCCTACCGACCAAAAAAAAAGCCCAGGACTAAATGGATTCACAGCTGAATTCTACCAGAGGTACAAAGAGGAGTTGGTACCATTCCTTCTGAAACTATTACAAAACACAGAAAAAGGGGGAATCCTCCCTAACTTATTTTTATGAGGCCAGCATCATCCTGATACCAAAACCTGGTAGAGACACAACAAAAAAAGAAAACTTCAGGCCAATATCCCTGATGAACATCAATGTGAAAATCCTCAATAAAATACTGGCAAACTGAATCCAGCAGTACATCAAAAAGCTTATTCACCACGATCAAGTTGGCTTCATCCCTGGGATGCAAGGCTGGTTCAACATACACAAATCAATAAACATAATCCATCACATAAACAGAACCAAAGACAAAAACTACATGATTATCTCAATAGATGCAGAAAAGGCCTTTGATAAAATTCAACATCCCTTCATGTTAAAAACTCTCAATAAACTAGGTATTGATGTAACATACCTCAAAATAATAAGAGCTATTTATGACAAACCCATAGCCAATATCATACTGAATGGGCAAAAGCTGGAAGCATTCCCTTTGAAAACCAGCACAAAACAAGGATGCCCTCTCTCACCACTCCCATTCAACATAGTATTGGAAGTTCTGTCAAGAGAAAGATATAAAGGGTATTGAAATAGGAAGAGAGGAAGTCAAATTGTTGCTGCTTGCAGATGACATGATTCTATATTTAGAAAACCCCATCATCTCAGCCCCAAAACTCCTTAAGCTGATAAGCAACTTCAGCAAAGTCTCAGGACACAAAATCAATGTGCAAAAATCACAAGCATTCCCATACACCAACAATAGGCAAGCAAAGGGCCAAATCATGAATGAACTCCCATTTACAACTGCTACAAAGAGAATAAAATACCTAGGAATACATCTTACAAGGGAAGTGAAGGACATCTTCAAGGAGAACTGCAAACCACTGCTCAAGGAAATAAAAGAGGACACAAACAAATGGAAAAACATTCCATGCTCATGGATAGGAACAGCCAATATCATGAAAATAGCCATACTCCCCAAAATAGTTTACAGATTCAATGTTATTCCCATTAAGCTACCATTGACTGTCTTCACAGAATTAGAAAAAACTAATTTAAATTTCATATGGAACCAAAAAAAAGCCCATATAGCCAAGACAATTCGAAGCAAAATGAAAAAAGTTGGAGGCATCACGCTACCTGAATTCAAACTACATGACAAGGCTACGGTAACCAAAACAGCATGGTACTGGTACCAAAACAGATATATAGACCAATGCAACAGAACAGAAACCTAGAAATAACACCACACATCTACAACCATCTGATCTTTGACAAACCTGACAAAAACAAGCAGTTGGGAAAGGATTCCCTGTTTAATAAATGGTGCTGGGAAAACTGGCTAGCTATATGCAGAAAACTGAAACCGGACCCCTTCCTTATACCTTATACAAAAATTAACTCAAGATGGATTAAAGACTTAAACATAAAACCTAAAACCATAAAAACCCTAGAAGAAAACCTAGGCAATACCATGCAGGACATAGGCATGGGCAAAGATTTCATGAGTAAAACACAAAAAGCAATGGCAACAAAAGCCAAAATTGACAAATGGGATTTAATTACACTAAAGAGCTTCTGCATAGCAAAAGAAACTATTATCAGACTGAACAGGCGACCTACGGAATGGGAGAAAATTTTTGCTATCTACCCATCTGACAAAGGTCTAGTATCCAGAATCTACAAAGAACATAAACAAATTTACAAGAAAAAAAAAAAAAAAAAACCAAAAACCCCATCAAAAAGTGGCAAAGACCCTTCTCAAAAGAAGACATTTACACAGCCAGCAAACATGAAAAAAAGCTCATACCACTGCTCATTAGAGAAATGCAAATGAAAACCACGATGAGATATCATCTCACACCAGTTAGAATGGCAATTATTAAAAAGTCAGGAAACAATAGATGCTGGCGAGGCTGTGGAGAAAAAGAAATGCTTTTACACTGTTGGTGGGAATGCAATTTAGTTCAGCCATTGTGGAAGACAGTGTGGTTATTCCTCAAGAATCTAGAACCAGAAATACCATTTGACTCAGCAATCCCATTATTGGGCATATAACCAAAGGATTATACATCATTCTACTATAAAGACACATGCACACGTATGTTTACTGTAGCACTATTTACGATAGCAAAGACTTGGAACCAATCCAAATGCCCATCACTGATAGGCTAGGTAAAGAAAATGTGGCACATAAACACCATGGAATACTACACAACTATAAAAAAGAATGAGTTCATGTCCTTTGCAGGGACATGGATGAAGCTGGAAGCCATCACTGTCAGCAAATTAATACAGGAACAGAAAAGCAAACAACACGTTGTCACTCATCAGAGGGAGGTGAACAATAAAAACACATGGACACAGGGAGGGGAACACCACAAACTGGGGCCTATTGGGAGGTCAGGGACAAGGGAGGGAGAGCATTAGGACAGACACCTAATGCATGTGGGGCTTAAAACCTAGATGACGGTGCTCACTGGCAACACATATACTAAAATTGGAATGATACAGAGAAGATTAGCATGGCCCCTGCGCAAGGATGACACGCAAATTTGTGAAGCGTTCCATATTTTTGTTCAGTTAGGAAGAGAAGAAGTAAAATTGTCCCTATTTGCAGATGACATGATTATATATTTAGAAAACCCCATTGTCTCAGCCCAAAATCTCCTTAAGCTGATAAGCAACTTCAGCAAAGTCTCAGGACACAAAATCAATGTGCAAAAATCACAAGCATTCTTATACACCAGTAACAGACAAACAGAGAGCCAAATCATGAATGAACTTCCATTCACAATTGCTTCAAAGAGAATAAAATACCTAGGAATCCAACTTACAAGGGATGAAAAGGACCTCTTCAAGGAGAACTACATACCACTGCTCAGTGAAATAAAAGAGGACACAAACAAATGGAAGAACACACCATGCTCATGGATAGGAAGAATCAATATTGTGAAAATGGCCATACTGCCCAAGGTAATTTATAGATTCAATGCCATCCCCATTAAGCTACCAATGACTTTCTTCACAGAATTGGGAAAAAACTGCTTTAAAGTTCATATGGAACCAAAAAAGACCCTGAATAGCCAAGACAATCCTAAGCCAAAATAACAAAGCTGGAGGCATCACGCTACCTGACTTCAAACTCTACTACAAGGCTACAGTAACCAAAACAGCATGGTACTGGTACCAAAACAGAGATACAGACCAATGGAACAGAACAGAGCCCTCAGAAATAATACCACACATCTACAGCCATCTGATCTTTGACAAACCTGACAAAAACAAGAAATGGGGAAACAATTCCCTATTTAATAAATGGTGCTGGGATAATTGGCTAGCCATAGTAGAAAGCTAAAACTGGATCCTTTCCTTACTCCTTATATGAAAATTAATTCAAGATGGATTAGAGACTTAAATGTTAGACCTAAAATCATAAAAACCCTAGAAGAAAACCTAGGTAATACCATTCAGGACATAGGCATGGGCAAGGACTTCATGTCTAAAACACCAAAAGCAATGGCAACAAAAGCCAAAATTGACAAATGGGATCTAATTAAACTAAGGAGCTTCTACACAGCAAAAGAAATGACCATCAGAGTGAACAGGCAACCTACAGAATGGGAGAAAATTTTTGCAATCTACTCATCTGACAAAGGGCTAATATCCAGAACCTATAAAGAACTCAATCAATTTTACAAGAAAAAAACAAACAACCCCATGAAAAAGTGGGCAAAGGATATAAACAGATACTTCTCAAAAGAAGACATTCATACAGCCAACAGACACATGAAAAAATGCTCATCATCACTGGCCATCAGGAAATGCAAATCAAAACCACAATGAGATACCATCTCACACCAGTTAGAATGGCAATCATTAAAAAATCAGGAAACAGCAGGTGCTGGAGAGGATGTGGAGAAATAGGAACACTTTTACACTGTTGGTGGGACTGTAAACTAGTTCAACCATTGTGGAAAACAGTGTGGCGATTCCCCAAGGATCTAGGACTAGAAATACCATTTGACCCAGCCATCCCATTACTGGGGATATACCCAAAGGATTATAAGTCATGCTGCTATAAAGACACATGCACACGTATGTTTATTGCGGCACTATTCACAATAGCAAAGACTTGGAATCGGCCGGGCGCGGTGGCTCAAGTCTGTAATCCCAGCACTTTGGGAGGCCGAGACGGGCGGATCACGAGGTCAGGAGATCGAGACCATCCTGGCTAACACCGTGAAACCCCGTCTCTACTAAAAATACAAAAAACTAGCCGGGCGAGGTGGCGGGCGCCTGTAGTCCCAGCTACTCCGGAGGCTGAGGCAGGAGAATGGCCTAAACCCGGGAGGCGGAGCTTGCAGTGAGCTGAGATCCGGCCACTGCACTCCAGCCCGGGCTACAGAGCAAGACTCCGTCTCAAAAAAAAAAAAAAAAAGACTTGGAATCAACCCAAATATCCATCAGTGACAGACTGGATTAAGAAAATGTGGCATATATACACCATGGAATACTATGCAGCCATAAAAAAGGATGAGTTCGTGTCCTTTGTAGGGACATGGATGCAGCTGGAAACCATCATTCTCAGCAAACTATCGCAAGAACAGAAAACCAAACACCGCATGTTCTCCCTCATAGGTGGGAATTGAACAACGAGATCACTTGGACACAGGAAGGGGAACATCACATACCGGGGCCTATTGTGGGGAGGAGTAGGGGGAGGGATAGCGTTAGAAGATATACCTAATGTAAATGATGAGTTAATGGGTGCAGCACACCAACATGGCACATGTATACATATGTAACAAACCTGCACGTTGTTCACATGTACCCTAGAACTTAAAGAAAAAAAAAACAAACAAACCTAGATGACGGGTTGATAGGTGCAGCAGGTCACCATGGCACATGTATACCTACATAACAAACCAGCACATTCTGCACATGTATCCCAGAACTTAAAGTAAAATAGAAAAAGAAAATAATAATAATTTGTGAACAGTCTCTGCTGCTTGTAGCAATATCTCATTTGGTGAGATATTTTGACTCACTGACAATTTTTTTCTTTTTCTATTTGAGACAGGTATTGCTCTGTGATCCAGGCTGGAGTGCTGTGGTGCAATCTTGTCTCACTGCAGCCTCTGCCTCCTGGGCTCAAGCAATCTTCTCATCTCAGCCTCCGAAGTAGCTGGTACTACAGGCGTGCATTATCGCACCCAGCTAATTTTGTATTATTAGTAGAGATGGGTTTCATCATGTTGGCTGGGCTGGTCTCTAACTCCTCACCTGAAGTGATCTGCCCACCTCCACCTCCACTTCCCAAAGTACTGGGATTACAAGTGGGAGCCACTGCGCCCAGTCATGTCAATGATACTTAACGCCCTTTTCACCTAAAGAATGACATCTCCCCAGTGTGTACATGTAGTATTTTCTGTACCACAAGATTTCTGTTTCTCACACCACCCACCTTGCCCCTCTAGGAGCAGGGAAGCCATGGGTCCCAGAGCCTGGCTAGAGAAGAGCCATGTCAGCTTCTAGCATGGCCCCTGGAGACATGGAAAGCAGCTATTCAGCAGGGATCCTCAGAGGCCTTCCTTCTGTCATGCAGAGAAGAGCATCTCAGTGACACACTGACCCCTACCCAGCCCAGGGGTAGGTTCTCATCCAAGTCTAATGGTCATGCACAGAAGCAAACGCCTCCAAGCCAAGGCTTGCTCAGCTCATGCTGAGGTCAACTAACATTTTGTTTTGGGATCTGCTACACACACATGATGTTTTAATAAAAACAAGGTTGACTGCCTTCAAGATGTAACCCTGCACCTCACATAACCGATGAATTCCAGAACAGGCCAGGGAAGACGCAAACAAATCTGGAGCACCGGAGGGCGGCGCAGCTGTCCCTAACATTCCTAGATGATGGTTTTCTGATCTCTGAAATCCATCCCAGCGTAAAAATGAGCAGCTGGTATCAGCCACAAGTGTTCTCTATCATAATGGCAGCGTCCGGAGCACTCAGCAGTGAGTCAAGGAAGTTCTGGCTGCCACCAGCTATCTAGGAACTTAAGAAATCACTCTCCAGGACTGTTTCTTCTTCCATTAAATAAGGATCCTCTGACGCGCCCTTGGAAGTTTTCCATGACCCCTGCCCGGCACAGCTCCTCTGCTTTCTTCACAAGGCTTGGTTCCAATGTAGAATAAGTGTCAGTGAGCCCACAACTCCACCTCCTCGGAGGTCCCAGGACGCTATCCTGTGACCTCCAGGTGCTGTCTGGCTGCTCTGTCTGGGGGTGTCTCCCTCCTATGACACTGCCTGGCACTTTTAGACACTCATGTATTTGTTGAATGAGATGAACATCGTCCTCTATCGATTACTAAGGACAGACTTTCTGTTTGCATTGGCCCACTGGTCCTGGGAATGTGGCAAGGGCTCACCAACAGATGAATACATAAACATACATGCTCTCAGGGGTCCCACCATCCAGGGAACTGGTCTGAACACCTGATTACTTTCTACCTTGCATTATGCTCCAGTTGCCTCTGTAAACTCTAAGCTTACCATTCTACCAACACATATGTGTACCATGTGGAAGAAATCCATGTATGTCCTGAGAGTTGTGTGCATGTGTCCTGAGGGCTGGCATACTATGCACACTATTTATCAGGGGTTGGGTTGGTAGCACATTGTGTATCCTCTGCAGTACTGTCTATACTGCTAGGCAGGAGGCACATTTTTACTAAGTGTGTATACTGACATAAAATTGCAACATATGTTTAATAGGAAAAGGGCAACTTTTGCCTCAAAAGGTACTATACTATTAATACCATCTTTGTTACTTACTGTTCTACACAATGACCATAACATAAACAGTTCTTGATCTTTCAAAGAATGAACAGAAGTTAGCAATAAATTCATTAGAAATAAGCTTCTTTCACTCATAGGAAATTGCTATTCTTAGAACTAAAAAAATTATTATTGTCAATTCTTTCTTTCTAGTAGAGTAAGGATTCTATATGCTTTACATATGACACCTAAACATTTACAATGCAAAAGTACATCTACTCCTAGTATCCTTACCACAGCTGCTTTGTTTGAAATATTTTTTGGGGGAAAGATTGAAGTTCAGAGGGCTTATGATTCATTAAAGTTGTTAACCGATTCAAACACTCAACTGTCAACCTGTTCTTTCAGAGAATGTGCCTTTTACCCACCTTGGGACCATTTTTCTAGCACATATGTGTACTATGTGGAAGAAATCCACGTGTGTCCTGAGAGCGGTGTGGATGTATCTTGAGAGCTGGCATACTACACACACGGTTTAAGCAGAACTTTGATCTACAGTCAAAGGTTCTTATGTGTGTGACCCTTAAAAACAAATGCTCTTTTTTCCAAAAGGCTATCAGAACTAGCCTCTGAGTATAGAGCCAGCACAGAGAAAATTCCACAACTGTTGATTCACTAATTTACTCTAATGAAAAAGCTGTAGGCAGTCTCAAGTCTGAGTAAGTGTGAATGTTAGAAAGGTCCCTCTAGACTTACAATGCACTTTTCAATGTTCTGTCTGGAAAAGGAATATAAACAGAGTATTCAACATGCTTCTGTCAGGCCACCTTTAAGATCAAACATTTTTGATATTTCAAAATAAAGCTTTTAGAATTAAAATGATTCCAATGATTCTGAAAAAGTGGTATTCTTCTTCCAGCCAAGGTGGAGTGAGATGAATTGAAATTACCCTTCCACTTGAAACAACCAAAAGTATTCAAAATAAAGACCATGAAAAAATGATTTCAAAGACACAGGCTAGCAGTGAAGGACAGTGATGCTAGAAGGAAATACAGAGCAAAGCTCTGTGACACTGGCTTATACTAGGGCTTCTCAGATACAGCCCTGAAAGCATGACCCATATAGAAAACAATCATCAACGGGACTTAGTTAAAATTACAAACTCCTGCTCTCCAAAAGACATTGCTAAGAGAATGAAAAATCAGCCGCACTGGGAGAAAATACTTACAGTCAGATATCTGGATTTGCATCCAGAAAATAGAAAGAACTCTCAAGACCCAGCAATCAGAAAACAAATTATCCAATTATGAAAAATAAGCCAAAGAGTTGAACAGACACTTCACCAAAGAAGACATAAAGATAAATGAGCATGTGAAAAGATGTTCACCATCATCTTCAGGGAAACCAAGTTCAAACCACAGTAAGATACCACTGTGCAGCTATTAGAATGGCTGAAAGTAAACCGACTAACCACGCCAAGAGTCGGCAAGGGTGTGGAGCAATCTGAACCTCACATGCTTCTCTTGGGAATAGTAAATTGTTCAACCATTTTGGAAAACCGTTTGGCAGTTTCTTAAAATATGAAAATATACCTGCCATATTACCCAGGTATTCCACTACAAGGCATTCATCCAAGAAAGGAGAAAGTATATGTCCCTACAAACACTTGTACAGAAAGGCTCAGTATGGCTTTATTTGTAATAGCCTCCAAGCTGGTAACAACCCAAACAACCATCAATAGGTGACTGCACAAATTAATTGGGGGAAAATCCACACAATGGGAAACTAGCGATTAAAAAAACCCAAAAAACGACAAATTATTTATATATGAAATGGAATCAGTGAATCTCAACGTAACTATGCTAAGTGAAGGAAGCCAGACCAAAAAAGACTACATACCACATTGTTACATTTATATGTAACACTAGAAAATGCAAACTAATCTCTATTAATAGAAGCAATATAGAAAGTAATTGAGGAGAAGAAGGGTAGGTGGAAAGATTAAAGGAAGGCTGGAGAAAACTTTTGGGGTGATAGATATATTCACTATCTTGATTGTGGTGATAATTTCACAGGTGTGTATAGAAGTCAAAACTTATAAAATTGTGGGCTTTAAATTTGTTCAGTTTATTCTGCATCAGTTCTACCTCAATTAAGAAACCCCAAAGGACACTAATTTACTTTGGAAAACTTTGCATAAAACAGCATTTATGATACAGCCATTCAAAAAACTATTCATTGAGTTCCTATCTATGCCAAGCACTGTGCTGGTGGGAAAAAAAAAAAAAAAAAAAAAAACCTAGCAAACGAGGTTTTGACCCGTGGACCACTAGGTGAGGCCTCAGTGTTTCCACTGTGCTATGCTACTTAAGGAAAGTCAATTCTGAAGGGCTTTTGAAAAACCAAGTTTAACTTCTGTTGTCAGCCTCATTACATGGAAATTGTTTCAGAATGTTTCATCTATAATCACATGAATTTTGATATTGCACTTGTGCCTAACTGTACAAATAAGAGAATTTAAGAAAGAACCACAAAACCCCCATTCTATTCTCTACTCAGAGGGCCTTTCAACGAAATTAACAGACGAAAGTAAATCTGCTATGTGTTCTCATGTAGATGATCTGTGGTTTCAACATAAAACGAGTGGGAAGTCTTTGCTCCAGTTTCCTGCATTTCCTTTTGTGTGAGTCATGAAGAGCATAATTTGCTGTGTTCCCCAAAGCCTTGCTTGCCATCATCTCTTATTTCTAAGATTTTCCACTAAGTCACACTCTTTAAGCTACTGACAATTAGCAAAACTATTTATCACTGAGTTCGCCTTGTGGGAATTTGACTTTTGTCATATGAAAAGTTCAGAGAAAGCAGAGGTAAATGATATGCACAGGGTCTCAGTGTAAAACACTGGAAAGTGGCATTCTTTTATCAATCAACCTTAATGCCATTAGTTACCACAGAGAGAGAACATTCTGCTGTCATAATAGAATTTCTAAAAGATGGACCATTATTTCCATAATAACACCATTATAATACTGGTCATCAAGCCTGTCAACATTTTCCTTAATAGAAAAATATTTTTAAAAGAGTTTACTACTCAGATCTTACAGGCTGAACTTAGGCAATAAATTCTCCAAAAGAAAGTATGGAAACTTCACAAATATGAAGAACTAAATTAGCATGACTGCGTACAACATTCTTTGAGCCAGAACTGGAGAAGCTGCTTGCAAAATGAAACAAGAAGCATATTTTAAATGACATACAAAGCAAGTTATCCAAATCAAAATTTTGTAGAAACTGCTAAAACCACCTCGGCTATATCTATAATTGATTAAATTAGAAACAAGCTTAGAATCTCCTTTCTGTATTCACACAAGACAAGAAAGGTGACTCCTATGAAGAATAACGAATATAAGATTCAAAAGTTGGCAAAGATTGAGATGATCCAAGCTGGCCCTGAACCACTAATAATGTTTTTGAAAGATTGGGTTATTAGATTAACAGTTGTAGAAGATGGACACTATTTATGCAATGTTAAAGCAAACATTTTTATTAACCAAACATTTTCTAAATTGCGAGCAAAAATGTGAAACTCAATCTGACACCTGTGGCAAATCTGAGGGCCTTCCCTGGTCCAGGGAATACTCTCTGCTGTCAATGAGGTTTGTTCCAAAGGTTATTTGAACAAAAAAATTTTTTTTAAACTTAATCAGTTTTTAACTCTTGCTGCTTTCCACCAGATGATTTACCCTGATTCTTCCCAAAGCCCTGTGTATGGCAGATGCCCCCTGACAGCAATAACTCAAGCACACCCTGAGATGCCCCCTGACAGCAATAACTCAAGCACACCCTGAGATGCCCCCTGACAGCAATAACTCAAGCACACCCTGAGATGCCCCCTGACAGCAATAACTCAAGCACACCCTGAGAATGACCCTATGGCTTAAGAAGAATATGTGTTCAGGGTTCTAAGCTCAGGAATCTGAGAGTGGCCAACCTGGAGATTCACTCCTAATCTACAGAGGACATCTGAATCCCTGGCCCATTCTTTGGAATGTAGGTCATCCAGGGGATCGAGGCCCTTTGTCATGGGTTAAATGGAGGTTGCTAGGCGGAAATGCTATATAGCCTGAATGCTTTTTATAAATGGGAGAGGTTTTCTTGCACTACTCTTGGCCCATCCTGTATGTAAGTACCCAAGAAACCCTATGTTTCATTCCCTGGCTCTGGGTCTCTTCTTCAGCCCCTTGGACATGGTGACATCCTTAATGGAGTCAACAGGGGTCTAGCATGACACTCTGAAAACTCTCAGTCTCTGTTTCCTTTGGCCAGCGGCGTGTATGTGGTTGCTGATCCTTCACTTAGGAACCAAGGAGGGGCTCTACTCACGTCATGCATAGAGTCCAGCAGCTTGGTCAGTTGGTAGAACCTCTGCCAGCTCTGCCCAGAATTGTTGGGACACTTAGTTACCATCTTCCTTAGTTCTTTGATGTAATTTGTCCTCATTTCTTCAAATGCAGCCTGGCTTTTGAGGCCATCCTTTGGAACTGTGTTAAGGAAAACAGACATGTAAATTTCAAGGATGGAAAACCTTTAGCTTCTTAGCAGGTAAGGCCATATACTGATTTTGAGGTTAGATACTAAATCTCAACTGCATTTATGAATAAATATGGCAGTTGTCTACTGGCAAATACTTCTACACATACATACACAAAGAACAACAACTATTTATCAGATGTGTCTTATCATACACTTTGCACAGACTAGTTCACTTAACCCTGACACCAATATTATGACATAACGGTTATATCATTCTCATTTTACAGATGAGGAAACTGAACACTGCAGGCTGAATCACTTGCCCATGGACACAATAAAAAAAGGCAGAGAAGGGGTGGTATCAACTTAGGTCTGTCTGTTTCCAAAGCCTTTCTCTTAACCACAATGCCACATTGCCTCGTGGCTGGTCATCCAAGTGTTTATGAATCCTAACTTGCCAATACCTCAGAGATAGGAAAATATATTTTGATTTTCCAGGATAACTGAAGAGCCACAGACAATCTAGGTTGGGGCTAGAATTAGAAATCAACATCTTCATTCTCAAGTTCAAATATTAAAGACATTCGGGGGAACTGGCCATCTACGAAGTGGAGGATGCTGCTTACAAAGAAGCACTTTCTATCCACTTTGCACCAGGATCGCATGA
Organism: Macaca nemestrina; assembly: GCF_043159975.1. Classification (NCBI taxonomy): domain Eukaryota; kingdom Metazoa; phylum Chordata; class Mammalia; order Primates; family Cercopithecidae; genus Macaca; species Macaca nemestrina. The sequence goes on along the minus strand of NC_092127.1, from coordinate 41,600,630 downwards.
CCACTAAGGCACATGACCTCCCAGTACAACCTCATAAAGCGTCTGTACATTAAAATATATTTTCTTATCTCTGAGGTATTGGCAAGTTAGGATTCATGTACACTGGTTTATGTGTGTGAGGAGGGAACACCAACAGTGGCTCTGCACGCAAGGCAAAATTTAAAACTTTCAAAGAGAATGAACCATGTTCATCTGTATCTTTGATAAGGTAGAAAACTAAGGATAATATTTTCTTCTTTCCTTTTATGTGGTGGCTAGCTTTCGTATGTTTTTTTAAAAAATTCACTTAAAAAAGAATACTTTGAAATTCAGGACTTGTAAGCTTATCAAGTGCTTCTGTGACCCACTGAGAAGCAGGTCCCAGGACATTTGTGAAAGTACTTTATTAAGAAATGAGGTCCAGGTGTAGGACAGAATGTAAGTATTTTTTTTTCCACTATAGCCAATAGTTACGTTTATGCCTTAACACTGAATAAGAAAATCACTTAGAATTTTATTTTTAGGAGATAAAGACCTAATGAAAATTCATCTTGGGATGTTAACATTCTGATTTTGAAACTGCTCGTACTTTCACTTCTTAATTACCTATTATATTTTCTAATTTCCCATAACTGGTATAAATAATTATTTACTTTGGCCATCAGCACTTTGAGATGGTTCTGAGCATTGTGTGCAACCCTGGAAGCCAGGCATACTGCTGTTTCCAAATAAACCCTGTTATCCTATAAAAAGATGGATTATCTTGCAAATTAACTTCTACTATTATGTTAATAATCTTCTTGAGTTTAATTGTTGACAGTTTTGATTTGTCATTTATTTAAGTCTATTTTTGTGAGGGGAAAAGTAAATCCCTAATAGTAACTGCACAAATTCCTGAGGCTGCCACAATATTATGGTTTAAAATATTTGACATTCACATTAAATGTTAAATGCTATCCATTATATAACAAATAGTATTTTTTCTCCTTAAAATAAAACTTTATTTTAAAAGTAAAAAAAATAAAGAACAGTAATAACCAGAATGTTAATAGTAAAACCATAAATCCAATTTCTACCAAAATTTTAATGTTAACTTAAAACTTTCTAAAAGACAGGAAAAGTTTGCAGATATTTTACACTTCCCACCCACAGATTAGCATTTAAGTTATAAAACTGTACAAAGTAAATGTTTAGTTTTTCATTATAGATACTTATATGGACATCACCCCATACATGAAAAGCTGACTAGTGGTAGAATAAATAAGTTTCACTATTATATTTCAATACCATTTGGTACATCTAAGATTAACCAAATTTATATTTCTGATAGTTGTAGATCAAAAATTCTAAAAATTATAACAACTTGTCAAACAGTATTAATTATATATTATTGCTGTAACTGAAATATAGCGTACCAGTTTCCCAGCCAGATTTTTTAGAAGTTGAAACAAACCCACAAATAAAGAGAACTTAAGGAAAACCTCAAATTTTGGAGTTCTGCCCAGAGTTTCTGAATTTACTTATTAAATGCAGCAGAGCTGCTGGAAATCATCCAAAATCTGGAGAAGAGCAAAGAGGCAACTGGGGTGGAAGTCTGCTTTCCTCAAGAACATGAGAGCCTCTGATGTCAGTCCCGAAACACTTTGATACGCTGGACATCAGGTGTGCATCTGACAGTCCTGAGATGAAAAATTTTCATGTGTTCTATATCACAGATTAGCAAAACAAGCTTACTAAAGCCTGCAGTTTTTATGGTTCACAAAATGCACCTATGTTTTCCTACCTTTTCATTTTGCTTTTTCTGCATTGAAAAAAATCAGAATTCAAACTACTGAGCTACTTGGGGGCTAATAAATTAATTCAAGTAGCTTCAAAATGATATCAGAATCTATTATGGGCTGAGTGAATATGTAAAAAGATGTAAAAGGATAAGACATCAATTTAGATTGAGTAGTCAACATTCATAAATAATTAGTACCACAAGCACTTTAAAAAATGTTTCATTTATATTCTATCATCCATTTGTCATAATTTTAAACATATTTTTCTAACCAGTAATGGTTAATAACCTAGCTTGGAAGAGGAGTAAAATCTTTTTCAGTGAATTTAAAGATTATAGTTCCAAAGTTATACTCCAGAAAGAATAAATCAGGAACAACAGAAACCTTGGTGAAGAGTGGAGCAGGAGGTGGACCCTGCAGGTGAGGGGCTGTAAACACAAGAGCAGCGGGAGATGGGGCTGGGTGTAATTAGTGAGGAATGGTGGGGCCTGTGGCAAACTGGAGAGAACACGCCCTGCCCCGGGCAATTGAATTCAATGAAAATAAAACAAAAGGCCAAAAGCAACCCCAAAACCCTGTGCTGGCCAAATAAAACACAGCTGTGAACTGCTGGCCCCACCTCCCTACCAGGACTGCCGGTTTGCCCCCTCTGCTACGGAGTCTGCGATTCTGCCTTTTGGACACTCTGCCCTCACTGCTGCCATTGTGTGCCACCTGCCATCCGCCTGCCTTTCAGCCTCTTGGCGCCTGCTCTTAGGGTAGCAGGAACAACACTAGAGGTAAAGTCCCAAGCCATCGGTTTTAGTCCTAGCTCATAGAGGATATTCAACACATCACACTTATGTGCCTCCGTTTTGTCAACTTTAGAAAAGGCCTATCAATCTCCCAGGGTGATTTTAAGCATTAAATTAGATAATATATGGAAAAACACTTTGCAAATTGCAAGGTGCCAAACATAGGTGAAGCAGGATGATTACACATGTCACCACTGCCTCCCCTCTTCCTGCTTTGATCGCTACCTGATTCCAGCTTATTTTCCGCAGACCCAGTCCCTCTCTGCTGGAAACAGCAGTTCTTCATATGCATTCAATCCTGAGTACCTTGGCTAGTCTTGGCCCTCTTCTCCAAATGACTTTACTGATCACTGCCCCTTCTCCCACACCTCTGTTTCAGGGACCCATGGCAAGGGCTAGGCACAGACTGGATACTCCAAGTTGTCACTAGGCACTCTCTCCTCCTCTGAAGTCCATGCCACTTGCCGAGGCACCCTTTCAGGCTCTTAACATCTGGAACATTTCTCAGTTTCCTCAGTGGCCATCGCATAAGGCTCAGAGATTTCCTCTCCACACTGTCACCTGTCATCTTTCTGGGTCTTGCCCTCATCTGATGGGAGCTTCCTCAAATTCTTTCCCCTCTGTTGGAAAATTCCTGTGCTGTTGTCGGAGTTACAACTGCCGCACATCCTTGTCAAAGCTAATCCTGTCCTCTCTTGTCTCCTCTGGCACTTTATGCCATCAACTTCTCTCCTCCCATACTTGGTTCCAGAAGCCAAAAAAAGCTTCTCATCAATTAGCAAGTCCCTGGCATGCTAGCATCTGCCCAATGCCTAACGGTCAACTCCAGTGGCCTTCTATCAGGGTTATCAACTTTCTCTGTGGAGGCCATGCTGTTCGTTACACCCCTTTTGGAAACTCTCACTTCCTGGCTTCCAATACCATATACTCTCCCATTATCTGCACCTCTCTGACAGTTCTGTCTCTGTCCTGCAGCCTCTGCTACCTTCCTGTAACACAGCTCCACTGGCTCTCTCTGGACGATGGTAACCCCACTCACCATTGGAATTACACTACAATTTTCTATAAGGATAATTTCAAATTTATATCTCCATGCTCAAACCTGTCTTCACAGTCCCAGTCCCCAGTTGTCCCCATCTTTTGGCTGTTTCTATCAGGACACAGAGTTGGTATCAAAAAATTAACCTATCCAAAACAGAACTCATTTTACACTTCACACAATCTACTCCAAGTCCTGATGTTAACATATTCCTATTAATGGCATCACTACTGTGGCTAGTCATTTCTCTGTGCTCAAAACCTGTGTCACTCTGACCCACAGCACTTTTATTTCCCTTCCTAGGCAGCTGCCAAGGCCAACTCTACAATGTTTCTGGACTCCACTTCCTCCTGTCCATCATACTACCAGTCATGGTAATGCCCCCCATTAATTCCACAGGCTCCCAGCAGGTCTCTGTGCTTCCAATTGGGCTAAGTTCTCTGTCTCTGCCTCTCTCCCATCCTGTCTCTCTCCTCTTGAATCCATTCCACCAGAGAGACCCTTATAAAGCCATACAATACGGCTTTGATCCTGTCATCCCACTGCTCAAAAGCCTTCAGCATTGCCCTCTTCTGCCCACCTAATGACGTTCAGATTTCTTCAATGGACATTGAATATTTTGGTCTAATCGACACCCCAATCTTATTCCCCAATTTTATTCCCCATGACTCTCCACCTAACATAACTTGATACACCTTTAAAAAATAAATGAATACATAAATAAAATAAAGAATTGGAAGGCAAAACAACCCCTCCCCGCTAAGTGTTACTGCCTATATAGACTTCCCCACAGGTCCACACTCATTCATACTGATGTTCACGGCAATGCCATCTCACACCTTCTATCCAACCTACGGCTCTTGCAAAACCCTCCAAGATCCAGCTGCATCACGTGTCCCTCCCCAGATCCCCAGAACTGAATGTGCTCTTCTCTTCTTTGAACCACCATTACATTCCTTACCTCTATCATAGTAAATAATTACTTTCCATATGTATTAAAGATATCTTTGGCCAGGCATGGTGGCTCATGCCTATAATCTCAGCACTTTGGGACGCTGAGGCTAGTGGATCACCAGAGGTCAGGAGTTTGAGACCACCCTGGCCAACATGTCGAAAGCCCATCTCTACTAAAAATACAAAAATTAGCCAGGCATGGTGGCACATGCCTGTAATCCCAGCTACTTGGGAGGCCAAGACAGGAGAATCGCTTGAACCTGGAAGGTGGAGGCTGCAGTGAGCCAAGATCATACCACTGCACTCTGGCCTGGGCAACAGAGCAAGACTCCATCTCAAAAAAAAAAAAAAAAAAAAATCTTTGAACTTTTCTTTGAGTACAAACTCCATGAGAATAAAGACTGTGCCTCATTAACCCTTGTGTTTCCTGAATTGCCCAATCCTACTATACACGTAACAGACACTTTATAAACACTGAGTGGTTGGATGGATGAAGGAATATTGGGATATGCTCTTTCACATGCCCAAAGCTTCATACTTTGCAAGTAACTTAGTTCATCAAAGGTCAAAGGCTTCCTCCAATTTCTTCAATGTTTCTGTTTGATTTGTTTTTGTTTTTGGTACCAACTACCTGAATACAATAAATATTGGCTACCACCCTATGGGGAAGATGAGCTGGTAATACAGAAACAGTGCCAGGATGGGCATCAATTTACTTGTGCTTAGTAGCAGCAAAACTTTCATGATGGTGTATTCTTCAAAGGTGAGCTGCAGTCGAACGAACTGAAGGCTGATTTGGTGCATCCCCTGGCATAGTTCATACATGGCAGACTGATGCATCTTCTCTCTGCAAAGGAAAAGAAGAAAATGTCTGAGAATGCAAGATTCATTATCAAACCCAGACTGGCAGCCTGAGGCAGCTTAATAAGAGATCTGACTCAGAATTCTCCTTTTGGCTTCAACATGGAGCAGATGTGTATTTTAAAGACAAGTTAGACGCTTTTCATAGTGATTGGTAAATTGCTTCTAGACCAATACTGCTGGGCTGTTTACTTGTACCCTGTGAGAATGTGTCAGGAGCACTGAAAGCAACCCTTTCAAAGTATGCCATGATTTCATTTTATGTCAAGAGTAATACTGACTGATAAGGATTTTAGTGTGTTATAGTGAGACCATCCACAAAGCAGAGAAGCTGCTGTGATCTGGGGCAAAGCCCACAGACTTTTGTTCCTTTTCAGCCACAGATATCCAGCATTTATAGGAAAGGACTGAGCTAGATGCTATGAACATAGGACGGGGATGACCAATCTTATTTCTTCATGGACCTTCCTTACAGAGGTCATGGAACATGTTATTAACTATTTACATCAACAAGTTTTAAAAGGGAAATTAAAAAATACTTTAAAAGGTGAGAACACCAAATGGAATCTCTCTGATAAAGAGAAAAAATGACAAGGGAGTTTGGCACAACATATACAAATACTTCCACACACACAACCAAACAATACCCTCACACCACTGTCCAAATGCTTCCATAAAAATCCATGTTATCTAAAAACAGAAGTTATTATTTTCTCTTTGCTTAAGAAGTAAGCAAGGCATCACTATTTTTTTTAGATGTTTTCCCTCAAAGTAATAAACGTTTTGTAAGGCCCTGGGTAACTACTGGTTCATGGTGACCAGACTGTAAAAAGTGAAAGAGACACTATTGGTGAAAAATGAGAAAGGACTTGACCAAGGCCAAAGAAACAGAAAACAAGGTCTGGATGGTGGATCTATTAAAGGGTGACTGAAAGCAGGCAGCATCTGCCGGAAAACAATGTGGGGATCTCTCTTCCAGGATGGATTCTGGGGCTCCCCTCAATTGGCAGAAATCTCTTGCATCTCAACTCTGAATGCCAATTATAAGGAACCCATAATGAAACACAAAACATGTTCTCTGCATTATTATATATCTTTCCTCTCCCCCAATAAGCTAGAAGCCATTTTAAATTAAGGAAATATTTTAAACGCACACATATGCTAACAGCAGGAGCTTCCGAATCTACCATCCAGAATTAACAGTGTAAACAAATGCTACTATTTTTGCCATATGTGCATCAGATTTTAAAAAATTAAACATGGCAGAGTTAATGCCCACTCTGCCTTCTTCCCCGATCCCATCCATCTCTTCCTCTTTCAAGAAGGGAACCACCCAGTCTAGGTGATTATCATTTCCTCTCAGATGTGTGTATTTCACTACACATGTGTGTATCTATAAAAACAGCATACAGTACTGCTTTGTTTTATGTAAATTTGAAATTAGATATGCACATCCTTCTGCAACTTATTTTTATTCAACAATAACTTTGAGATGTATCTATTTTGATACAGGTAACTAAGTTAATTCATTTTAACTGCTTCGAGCTTCATTTGTTTGAATGTACTGCATTTTACTTATCCATTGCTCTACTGATGGACACTTGGGTTGTTTGCTCTTTATTACTATCACAAATGATGCCCAAGGAATATCCTTGTCATTTCTATAGGATACAGAACGAAAACAGAACTTCTGAGTCATAGATTTGCGCATGTCTCCTGCTTTCATTCCAACCAGCAGAGCATGAGCATGCCCTTACTCCACATCCCCACCAATGCTTGCCATTATCCAATTTCATTTTTTTTCCATTTGATGGGAGGTTGAATGGGTAGATAGCACATGGTTGCTTTTATTTCCATTTCCATTATCACCAGTAGATTCCGTATTTACTCATCATTTGGGTGTCTTCTGTGGTGATTTGACTCTTTATCTTTACCAAATTTACTCATTTTTTCCTTCTTGCACTGAGTAACACCATTTTTATTCCTAATAATTTTGTGCCTTAAAAATGTTGTCTGATCTTCACATTGTTTTTTTCACTGTCTGCCTCTTTTTCTTGCTCTCTTTAGAACTTACCAGGTGTGCTGTCCACCCTTCTTTTGATCCCTTAGTTTCAAACTTCCCACGTAATTATATTTCACACATATCTTCTAAACACAAAAGGCTGGATTCAGAAATCTGAGAGTCTCTGTATTTTAATAACTCAGTTTAATCTGTTTTTATTTATCATGATTACCAACAAGTTTGGATGTTCTCTACCATTTTAACCTACTTTCCTTCCTCTTTCCCTTCTTTCTCTTTCTCTTCCTTTCATTGGATTGATCTACTAGCTTTTTAGCCTCCTGTTGTGGGAAGTCAGGGACCCCGAATGGAGGGACTAGCTGGAGCTGTGGCAGAGGAACATAAATTGTGAAGATTTCATTTTAATATGGACATTTATCAGTTCCCAAATAATACTTTTATAATTTCTTATGCCTGCCTTTAATCTCTTAATCCTGTTATCTTCGTAAGCTGAGGATGTATGTCACCTCAGGACCACTGTGATAATTATGTTAACTGTACAAATTGTAAAACAGTGTGTTTGAACAATATGAAATCAGTGCACCTTGAAAAAGAACAGAATAACAGTGATTTTTAGGGAACAAGGGAAGACAACCATAAGGTCTGACTGCCTGTGGGGTCAGGCAAAAAGAGCCATATTTTTCTTCCTGCAGAGAGCCTATAAACAGACATTCAAGTAGGGAAGATATTGCTAAATTCTTTTCCTAGCAAGGAATATTAATACCCCAGGAAAGGAATGTGTTCCTGAGGGTAGGTCTATAAACGGCCGCTCTGGGAATGTATGTCTTATGCAGTTGAGATAAGGACTGAGATACGCCCTGGTTACCTGCAGTACCCTCGGGCTTACTAGGGTGGGGAAAAACTCCAGTAAATTTGTGGTCAGGTGGGTTCTCTGCTCTCGAACCCTGTTTTCTGTTGTTTAAAATATTTATCTGGCTGGGTGCAGTGGCTCAAGCCTGTAATCCCAGCACTTTGGGAGCCCGAGATGGGCGGATCACAAGGTCAGGAGATCGAGACCATCCTGGCTAACATGGTGAAACCCCGTCTCTACTAAAAAATACAAAAAACTAGCTGGGCAAGGTGGCGGGCGCCTGTAGTCCCAGCTACTCGGGAGGCTGAGGCAGGAGAATGGTGTAAACCTGGGAGGTGGAGCTTGCAGTGAGCTGAGATCTGGCCACTGCACTCCAGCCTGGGCAACAGAGCGAGACTCTGTCTCAAAAAAAAGAAAAAAAAATTATCAAGACAATACATGCACCACTGAACATAGACCCTTATCAGTAGTTCTGCTTTTCCCCTTTGCCTTGTGATCTTTGTTGGACCCTTATCACTGGTTCTGCTTTTGCCCTTTGTCCTGTTCCCTCAGAAGCATGTGATCTTTGTTACACCCTTATTAGTAGTTCTGCTTTTTGCCCTTTGAAGCATGTGATCTTTGTACCTACTCCCTGTTCTTACATACCCTCCCCCTTTGAAACCCTTAATAAAACTTGCTGGTTTTGAGGCTCAGGTGGGCATCATGGTCCTACCAATATGTGATGTCACCCCCAGTGGCCCAGCGGTAAAATTCCTCTCTTTATACTGTCTCTCTTTATTTCTCAGCTAGCTGACACTTATGGAAAATAGAAAGAACCTACATTGAAATATTGGGGATGGGTTCCCCCAACAGGCCCCCTCTGCTATAGCTCTACAGGATTTAGAAGCTATACATGCTGTTTTCACACCTTAAGTCATCACTGTTAAATCTAGTTTCTCTCATACACACACACTCCAGGTCTGCTTAGATTTCCCCAGTGTTTCTCTGAACACCCTCACTTCTTGACTTTACTCCTGAGTTCAATTTCTTACTTATTGAAGAATGTATTTTAGTAATTCTTTCAGCAGTGATTAGTTGATAAATGTTCTGGGGCTGGGTGCAGTGGTTCATGCTTGTAATCCTAGCACTTTGGGAGGCTGAGGCAGGCATTTCACCTGAGGTCAGGTGTTCAAGACCAGCCTGGCCAACATGGTGAAACCCCATCTCTACAAAAATACAAAAATTAGCTGGGCATGATGGCAGGTGCCTGTAATCCTAGCTACCAGGAGGGTGAGGTGGAAGAATCACTTGAACTGGGAGGCAGAGGTAATAGTGAGCCAAAGTCAGCCATTGCACCCTAGCCTGGGTGATAGAGCAAGACTCCATCCCAAAACAAAACAAAAGTTCATGTCTCATGTCTTTGGTCTCAATTTGTCTGAAAATGTCTTTATTTTACCTTCATTCCTGGATGATATTTTTAAAAGCTATGGATTTCCAGCTTGACAGTATTCAACTACACATGGGCCTTAATTGTTGCTTTTGGGAAATTTCCTGTTAGTCTAATTGTCGTTCTCCTGAAGGTGGCCTGCATTTTTCTCTTTGGTAGCTTTAAAAATTTTTCTCTATTTATATGATGCCTGCAGTTCCATGACGATGTACCGAGGTGCAGACTGATTTTTATTTCTCCTGTTCAGGACCCAATGTCCTTATTCAACTTGCATATATAAGTATTCCTTCAGTTCTAAAATGTTTTTAGTCATTGTCCCTTCAAATGTCACCCCATCCTGTTCCTGTTATTTTTCGTTTTTAAACTCCAGTTAGCAGTATGTTGGACCTTCTCCTCATGTTTTCCACATTAGCCTCTCTTTCATATTTTCTTGCTTTTTATCTCTCTGTACTGCATTCCTAGGTGATTTTCTCAGATCTGTTTTCCATATAATCTACTGTTTAATACAGTGTTTTAATTTTAGTGGCAGTATTTTTCATGTTGAGCTGAGAAATGCTCTATTCAATTCTCTCTCAAACATTTCTGTTCTTTTCCATAGGTATTTCTCCTTTACATATCTAGATATTTAAACATGTTTATTTTATAGTTTCTTTCAGATGTTTTATTCAAATTTGGGGGGTGCTAATATGCATATCTAACATGTATTATTTTGGCATGTATTGTCTTCTAGGTGAATCCCATGGGTTCTGGCTTGTGGATGGGACTCTACAGAGTTTTAGCATTTGTGGCTGTCATGGGTATAAGCATTTTACTTGTTCTGGAGCAGTTTTTATGCTAATTTCTCAGCTTAAACACTTTTTGCAAGACTCATGTAGTTTAAATTTAGACTCCACACTTGATGTGATGCAGGTTTCTGTTTCTTATTTCTTTCAGCTTCCTTGCCATGCTGGCTGGTTGGTTTAGTTTTATTGTCCTTGTTAGTAGACAGCGAAATCTTTGCCAAGCCCTAGATTTATGCAGGGGGCTCTATTTCAGGCGCTGGCCTTGTTGGAGTCTGGCTTCCTGTCACCTTTCCCTGTTTGTGTTCTAATACCCATCCTCAAGCACATATCTGCATTCAGTAGTCAGTGGACCATCTGTGGCATTAGTTTTGCTTTAAAGCACCCTGTCTATGAATTTCCTAGTTTTGCACCTTTTAAAAACATTTCTTTTGAGCTTGGCTATATATTTAAGACTTTTTTTTTAATGCAGAATTTCTGTGTGTTTAGAGCCAAAAAAAAAAAAAAAAAAAAAATTAAAAGCTCAGTTTAGTTCCATCATTTTGATTGGTAACTGCAAACTTCTTAAAGAAAGGATCCATGTCTAACTTTTGTAAGTGTCAAAAAGAATACGATAAACAAGTGCAATGTGTCAGTCTTTGCTAAGTATTTCTCATGAATGAATGATAGAATGAAAGGAAAAGAGAACAGAGAACAGTTAAAGGCTATGAAAACATACAGATTTGCATATGATGATGATGATGAAGGAAAAGTAATACTGGCAATTTATGTAAGATTATCAAGTGGCCACAAAATTAGATATTGCATTTATGAAGTTCTACAAAATTTTTGAGAGAGAGAGAGACTGATTTAGATTGTGACATGGGTAAAGCAAACTGGAAAATCAGAATGTCTGTGGAGTATAACACAACATGCATTTCATACTGTGCGGTTTGAAACGTGCGCTTATATGCATTTGATTCCTTAAGGGGGCATCCCTAGCTTTGCCCCAGCAGGTCCTAGAGGGGCACAGCTCATCAGCTTTTCAGCATGCTGGCTTTGTGATCTGGTAATCATGTAGCATCTGAGATCTCAGGCTTATCATGTATAAAATTGGAATACTAATAATAATTCCAATCTTGCAGGGATGTATGAACTAATTATATGGAAGCTCTTAAATTATACTTCACACATGTTAGCTTTATTTGGAAATCATGGAGAGAATACAATGCTTCTTAAGAGACCAATGATCATTTGGTTGAAACAAACCAAGAAGGAGTCAAGGTCTTAAAATGAGTTTTCGGGAATACAATATTATGTTATTATTTTAAATTATTTCTATATAGAAGATGGTAAATCTAGGGAAAAACCAGAGATAATGTAGATTTTCAGAAGGCAGAAATAACTTGCCTAGAGTAGAACATGAGAACGAAACACCTCCATGTCAGAGCATTTCTGTTATCAGATGTGTTAACAAAACATCCACACACAGATTAAAGGTTAAAGAGAGACTTCAGATTCCACTTGAAAACAGATTAGAACACTAACGTGTGACAACACACCTAAAGAAAGCATTTTTTGCCACTTCAGTATGTACAGCATCTCTTTTTAACTCTTTGTGAGGTATTAACTAAATAACCTCTACAGTCTCCACAGCTATCATTTATGGATTACCCGCCACACACCAGAGCTAAATTTCTTCTTGCTAAATCTCACAATGCCCTGTGAGGAATTATTCTCATGTTCATGATAAGGAATTTTAGGTACATGTGAAGCCAGGATCCAAACCCAGGTTTTTTACTTCAAAACTCATGCACTTTCCTTTCTCTGTATGCCAGCCTGAGTAATCATTTTTGGCTCTTTTTTCCAGAGTCATACAACTCTATTCAGTACCTGCAATGTTTTGTTATTACAGTCACTCATTTGTTTATTCTTTGCTACCCATTATGTGGTAACATTTTGGGTTTTCAAATTCCATTGCTGTTTCCATTGCATGAAATCGAATTATCTAAATGAAAAGTATGGAGCACTTGATATAGCTTGAAATTTCAAGAAAATAGGCCATCTTGAAACTGCATTTTATATCACATCATTTTTGCACAATTTTTTGTGCAATTGTGCATTTTTTTGAACATTAAATGTATAGAAAAGTACATCCAAAGAAGTTGAAACAAGGACAATCTTTTGGCATAATATTGGTATTAATTTTGCAATATCGCTTCACAGAATATACTCTTTGCTACATGCTTTTATTCATGTCATAATTTTACCTCATTTTGAATAGAATGTAAAAATATACTGGCTACTTTGGGAAAGAGAAGCAAACTCATATAATGCCTCTGTAAAACAAAAGTAAATGCATGACCAAAAGTCACCCTTCAATAGTGAACTAATACAAATATGGTAACAGATTACTGCCATAGAAAACAGCCATATAGTGAACATCAGACCTGAGTAACTGATGGCTGCTAGTCTCTACTTAAGAACTGTGAGTACTAATATATTTGCACATGTCAGCCATTTCTAAATATCTTCTTATTTGTAGGAACAGAATAAAAACTTTACTTTTGGATAAATAAACACAGCAGCCAAAGTGGGTCTAGAGACCCACTCTAGAGGTTGGGTTAAAATCTATGACAATAGTTCTAAAATATTTCTTAAAAAATACTTCAATAGTTTTATAAACTTGAAATTTTCTCAAATGAGGAAGCCAATTTTATTTGTAGCTATAACTTCATCTGGTCTTCTCTTAGAACATCCATTGTACTAAACTAAAATAATATGATCATTTGGAAATAGTTTTAAAATATTAAGTTAAAATTATCTAACTTCTCCAAATCTGATTTACTTGGGACTAAAGTGAATAATGGGAGTTAGACAATATTTTTTTTCTTGCTTTGGAGAGAATTTGGGGTTAGAAATGGGGTTTAATTCATGTAAGAATAGTGGCAATTAGAAAAGGTCCATTAAAATCAGAGTGTGGGTAGGGCTTTCAAAATATAAATGACTTGAGTGCTGGCTGCCTGCTTTTAACTGAGCATCTAAACAATCTGAACAACTCTTTTATCTACAGGACCCACCCATGCTATCTTACCATCATTATGTCAACCATGTTGCCCTATTTCACATTATAAGACGAGTCCATTGAACCTATCAGCCAATGGCTGTCAGAAGGAACACTCTTGTTTTTTAGGTACTGGCTTACCATTAGGGTATCTGGAAGTCCTTCTGGAAGTAATTGATTTGAGAAATTATTTCTCCAAATTAAATGTAATCGTAGCATCATAGTCATGTTGTACTTTGACAGAAGTAGATATCTGATAAGCCCAAACTACAAAGCATTCCAGGCTATGAACACCTGTAGAACTCGGGAGCTCTAAGTATGAGTCTAAATACCTTCATGGACACTTCATGTGGTGGCCATCCACCACAGTGAGAAGACAAGCGAGGCTCTTCCATCTTCCAGTGTCTAAATCTGTAGGACGGTTTAAACTTCCCACCCATTCCAGGTTCTCATTCCAGGTTCTCATCAGCAACCTCTATTCTGAGGTTGCCTTGATCTTGTCAAGGGCTCAGTTGAGTTCACCTGTGAGTTGGCTAGTTTCAGGGGCATGCTTACCACGCAACTCCTTAATGGTCTCCCAAGGTGTTACCCCTGAAATTCGGCTAGACCACTAGGAAGTCACATAGGCAGGCCTCTAAAGCAGTGCATTTTGCAGACATTATTTAACATTATGCCTCCACTGAACTTTGCCAAGAAATAGCCCTTTGCAGAAAAACTCTGCATCTTTGCAAGATGGATTCTGAAGATGACTTCCATTTTTTGTTACTGATTGTTCTTATTAAGACTCATGTGATACATGGGCCTTGAACTGTAGGCCTGGAAAAAGCTTCCTTCTTAATGCTAACTTCTACTTAATGAATCTCTGCCGGAAGTGAAAGCAGGCCATTGAGGGGTTATTTGTTGTTCACAGCAGCACTATTCACAATAGGCAAAAGATAGAAGCAACCCAAGTGTTCACTGACAGATAAATGGATACACATGAGGAACATGTATATAATGGGATATTGAGTCTCAAAAAAGGAAATTCTGACATGCTACACCATGGATGAACCTTCCTATTATGCTCAATGAAATACGTCTGTCAGAGAAAGACAAATACTGCATGATTTCACTTATATGAGCTACCTAAAGTAGTCATACTCATAGAAACAGTAAGTAAAACGGTGGTTACCAGGGGCTGGGGGAGGTGGGAAAGCAGAATTAGTTTAGTGAGTACAGTTTTAGTTTTGCGAGATGAAAAAGTTCTGGAGACTGGTTGCACAACGATGTAATACTACTACTGAACTGTCCACGTAAAAAGGGTTAGAAGGCAAATGTTGTTATACGTATTTTTTAATCACAACTAAAATGGTTTGAAAATTAGAAAAACAAGAATCTCTACAACCCATAATCCATTTATGATGGAGTCTCACTGTGTCACCCAGGCTAGAGTGCAGTGGCACGATCTCGGCTCACTGCAACCTTCACTTCCCTGGTTCAAGCGATTCTCCCACCTCAGCCTCCCAAGTAGCTGGGATTACAGGCCTGTGCCACTGTGCCTGGCTAATTTTTGTATTTTTAATAGAGATGGGGTTTCCCCATGTTGGCCAGGCTGGTCTCAAACTCCTGACCTCAGGTGATCTGCCTCCCACTTGGTCTCTCAAAGTGCTGAGATTACAGGTGTGAGCCACCGTACCCAGCCTATACTTTATTTGAGATTGATTAAGAAACTAATATTTGTGTTTAATAATGCAACTTCTGTTAGCATTCAGGTGATTCATTCTTTCATCTTTTATAATATACAAAATATCTGTCTTACTCTCTGTTTTAGCTACTTGCTTTTTGCCTTTTTGTGTCTTGAATGGTTTTAGTTTTACTGTATCTGTGCTTTTACTGCAAGCTACGCTAAATGCTTTTGGAAAGCATGCGGGGTAAGAATTCTTTAATAAACTATGATTTCAAAAAGTCATTCAGAAATAGTTCCTCAAAGACCTTTTTGATATAGTTTTGGTACTCTAAAGGGGAAGGAAAATAGAACTACCTTTATCACTCCTTTCTGTTTCCACAAACTCATATTTAATAAATGTAATCCTTTCACATCAGCTGATTTTATAAATGCCAAGCACAAGAGGTTCCCAACTCTTCCACCTATGGGAACCTATGAAAAGTACAATGACATTTTTAAATGTAAGATCCTTTAGTAATATGGCATGGAACTGTACCTTGTCAACTAAATACCTTTTAGGTGTGTACGACATCACTTTATTTAAGAAGGAACTACAAAAAGCAGCCTTTGAAATATTTCACATTAGCCCCTGGATTAAGCTCTACATAGCTCTCATCATTCTGAAGGTCTGTGTACCCTTCTGGATAGTGGGGTACATATCTTTCTATGACTGATTTTTGTATGGTACATCGGTCAACAATTATGTGAGTGATAAAAAAATATCTGGCAACAAACGAACAGGAAAATCAACACATTTCATAGACTTTCAGCTGTTCTTTTCTTTGTAGATATAAACAAAACAAAGGTTGTTTTGTTGTGCTCAATCAGGGTTGAAGTCTCTGGAATCTCAAGAGGAGGCCTCTCAATAAACATGTTTGTTAACATACTATTTATTACTTCAGTAAACTGCCTCTAGGAATGTGTGTGCGTGCCTCTAGGAGTAGGCAGCAATAGTGTCAATCTTGCAACAGAGAAATAAATAACTTGACTGGTGTGGTGCACACGCGTAATCACAGCCAACCTGAAAGACCAGACCTTACATCTGATACCGCAAACCGCATCCTGTCTGAATAAATCTAACATCTTGTTACATGGTCAGTATAACAGATGGTCCATGTCTCGGGCTTATTATATTCCTAAAAAACAGCATGCAGAAAAACAGGTTTTTTTCTTCCAAACCTCAATTAGAATAAAAATGACCCCAATTTGAACATTCAAATTATTCCAGTTTACTGTTTTTAATTTTTTTCATAGTCTTATTAATTTTTCCTTAACTGACAAACAAGATATATCTGTGAAGGACCATTTTACTAGCTGCAGTTCTGACACCTGTTCATTTTTATAGTACTTGCAGAGTTTATTTGTAACCAGGGTAGAACTCAGCCATGAGATGTAGAAATCACCTGAGAATTCCATTGTGGTCTGCATCTCTAACACATTACTGGACTAACATGTTAGAGAGACTAATGTCCCATTGGTGTCCACAACATTCATCCATTCTCTCTTAATTTTGCATGATCAATTCTAGTAATAGTTAAAAGCTAATTCAGTATTTTATCACCTTAGTTGATGTTCCAGAAGAGATATGCTTTCATACAACTCTCCTTGGACTTCAACATCACAATATCCACTGACTTTAATGCATGTTACACAGATCAGAATAACACATGATAATCTAAAAATGTAGAATGGGCCTTGTTATATGGCAACTGTAATTTACCTCTGGTGGTACCAAAAGTCTGGAAAAAAATTTTAAACCATAAATCCTATGTATAGTATTTTTAAAAACATTCCTTTATACAGTAGATTTTAAAATAACTTATATAGTCAGCGGTTTCTTCAGGGTACAAGGATATATGTCTTTAGTGCAGGAAAGAAAACGTGTAGCCATAATCCACTGTAAAATTCAGATTTCAGAGAAAGTTAAAATTGGGGGTATCTGTGATAAATCACATTACAAAAATGTTTTGCTTGACCAAAGGTTTAATCTTAGTATTCCCTGAACTGTGAATTTCCCCAGGCAGGCCAGTACCAATACAATTCACTTAAAAAAGTGATTTCTAAGCAACTTTTCAGGACTGCTTATTGTATCATGTGAGGCACATCTGTCTCTGAGATATGTGTCTAGACAGCACACACTAAAGTAAGAAAGACAAAGAGCAAACTGTAGGAGATTAAAAAGGAACATAGTTTACTGGATATTATCTATACAGATACTAGGGGCCTTCGTACAGGGAAATCCATGAATACGCCTAGCACTGAATTCTTACTAGAAGAGCCTACTACCAGAGGCCATTCTAGTATCATTGGATGTTTTAAGATTTAGTAAACTAAATTTTTAAATTCTAGGCTTTGCTGAGACAGTTTATATATGGCTTTGATAGAAGAACAAGCTGTAAGTGTCAACTAGACTATAATGATTTGCTTATTCCAAGAAATTTTTTGGAAAGGCAGTCAAACCTCACTGAAAACAGCATTCTAGGATTTGAATCCAGGCTGTCTGTTCCCAGATTCTGGTCTCTTAACTGCTGTATTAAGGTTAAAACACCCAACAGCAAGCTTGGAGACTCATGCTCACTTAATAAGTGCTATGTTAAGACTTATTGCCAGAGTTGCTACATCTACGGAAAGAAAACAGAAGAACAATGTTCTCAATGCCAGGCGCAGTGGCTCATGCCTGTAATCCCAGCACTTTGGGAGGCTGAGGCAGACAGATCACTTGAGTCCAGGGGTTCAAGATCCACCTGGGCAACATAGTAGGATCCCGTCTCTACTAATAATGTAAAAATTAGTAGGATGTGGGTCCTTATAGTCCCAGCTACTTAGGAGGCTGAGATGAGAGGATCACCTGAGCCCAGGAAGTAGAGGACGTGGTGAACCACGATAGGGCCACTGGACTTCAGCCTAGACGACAGGAGTGAGAACCTGTCTCAAAAAAAAAAAAAAAAAAAATTCTCTAGTGAAGTATTTTTTTCACTATCAAGCCTCATATTTGTAGGCTAGGCTATAGATTTTAATACTAAATTTCTGAAAATTTAATGGTATGCTGATCTCAGATGATTAAACAGAAGACAGAAAACCTTTGGTGAGTTATTATTGCTTCATACAGGGACATTTTGGGTATAAACGTAAAGACACTGCTTACTTTCAATAAACAACTATTGTTTCCTCACTTATAAAATGGGGATGTAAAAAGGTAGGATTCTTTTACTTGATAACTTTGTTCACATTCTTGAAATTCAATAGTTAAATGCTAATTTAGAAACGTTACCGGACTATTGTTTGGGTAAAGGGTGACAGGAATTACTTTTTCCTACTACAATAAAAGATTTGTATTAACCAACAACTCATGGAGTCATATTCTTCCTAAAGCAAAAGTCACATTACTCCAGTAACCAGAAGCTGGCACAGGATGGTGTAGAGAAGGACATTTACTCTGATAAAATCTAGGTGCACAATTGTGCCTCCAAGGCCACAGCAGAGAGTGGCTCACATGGGCAGACGTGATTTTAGCAGTGTGTGAATGTGTTGGGTTGGGGACAAGGAAGGTGGAAAGCAGGTGTGCTCACTTTATAGGATCACCGATTCCTTTTTCTATCTTGAAATCTATGATCCTATAAAGTGAACACACTTGCTTTCTACCTTTTCTTCTTACGTTGGAAGAAGAAAACAGTTAAAGCTCCAGAGACTCTGTTATCACAGACATGATTAAATTCATTAATCAAATTATACCCTAGAAAACATTTCTGGATGCCACAGTTCTGTAGGAAAGGTAGTTTCTTCTATTGGAATCATCTAAAAGCTGATACATCATCTGCCTGAATAGAAGAGTGATGTCCAACTCAATTAATTTATTAGAGATTAGCCACGCGTCCTTTCTTATTACTGATTCTGAACATCTGTCACAAAGCAGATTTTGTTCAGGACATTATGAACAACTGCATCATTCATTACTGGGTGAAATAAGTGTAACACCACCAGGCCACTATACCACCAGTGACATTCGTTTCCCATAAAACATCAACACTGAAACACACACTACACCTGCATACAAAATGACATGAACACACTGATTATTCAACGTATAGCCTAAATATTTCTTATCCTTTTAATCCACTTGTATGAAATTCCTTTTCAAGGTACATGAAGGATAAAAGTGACATTTTCTAACCTTCTCTACTTCAAAATTCTGTGAACTTCCTCTAATCAGAATGAAGTAGCGGTGCAGTTTCTCTTTAATGAGAAACGATTTGTTGTTTTTTTGTGTTCATTGCTTAGAAGCAGTGAGTGTTAAGGACAACACCTTAAAAGTGTTAGCTCCCTGTGATTCTCTCTCTCTCTTTTTTTTTTTAGAGGGAGTCTCGCTCTGTCGCCCAGGCTGGAGTGTAGTGGCGCAATCTCGGCTCACTGTAACCTGTGCCTCCCGAGTTCAAGCGATTCTCCTGTCTCAGCCTTCTAAGTAGCTGGGATTACAGGCATGCGCCACCATGCCCGGCGGGTTTTTGTATTTTTTTTTTTTTTTTTTTTTTTAGTAGAGATGGGGTTTCTCCATGTTGGCCAGGCTGGTCTCGAACTCCTGACCTCAGGTGATCCGAGCCTCCTTGGCTTCCCAAAGTGCTGGGATTACAAGCGTGAGCCACCACATCTGACCCTCCCTGTGATTTTTGAGTAAAGCACTGGGCTCTTGGCAATCTTGTGAGAGAGAGGCAAGTGCAATCCAAGCCCTCCTTCACTGTGATGCTTTGTACAAAGAACTGGAGGGTGGCAGAATGTGAGAGGGAAGGAAAGCGGGCAGGGGCAGCCACTAGGCAGCAATGTTTTCTGTAACAAGGAGAAGGAACAGCAGTGGTATGGTTTGAATGTGTCCCTCAAAATTCATATATTGTCACTTAATTATCAATATGCTAGTAAGAGGTGAGGCCTGTAGGAGGCTCCACCTCTCAATCACCCACTACAATCACCTCCTGTAGGAGGAGATCAAGTAAGCAGTGAGAGCAGAGCCCTCATGGATGGGCTTAGAGCCCTTATTAAAGGGGTCGAGAGGGAAGAGTTTGGCCCTTCCATCCCTTCTGCCACATGAGGACATGGTGTTCTTTTCCTCTGGTAGAAGCAGCAACAAGGTGCCATCTTGGAAGGAGATGGCAGCTCTCACCACACATTGAAACTGCTGGCACCTGCAACTTGAACTTCTCAGCCTTTAGGACTGTAAGAATAAATTTCTATTGTTCACACATCCCTAAGTCTCAAGTACTTTGCGAACAGTGGCACAAACAAACTAAGACAAGCCATCAGGGAAAAAAATAATAATAAAGAAAAATCATTCCTCTGAGTAATTTCCGGAACTGAAATTTCAATGATTTTAAATTTCAATGATTTTAAGACCAAGACTGGTGGAGCTGCAAAACAAAGTTTTCAATTTAGAGCAACCATCTCAAAGAAAAGAGCACAGAAGTTCACACTGAAGTTTGAAAAACAAACAAACAAAACAACAACTTTGTCCAGTCTGTGTTCTCTCTCTGGAAAAGTCTGGAAAAGCCTTAACATGCCTAATTTCAAAGGTAAGACAATGGGATGTAGCATTTTTATTCAATAAAAATGATACTGTCCCACTCACTCTACATGAGATAAGGAAGGGCTATAGAACAAAAGGAAAGGAAAGAGAAAGGGTCAAGCAGAAACAAAAATGAGAGGAGAAAGAATGGGGGACCAGTCATGGAGAAAAGGAAGGGAAGCAGAAATGGTGAGGGAACAAAAGGAGAGGGGGAAAGAAATGGCTCTGTCCCTCTGAGCTGAAGCCCGCAGTTCTTTTGGCCCTGTGGTTTGACAGCTTCAACTCTGGATTGCAGAGACCCATCCCCTTTCCTGCTCAGGTACAGCATCTCACGCTTGGATCGTACCACCCGCTTCACAATATCCATCCAATTCTAACCCTCTCGGAGGACAACACGGCCTTTCAAGCTACACAGTTTTGCCCAGCAGCTTTCCTTGACCACTGTAGTCCAGAAGACTACACCTGCTTTTTTTTTTTTTTTTTTTTTTTTTTTTTTTTTTGAGATGGAGTTTCGCTCTTGTTACCCAGGCTGGAGTGCAGTGGCGCAATCTCGGCTCACTGCAACCTCTGCCTCCCAGGTTCAATCGATTCTCCTGCCTCAGCCTCCTGAGTAGCTGCCACCTGCTTTTTAAACTCCTGGAGTGCCCATTCATAACACCTGTCACCTGTCACTTGTCTTCACCTTGTTAGGCCACTATTTATGCATTTAGGTGTTACTTGTCCAGTAACTCACCAGCTACACTATAGAATTCTAGAGGATGGAAGTTCTACGTTTCATTTCTTTTGATTCCGTACAATAGCCATCACAGTGTAGATAGTTTCAATATTTATTTCTGACTGGTGAAATGCTGGTTATTGTTCATCTTTTAGCTAAATAGTAAAAATAAAGAGAATTTAATCTCACTTTAGGGGAAGTGATTAGGATATTCATTTACAATACTGTACTACTACTCTTTTTTTTTTTTTTTTGAACACATTCTAATGACACATTCTCAAAGCTATGAGAATAAGTTATCTCACTGGTACAGTAGCACTATATAATCGTAACCATAGGAAGGTAGAGGGGACCTGTGAGACACTTCCATCTCCATTATTCAGCAGACACAGGAGAAATGCGGTATAATGAAAATGGCACGCGCTGTGAGGGGAGTCCTAGGCTCAGACCTAAGGCCCATCTCTCAGTGTGATGTGATCTTAGGTAATTTATTGGATCTCTCTCTGCCAAGGCAGCTGCATCATTTATGAAAGAGTGACAATAACATCTGCTTCAAAATATAATTGTCTGTAAATAAGATGATTCATACAAAAGCATCAAGTATAGTAAATGGCATGTGGAAGGCTCCGTAAGTATTTTGCTACTAGACTATGGGCCCTTTCAGGGACTATGTTCTATCTAGCTTTGATTTTCCAGCATCTGGTATATACATTAAGTCTTTCTTGAATGAGGAAACAGATTCAGATCTTCAGTAAGGCTTCACCAAAGCCAGGCGGAATTAGAGTCTGGGTTGGGTTTTAAAGGTCATCTAGTCCAGCGGTTCTCAAAGTGTGTTCTGAGGACGCCAGGGTGTCCCCAAAACCCTTTCAAGGTGTCTGTTAGATCCTCTTTTTTCTAACTATGTATCTGGGTGAAGCTAAATTTTTTTCATATACCTCCCCCAAAACAACCCATCACAACAGACTAAATGTAAGAAGCAGAAAAGAGAATGCCAGATTAAAGGAATTTGCAAACAGGCAAAACAATGCCATTCTTCTCACTTTTTTTTTTTAAAGTTGTTTTTCATAAAAATATTTGTGTTTTATGTTATTTATATAATATGTGATGGCTTTATGTTTCTTTTAAAACAAATTGATAAATCAATATTTTAGAAAAGTTGTTTTAATTTCTTTTTTTTTTTTTTTTTTTTGGAGACGGAGTCTCGCTCTGTCACCCAGGCTGGAGTGCAGTGGCCGGATCTCAGCTCACTGCAAGCTCCACCTCCCGGGTTCACGCCATTCTCCTGCCTCAGCCTCCCGAGTAGCTGGGACTACAGGCGCCTGCCACCTCGCCCGACTAAGTTTTTGTATTTTTAGTAGAGACGGGGTTTCACTGTGTTAGCCAGGATGGTCTCGATCTCCTGACCTCGTGATCCGCCCGTCTCGGCCTCCCAAAGTGCTGGGATTACAGGCTTGAGCCACCACGCCCGGCCTAATTTCTAATATGGGTAAATATCAATAGATATAACTTACAGAAAGAAAAACTTGTTGGGATTCTCGATGATCTCAGTGTGTAAAAGGGTCCTGAGAACACACCGTTTACAAACTGCTGGTCTGGGCTAATTCCCTCATTCTGTAGAAGGGAAACGAAGGCTCACTCACTCAACAACATGAAGCTCATTAACGACAATATTAGGGACTGGGCCTTACATCTTCAACAATTGAGCTCTTAAGTACCGTCATGAAATCAGAAAGGAAGAAAAACAGATATGGAGAAATAATTTAAAATAGGAACCAAAGTTCCAGTTTTTCTAAGAACACTTTATTTCTCATTTGTGTTGTTTATCTACTGGGTATGTCTCTCTCACCTATTTTATTTTTTTGAGACAGGGTCTTGCTCTGTTGCCCAGGCTGGAGTACAGTGGTGTGATCTCGGCTTACTGTGGCCTCAACTTCCCTGGGCTCAGGTGGATCCTCCTACCTCAGCCTCCTGAGTAGCTCGGGCCACAGACACGTGCCACCACACTTGGCTAGTTTTTG
The DNA here is from genome assembly GCF_043159975.1 of Macaca nemestrina. NCBI lineage: Eukaryota > Metazoa > Chordata > Mammalia > Primates > Cercopithecidae > Macaca > Macaca nemestrina. Next base: position 41,577,115 of record NC_092127.1, on the reverse strand, counting down.
TATTTTTTATAGAGTCAGGGTTTTGCCATGTTCCCTAGGCTGTTCTTGAACTCCTGAGCTCAAGCGATCTGGCCACCTCAGCCTCCAAAAGTTTTGGGATTACAGGGCCACGGTGCCCGGCCATCTCACTTAAAGGATAATTCTTATGAAAGATGATAAATGATTAGTGGTATGATTTGAGTATGTACCCCAAAGTACATGTGTTAGAAACTTAATCCCAAATGCAACAGTGTTGAGAGGTGGAGCCTAATAACTGGTGACTAGGTCATGCTGCCCTCATGGATAGATTAATGTTCTGGTAGGAGTAGGTTATCTTAAGAGAGGATGTGTTATAAAAGCAAGTTTCAGCACTGTTTGCGCTCATGCATATTCTCTTTCTCTCTCTTTCTCGCCCTTCTGCCTTCTCCCATGAGATGATGCAGCAGGAAGGTTCCCGCCAGATGTGGGCCCCTTGATCTGAGGCTTCTCAGCCTCTATAACTGTAAGAAATAAATCATGGTTCTTTAAATTACCCAGACTCAGGGATTGTGTTATTGCAGTACAATATGGACAATGATGATTGGCCAGTAAGAGTTTCAAATATATATCATGTCTGAAACCATTATTAAGCTCCAAAGCTCTATACTGTGTGTAACTGCCTGAAAATCCAACTTCCATAGTCAAGGTAGAAGCCTTTTTATAGCTGAAAAATTCTGAGCTTTGGACAGGGAGACACCTGTGTTCAAAACTTTGGGCTTTCCTCATCTTTAAAAGCAGGATAATAAAGTCCAACCTCACAGAGTTGTGAGGATTAAATAAAATGAAGTATTGGAGATAGTATTTAGCATGACACCTTCCATAAGCTTTCAGCATCAGCTCAGAATCCTTCAAATCTCCCTCTAAACTACTTGATTATCAGTTACTTTTGCACTGCAGTGCCAAGGTAAGTGGAGACGGATACACAGCTGCCGCGGACAGGAAGTGGGGAGGTTCTAAACGGCTAATTCCACTGCTTCTGTTGAAGTGGTGTCCACTTCAAGGGACAGGGGCACAGATGATGTCTGTGATGATGATGTTATACAAGGCTGTCACGCCTGTAGGTATGTATGTTGGCTCATACAACACTCCTACTGCAGCTCCACTGATCCAAGTGCACAAGTGTGCTTTCATAAGGAGGCCGAGGGTCTCCAAATATGACCTTCTTGTTTGTTTCCCTTCATCCTCCACTTGTTTCTTTCAGAACAGTGTCAGATGCCAGAACCCAGGGAAAGTTAAATAACCTTTTGAGAGCCCTCCCCAACATGACCCTATTAAATAAGCTTGGGGTTCATGGGTGGAAAAGGGGAAAATTATAAAACAAAAATTAAATCATCTCTCATGGGATATAATAAAAAACAATCGTGTGGTTCAGTTTCAGTTCTAGAAATGTCTGAAGACAGAAGTTCATAAAATGCTTTAAGCAGCAAGACACATTCAAGTGTGTTCCCCTTCTTCAATCCAGAGCAGTGCCAGCAAAGCTACTATTTCTAGGTCTTGTGGCCTGTGTCAAGGGGGGAGTCTGGAGCCCTTCTTTGTTTTAGAATTGACTTGCCCATTCCTTTCCACCTGCCCTATCTGGGAATAGAATCACTGCATAAAAATAATTTTTCCCCATTTACCAAATTTTCAATAAAGAAATCTACTCCAGGCTGGGCGTGGTGTCTCATATCTGTAAACCCAGCTACTTGGTAGCCTGAGATGGGAGGGCTGCTTGAACTCAGGAGTTTGATGTTACGATGAGCTATGATCATGCCAGTGTACTCCAGCCTAGGTGACAGAGTGAAGCCCTGTCTCTAAAAAATAGGAAGAAATTAGTCAGTTGTGGTGGCATGTGCCTATAGTCCCAGCTACTTGAGAGGCTGAGGCAGGAGGATCGCCTGAGCCCAGGAGATCGAGGCTGCAGTGAGCTGTCGTGCCACTATGCTGCCTGGGCAACACAGTGAGACCCCATCTCTACAAAAGTTAAAGAAAAAAAAGAAATTTACTCCAGGAACTTTATTTTATATAGAAAAGAAGAGTATTTTTAGCTGAAGAGACCAAGGTCCTTGAGCATGTTAATGGAAATAAAAAGCAATATGCTAATATTAGCTACACTAAGCCTTTTAAAGACAATATATGATCTTAAACTGTTTTAGACTTTTATTAAAAATGAAAAATAGCTCCCTCTAGTTAGCCAGAATAAAGCTTGGATATATTTCTTGCATCATTACTACTCTATCTGATCCCAATATAGTAATATATAGCTTAAACAGTTCATTCCATTTGCAGTCTCATATTTGTTTTGCTTTAATTTCATACTATCCTGGCAATTACCCAGCTTCATTAACTCCTTAGGAAATTTCTCAAGAACGCTACAAGAAATATCATACATGGAATATTAACATACATCAGTACTCTTGAAGTAAAATTTAAAGAAGTCTGCAAAACTGAATCTTTTTCATTAAGTTTATATGTTAAGCCTCCAAAACACTGAAAGGTCAATCCATATCAGGGAATTGGGTTCTGATCCATGTGCCAGAAAGAGCACACATTAACAAACCCAAAACAGTCACTGAATGTCAGTTATATGTATTTTTGCAGCCGGGAGTAGTGGCTCATGCTTGTAATCCTAGCACTTTGGGAGGCCAAGGTGGGTGGATCACTTGAGGTCAGGAGTTTGAGACCAGCCTGGCTAACATGGTGAAACCTTATCTATACTAAAAATACAAAAATTTAGCTGGGCATGGTGGCAGGTGTCTTTGGTCCCGCTACTCGGGAGGCTGAGGCAGGAGAATCACTTGAATCCAGGAGGCAAAGTTTGCAGTGAACCGAGAACACACCAGTGCACTCCAGCCTGGGTAACAGAGTGAGACTCCATCTCTCTCTCTCTCTCTCTCTCTCTCTGTCACACACACACACATACACACATTTTGCTAGACACTATGGATAACTTTAACAAGTATATTTTCTGTACTCTAGGCATTTACAGTATACCTAGAGTAAAAAACATATATAGATACAGTAAGTACCAAATGATCGAGATATAAAAGAAGTACTATAGAGCAGGGGTCCCCAAGCTGGGGCCACAGACTGTATTACAGTCCATGGCTTGTTAGGAACTGGGCCACACAGCAGGAGGTGGGCAGCAGGCGAGTGAGCGTTACCGCCTGAGCGGTCAGATCAGTAGCAGCATTACATTCTCATACGACTGCGAACCCTAGTTGAACTGTGCATGTGAGGGGATCTAGGTTGCATGCTCCTTATGAGAATCTAAGTAATGCCTGATGATCTGAGGTGGAACAGTTTCAACCTGAAACCATCCCCACACCCTGCCAGGTCTGTGGAAAATTGTCTTCCATGAAACTGGTCCCTGGTGCCCAAAAGGTTGGGGACCACTGCTATAGAGTGTATGAGGGGAACATCATTCTTTAATGGTAAGACAAGTTGGCAGTGAGAAAGTATGCTTTGGGTTGGGCTTGAGGGAGAAGGAAAGTATTAGGAGCAAAGGCACAGCAGTAGAAAGACCTAGGGAAGAGAAAGGTTAATTTGGCTGGCGTGGAGTGTATGCAGAGAAGCAGCAGGAAATATGCTGAAAATAGCATTTTTAAATTAATTAGTTCATCAAGCGCTTAACTAATGCCAGGCAGTATTCTAGCAAAGGTAAATCAGACAGGCCAGGTTCCTGCCCTCTCAGAGCCTACGCTAATGGGGGCAGGAGAGTTACTAGGGAGAAAACAGAGATATGATAAAATGGGGAGGGAAGTGGCAGGAGTGTATTCTAGATCTGATGGACAGCTCTAGGATCTACAGATCCTCGATCATATAGTTTGGTTATGTGTCCCCTCTAAATCTCATGTTAAATTGTAATCCTCAGTGTTGGAGGTGGGGCCTGGTGGGAGGTGAGGCCTGATGGGAGGTGATTGGATCTCAGGGGTATACTTCTTTCTTTCTTCCCCATCCCCCGCCCCCGAAAGGGCCTCACTCTATCACCCAGGCTGGAGTGCAGTGGCACAATCACGGTTCCCTGCAACCTCCACCTCCTGGGCACAAGTGATTCTCCCACCTCAGCCTTCTGAGTAGCTGGGACCACAGGCATGCACCACCACGCCCGACTAATTTTCTGTATTTTTGGTAGAGACAGGGTTTCACCATGTTATCCAGGCTGGTCTCGAACTCCTGAGTAGCAATCAAACAATCTGCCCGCAGGGCCTCCTAAAGTGTTGGTATTACAAGCGTGAGCCACCATGCCCAGCCTCGGGGGTGGATTTCTAATCAACGGTTTAGCTCCATCCCTTGGTCTAAATGCTGTCCTCCTGGTGACAGCGGTCATTTAAAAGTGTGTGGTACACCCCCCTCCCCTCTCTCTCTCTTGCTCCTGCTTTTGCCATGTGATGTGCCTGCTCTCCTTTAATCTTCTGCCAGGATGGGAAGCTTCCTGAGGCCTCCCCAGATGCAGATGCCGGTGCTATGCCTCCTGTGCAGTCTGTAGAACCATGAGCCAATTAAATCTCCTTTCTTTATAAATTTCCCAGTCTCAGGTATTTCTTTACAGCAATGCAAGAACAGCCTAATACAGATGATCAGGCAACACCTGTCTGAACAAGACATATTTAGAGCTGAGACAAGAAGGCTCGAAAGAGCCATCTTCCTGCAGAGAACAGACATCGAGTTAAGAACGAGTTTGGATCTTCAATGCAGCAAAAGGAGGCCAATGTGGCTAACCAAGGGCACTAGTAAAGCCCTTGAGGAAATTCACTGAAACGACATATTATTTTAAGTACCATTTTTGCTGTTGTCATATACAAGTATCAGGGATGGGATCCAAGCCCTGCTCTCTAGCAGCACTGCAGGCAGGACTGTTTCACAATGCCGCCTCCACTTTTTCTGCTATGTCACCCACCTATACCTACCATTGGACTGTAGGCCCCATGAAGGAAGGGAATCTTATTTTGTTTACTGTTGCATTCCCACTGCCTAGAACAGGGCTTAGTACACTGAAGTTGCTCAATAAGTATCTGCCAAATGAAAGGACAATAAACATCACTTATTTCCTTCTCCCACGAGTAGTCTAAAATGAGAGGCAGGGTTTTATAAAAACAAAACAAAATAAAACAGAAGAAAAACAACAGGCTGGGCGCGGTGGCTCATGCCTGTAATCCCAGCACTTTGGGAGGCCGAGGTGGGTGGATCACCTCAGGTCAGGAGTTCGAGACCAGCCTGACCAACATGGGGACACCCCATCTCTACTAAAAAAAATGCAAAATTAACCGGGCATGGTGGCACATGCCTGTAGTCCCAGTTACTCGGGAGGCTGAGGCAGGAGAATCCCCTTGAACCCGGGAGGCGGAGGTTGTGGTAAGCCGAGATCGCATCATTGCACTCCAGCCAGTCCAGCCAGTCCAGCCAGGGCAACGAGAGCAAAACTGTTTCCAAAAAAAAAAAAAAAAAAAAAAAAAGACAACTGAAGAACTGAGTTAGGAAGTGTCCCCTCAGTTCTCGTCTTAAGTTAATACTCCCCTCTTAGGTGTTTTCCCCTTTCTTAGGTACAGGCAGTCACTATCTTCTGCGTGCTCAGTATTGGAACTTCTCTTATGATGTAACTCAGAAGTATCATTGCAGTAGGTTATCCATTTCTTCCAGAACTTCCCTCCTCTCACTTCCTCTGTTAAAATGTCTGGAAATGACTTTTCTTTCTTTCTTTTTTCTTTTTGAGACAGGGTCTTGCTCTGTCGCCCAGGCTGGGGTGCAGTGGTGCAATCATGGCTCACTACAACCTTGAACTCCTTCCTGGTTGCTCAAGTGATCCTCCTACCTCAGCCTCCTAAGTAGCTGGCACCACAGGTGTACCCTACTGTGTCTAGCTAATTATTTGTAGAGACACGGTCTTTGTTGCCCAGGCTGGACTTGAACTCCTGGACTCAAGCAATCCTCCTGCCTCAGCTTCCCAAAGTGCTGGGATTACAGGTGTGAGGTGCCATGCCTGGCTAGAAGTGGCTTTCTTCTCCAACTCTAATCCCTATCACTATGATAGACTGACAAAAAGGAATAAATACTATTTTAAAAAGAAGTAGGGGAAAGGAGGGAAGGAAATCATTCTGGTTTTGGGGACTTGTATCTACCTCTCCTCTTTCCCTGTATATAACTAAATGACTGTTCTTGTTTGTAGCTTATAAAACCTCCTCCAGCCCCATTGTCCCTTCCCCTAGAGTTCTTCACTCTGTCTAGCCTCCTTCAGGTGGGAATATGGCATCTAAACACTGCTTTTGTGTAAAAACACAATTTCCATTCTGGAGTGCTTTTGTCCTTTGCAGATAAGGATCAACGATTTTCTACTTATGACGTTGCTTTTCTTTATTCAAGAGTCTTGAGCTCCACTGTCTCCAAGGGCCAGGTAGGAATGAAGAGAACCAGATGCAAGATAGGCAGTGGTAGTGTTACAGTAGGTAGTCAGGCAGACATGAGCAGGGCAGGAGAGGTCCCTCTTACTGCCATCAAGAATGTCAGGTGACCCTCAGGTCAGGCAGTTTTTATACTGTTTATCTAAAATAATAAGTGGTGTCAGCCAGTGCCAGGGAAAGGCAGTCTCCTAATAGATAGAAAAACCTGAAACTGGTGATAAGCAGCTTCCTGATAAGATCTCAGGAGTTGGGTGAGTGGGCTCAAGCATGCGCATGAAGAGGCAAAATGGCGGAGTTCAGCTGGTATGACCTTCTAGGAATTCTGGACTGGTAAGGGAGGAACCCCTCAAGTGAGCATGCATAGAACTCCAGTAAACACATTGCGCATGCTCCCTCCGAAATGCTGGCAGGCCACCCCGCATGCGGACAGCTCACCCCAAGGGAAGAATCAGGGGAGAAGGGACGCAATCTCCCAGAAAGCATGCCAACGTATATGACCCCAAGTCAAAGATCAAACTGCACACTTGATCTCCCAAGTCACATGCTTCACCCTCTTCCAAGGTTACTTTACTTCCTTTCATTCCTGCTCAAAGCTTTTTAATAAACTTTCACTCCTGCTGTGTAACATTCGCCTCAGTCTCTCCTTCTGCCCCTCAGTCAAATTCTTTCTTCTGAGGAGGCAAGAATTAAGGTTGCTGCAGGCCCAGACAGATTCCCCGCTGGGAACAGTGCGGCCACGGCGAGGCCGGCAGTACGTGTGCCACCTGCAGGGGGCGCTGCTTTCATGGTCAGGCCGTGGGCTGCAGGCTTTGGCCCTCTAGCTGCTGGTGCGAGGTCTGGTTTTTCATTGGGTCCAACGGAAAAATAAGGCATGGAAGGAAGACTTGTTTCCTTCTTTTGAACTTCATTCCCTCATACTTACCCAGAAATTAAAAAAACAATGGAAATCTCAGGAGTAGGTTTCTCAGTGGAAGGAAAAGGGGTGTATGGGGCAGTGGGAGGTGGAAGAACGAGAGAGAAGGGGAAAAGGAAGGAGGGGAGTAACAGAAGGGAAAGGAAAGGAAGGAGCAGGGAGAAGTGAGAAGAAAAGGGAGGAGGGTCAGACACTGGAAGCTGCAGAAATCACACAACAGTTTCCCAGTGAGCCAAGGAGAAGTAAGAAATCCTAACTTGAAAGAAGGAGAAGGGGAAGTGGGCTGGGGAGAGAGAAGGAAGAACAAAACCAGCCATTGAAGGAGGAGCTGATCAGGTTCATCCTACATCCCTGACTCCTCTCATCAGAACTCCTGTCCCCCAACTATCACTGGCCCTGACCCTGCTGGGGTGAGGGTCCAGGCACAGAAGTCACCTCCAGTGGCTCAGGAAGATCCACCACTCCCTGTGGGAAGGGACGCTGGGGGCTCGCCATACCTCCGACCCCCTCCTGGCCTCCATGAGGATCCTCTGATCCCAGCTTCCACCACGGTGGGACAGACTTTGGAACACACAACCCATTTGGAAGCCAGGCCTCGTGGAGCTTCAGAATGTTAGGTACAGAGGGACCTCATTGGCAATGTAATGCTGGCAGGATGGCCCGGGGAGAACCCTCACTGAGGACAACTGGACTATGCCAGCACACTAACCCAGCGACGGGGGACACAAAGAAACAGGTAGCACCCCATGAAAACATGAGAAGAAGTACCCGATGGCAACTGAGTTGTGTACTCATCTAATGGAGCTGCCCTCACACAACTAGTGCTTCAGACGCAGGATGGTGTGGGTGGAAGTCACCTTCCTCCTGGAGAGGTACGTGAAGTGCCACTAAGACTTCAACCCTCTCTCACTCTCGCCAACAGTCTGTGAACCAAAACAATCCAAAGTTCAGACGCTGAGGACAGTAAAAGATCATCAAAAACATTTTTTACTGGGCTACTACTTGAGGTAGTATAAGCAAGTCTTTAATATATGTTTAATTTTAAAATATCAGCCAAGATGTAAAAGAGTAATACTGAACCTTCATTTCAGAACTTATAAAGAAAAATGAAAAAAAAAAAGTCATTACAGGCTTCAGTGGGAGTTTTAATATGTGTAGTGAATTGATAAGAAATTTGAATACTTGCAGCGATCTGTAGCAATATATGATAAGCTATTTCAAGGTAAAATTGAATAATTAATCATTTAATACATATTTGAAAAGTTTTGAGTTTATAATAAGAAAAGTTCTATGTTAATTTAAAGTATTAACTAATATCTTCACCCCAATGTTTAATAAAAAATTAGAAAGAATGTTTCCTTTATTATTCCCTATTTCCCACCTTTCCTCCATCTCCAGTGATGCTAATACCAGAGAATAAGATCTTTGGGAACTTTCAGATCTGTGTCACAGTTGAAGGTAAACCCAAAGTTTTGTTCCTCTGTTTTAAATATTGCAATGCCTCTGTTCAGGAAGGCCATGCATCCCACTTCATCATAAACTTCATCCTCATAATTAGAAATGTAAACTTAGGAAGCCCCTTTCAGACTGATTAATAGATTGTTTGGTTCATTTGTTCAATAATTCATTTATTCAGCAAATATTTATGGAGTACCTACTATGATTCAGGCACAATGCCAGCTGCTAGAGATTCAAAAATGATTAAGACAGAGTGTATGACTTCAATGAGGTGTGCCAGTGAAATAAGGCAGAGATACACGCACCTAAGAGCTGGCAACACCAGGTGGGAGGTGGTGTAAACAGCCAAGGGTTGGTGGGAGAGCAAGCGAGGACCACATCGGTGTACTCTGCCGTCAAGTGAGCTGCATCACTACTGCTTTACACAAAATGCCAGACTGCTGCCTTTGCCGTTGTGGAAGGGTACGAAAGCACAGGTAATGACTCAGGGAAAGCGTAGAACATGTTCAGAAGATATGCATGTATAAGGCATTGGCAGGCAATGCGTGAGGCATGCTTTGAGTTTTCTAGGTCACACCTCACTGGGATCACAAAAACATAAAACATGATAGGGTAGTCGCATCTCCTTTCTCAAAGTCCTCTCTTTCCTTGAGATCCATGTCACGATATTCCTCTTTTAACATACTACTTCCAAAATGAGTTCAAAATTTTTAACTTTAGCCAGGACACCTCTTTAGTTTCTGACCTGTAGAAATAACTGCCTATGCAATGTCTTCTTGGATAATTTTTCAAAGGCAAGTCAATCTTACCCTTAAAATTGGTCCCAGGCTCTCCCTTCCCCTGCCCTTCCAAACCTGAGTCTTCTTCCCTTATTCCCCATCCCAGTGAGGGGCACCAAATCTTTCCTGGCACTTATGGCAGAGGCTTGGAAGTCTTCCTAGACAGCTAATTCTTCCCCCACTCCAGTCCTTGCCAATATCCAACCACTAGCAATTCTTGTTGATTTCACCTTACACTATCACCTGAATTCCCATCACAAGATCTGGTTTCCCAAGATCTGCTCTGATTCACTTCTAACCCATTTTCCATTCTGCATTCAGAGGGATCTTTTCAGGAAGTAAATCTGGAAATGCCACCCCATCACTTAGAATAATTCAATGGCTGTTCCACTGCTCTTAAAATAAAGAGCCAAGTCTCTGATGTGGCCTCTGAAACCCACAGGACCTGGCCTTAGGCTCCCCTCCAGCCACATGGTCTTGCATTGAAGGCCCATGTTCCTTCCTGTCACTTGGCCTTTGCACATGCTGGTCTCTCAGGCTAGATCAACTTTCCTCCTCATATACTTCCTTCACCTGGGGAACACCAGTTTAATCATTCCCAGGGAAGACTTTCCTGACTAGATCAATCTCTCCCATTAACTGCTCTCAGAGCACTTTTCCTTTCAATACTTATCGCAATTATATTTTACTTACAAAACTCAGTATTTCTGTCTCTCTATATCAGTCATACATCAGTAGACTGTATGTTCTATGAGAGAGGGATTTTTTTCTCTCACTATTCTAAAACTACTGCTTAGAATACTGACAACAGTTAATAAATATTCCTGGAATAAATGCAAGATGAAGCATGTATACATATGCATTCGGGCATGCTCTGTAACTTACTGATTTCCCTAAAAGATACAGGGTCTATCATGGTACCCAGTGACGGAGCTGCCACATCGAGCTCTCTTTTTGATGCAATTTGACAAAAGGCTTTATATAATTTCCAATTGTTTCCCCAGAGTAGTATCCACCCTAGCCCCTTGAAAAACACAGCTTTGCTCTGTTCTTTCTAGTTGATAGGAAGAAACCCTACAGAAGTCTGGGTTGGGTTGAGGTCAAAAGTTTTAAGAACAGAGAGCAAAATGTCCATTCTAATGGAATTACATCAATAACACTTAACTACTTTTAATATTAGAAAGCATTTATCTTTTGTTGTTTCCATTTTATCTGTATCAATATCCTCTAGAATAGACAAATACACAAAGCTTACATGACCTTTTTTTTCTTTTTTGTTTCTTATTTATTTCCAAACCCCTTTAAGTACATTATTCCCAGTCTGCAAATATAAGGTGCTTTCCCCTAAGTTCTATTTATGAAAAAACATTCTTACAATTCTGTAATTGTTTGGAGCCCTTTATATTCAGATATTTATAAACAATTAAAAAGTAATAAGTGACACCCAAGAAAAGGCAACAAAAGAAGAGATTTTGACTTCACTGCACTTATGAATGTTTGTGCATCAAAGGACACTTTCAACAGAGTAAAAAGGCAAGTCACAGGTTGAGAGACATATTTACAAATCATGCCTCTGATAAGGGTTTAATATCCATAATACATAAAGAACTCCTACAACTCAAGTACAAAAAGACATATAATCCAATTAAAAAATGGGTAAAGAACTTACATGAACAGTTCTACAGAGAAGATATACAAATGGCCCATAAGCATATGAAAACATGTCCAACATCATTAGCTATTAGGGAAATGCAAATTAAAACTACAGTGAGATACCACGTCATGCCTACTGGGATGGCTAGTTAATAAAAAGAAAAAAGTGCTGGCAAGGATGTGGAGAAATTAGAACCCTTGCACATTGCTGGTGGGAATGCAAAATGGTGCAACTGCTGTGGAAAAAGAGTGTGGTGTCTCCTTAAAAAGTTAAACACAGAGGTACCATATGCCCAGGGATTCCAATTCTAGGTACCGAAATAACTGAAAGCAGCATCTCAAAGATATATTTGTATACCCATATTCAGTGCAACGTTATTCATAACAGTCAAAGGTGGAAACAACCAAAGTGCCCATTAACAGATGATTGGATAAAATATTTGCTGTAGTCATGTTCTATAAAGTCACAGCAGCAAACACTGAATTAGCAAATGTACAACTATCCGTCCTATAGGGGAAGTCTGGGGTAATGGTCCTTACAACCTCTGGTCACATTTCATCAACTGATCTATACCTAATTTTGTTTCATATGTATTTCTGTTTAAAGACATCTTACTTAACATATATTCCTGGTTTGTTAACATTGAACTACAGCCAGCAGAACCATAACTTATGCTTCAGTAATGATTATCTGATACACCTATTTTCTCTGTGAGGCACATCATAGCTTTCTTGAGCTGAACAACACTAGCTAGCCCTTCAGTACTACGTCTAGCGGCCAGCCATCTTAAACGGTGAAATCACCAAAAGGCATAAAAATGCAAAACATGTGGCACTAACTAGACTGTGAAAAGGATGAGTGTATAGCATGAAAGCTGAAACAAGATGCTGGAGTGGCCGCTTGTGTGAGCTCAGCTGCAATGTGCTCTCTTGGCAACTCAAATTCCTTGTTGCTCTGCATTTGTCTGTGAATGACCGTGAAAATCCTGTGAGTATTGACTTTGAGATTATAAATAAATGCATTCAGTAAGCAAATAATAGTTGCAAAAAAATGCAACTACAGAATCCACTAATGAGGACTGACTTGATATACCTATGTTGGAATATTATTCTGCCATAAAAAGGAATGGAATTCTGAAACATACTAAATATGGATGAACATTGAAAACATTAGGCTAAGCGAAATGAGCCAGGCACAAAAGGACAAATATTGTATGATTCCACTTACATTAAATATACAGAATAGGCAAATTCATAGACTAGAGGTTACCAGAGGTTTATGGGAGGGGATAATGGGGACTGATTGTTGAATGGGTTTAGAGTTTGTTTGGGATGATGAAAAAGTATTGGATACAGATAGTGGTGATGGTTGCACAACAATGTGAATGTAATTAATGCTACTGAGTTGTATGCTTAAAAATGAAAAATTTTATGTTATATGCATTTTATGACAAAAATTAATAGATGTATTAATAAGATTAAATGGGTTGTTTTAATCTTCTGTTAAAATCAAATGTTGAAACACTGATGGCATTAATAGAGATTCCTATTTACTCACATGTCCTTTTAAAAGAAGAACCCTCTTTAATATGTTTTTCCTTCTGGTTTATAGAACATATTTTAAAACGGGCTTACTATTCAATAATATCAGTTGATTATTGAGGAATACAAGTTAATTAAATTGTGCATGTCAGTTGTTTGGCTTTACTTCGTGCTTTTGGTGAAAACTGATGCAGTACTAGAATTATTCTTTTTGATAAATTGCCAAAAGAAGGCCACCTCGAGAACCAACAACTGATGTTTCTAATTTATGTTTGGAATAAAATTGTCTTTGCAGTATATCACATGTGGGCAAACTGGTCCTCTTAGGTAAATTACTACTGGTACTATTGTGGTATGTTGGCATTATCTGTCTCTACTTTTCATCTTTTGCATTACTTTTCTTGCTTTTATCACCAACCTATTTCTCATCTGCCTCCCCTACTGAAACCCCTATTTTTCTATCGCTAGAGAGAGCCATCTGTTAGACTATGGCTGTAGTTACTATCATAATTCAAATATTCCCTTTTAAGTATTTCTTGACCCAACAATTACAAAGAAGCACTGCTAGATATAAACATAAATAAAATGTGCTAATGAGGAATGCAAACAGTATTAAAACGTAAACTTAAAATAGGAAGGAATCTGTGGCCAAAGAAAAACCGATTACAATTCTTTCAGTCTTTAAAATGCATCATAAAACTAAAAATGTTTTGCTACAGAATAACAGTTTGGCTTCTTTTATGATGGCAAAGAAGGGTAATTACGATTGTCATGAAAACACATTGAGCAGCTGTATACTGTTAACAAAAGAACCATTATATGATGCTCGTAAAAGCTGGCACTTTATACATTCACATTTCCTAGAAATTAGATCGTCTTCCCAATTGGAGTCGATACCAAAAGAGACTGTTTTCTATTAACTGTGGCTTTGTACCAGTCAATTTTCAGAGCCAACTGGATCATCTTTCTTTTGGGATATATCCCACATATTATTATGTGGAATTTATATAAACTGATTTATATATACTCAGAAGTGTACAGTGTAATGTTGCAAAGAGTAATTTTTAAGTTCCTAGAGATCTGTAAATTTTTAACGTTAAAAAATGCCAGTTCAGTAGATTCTTTCACCAACGTATACCTGTTTAGAAATTATTGAAAGAAAGCATAATGAATAACTGCAGTTTATTTTATGAAGGCTAATTAATAGGTACTTACTCATTAAAGACTAGGTCTGGTGCAAAATAGAGAAATTGGCTGTTCGTATGTTTGTACGATCTCCAGCTCAAGGCAAATGATGATAGACACATCCAAGAATACTGGATTAGGGTAATTTGGTCCTCAAGAGGCAAGTTTTTAAATCCTGAAGAACAAAACAATTAATCACAGAAATACACTTAGCATTTAAGTACATTCCAGGAAGATGCTTCTTAAGTCAGCCCCAAACAGCCACCTTTCTTCCACTTTTCTCTTCCCTAATAGACTCAGATCAATTCAACAGTCATTTACGGAGCTCCTACCACAGGCCCAGTCCTGTTCCACATTTCACTTTAAATTCATCCTAAATTCCAGATGGGGTAAACCGCCAGGGCAAACTAAAATTGCAAAGTTCAGTGAGTTTCAGTATTTCAGTATGGATGACAGCCTAAAACCCTTGGTTAGATTGAGAGAATTTGTATTAACCTGCAAAACTTGCTTTGTCCCACCCACAATTAATAACACTAAAATAAGGGGTAATCTAATAACTGTCAACCCCTCTGTGTCTGCAATAATGGTGGGAGATTTCATTCTTCATGAATTTGTGGTGCTTAAAAAATGAGCATGTGGTGCCTCCTATGGTCCAGGTTAATATCAGACTTTGATAAAGTTCTATGGTAGAACATGTTTCCTTGGCACCTGTCCTCCTTGCCTGACAGACTCAAGCTCTTCTTTTGTTCTTTTATTTATTTATTTTTTAAGATGCAGTCTCACTCTGTCGCCCAGGCTGGAGTGCAGTGGCATGATATTGGCTCACTGCAACCCAGGTTTCAAGCGATTCTCCTGCCTCAGGCTCACAAGTAGCTGGGGTTACAGGTGCCTGCCAGGACGCCCAACTAAATTCTGTATATATATATATTTTTTTGAGATGGAGTGTCGCTCTGTCGCCCAGGCTGGAGTGCAGTGGCACGATCTCGGCTCATTGCAAGCTCCACCTCCCAGGTTCACGCCATTCTCCTGCCTCAGCCTCCCGAGTAGTATTTTTAGTAGAGATGGTTTTCACGATGGTGGCAAGGCTGGTCTTGAATTCCTGACCTCAAGTGATCTGCCTGCCTCGGCCTCCCAAAGTGCTGGGATGACAGGCATGGGCCATTGTACCGGGCCTTCTTTTGTTGTTTTATTACTGCCCTGTCTCCAGGGGCATCATGTTATTTTTCTGCCTGTGGAGTTGCACTGGGTAAGCTCCTCTTCAAAGAATCAGTCAGTGGAGCTTTCCCCAACTGTTACAGCTGCTGTCTGACCACAGGTAATCTAAGAAACTGCTTTAGATTAATAAACTGGGACAATGGAATGGCAATTTCTAAGTGATGTTTCTGTAGATTTAGAGGGGCCTTATCAATTAAATCTCATGAAACAAAAAAAATGACTAAAATAGGAATTCCAGGGATAATTTAAAGGGTGCTAGGGGCAAGGTGATTTTTTTTCAGACAGAAGAGTCATTCCAGGTCTCTGACAACTTACTTGCTAGGCCTTGGCTTACTTGGTCTATGCTTAGATTAACATTAGTTATGAGCTGCTAATAATGTGCTCACCTTGTGATTTCATGAACAGAATGTATTTTATCTTATTAATATTTTTGTATGACATTTTCCATTTTGATCAACATAAGAAGTGCATATGTCATTTTTTTTTAATTTTTAATTTTTATCTTATTTTTGAGGTAGAGTCTCACTCTGTTGCCCAGGCTGGAGTGCAGTGGTGGGATCTCGGTTCACTCACTGCAGCCTCTGCCGCCTGGGTTCAAGCGATTCTCCTGCCTCAGCCTCCTGAGTAGCTGGGATTACAGGCACCTGCCACCACGCAGGGCTAAATTTTTTATTTTTAGTAGAAACGGAGTTTCACTATCTTGGCCAGGCTGGTCTTGAACTCCTGACCTCGTGACCTTGAACTCCTGCCTCAGTGAGCCACCACCTTTGCCTTTCAAAGTGCTGGGATTACAGGCATGAGCCACTGCTCCCAGCTGTATCTGTCATTTCAACAATAAAATCCTTAATCCTGCATTCTCAGAAGAAATGTGCACATTAACCATATTTTTCCTATATACTTGATCAATTTGCTATCAATTACAAAACTCTGATATCAGGATTTCATAGAAAGCTAACTCCTGCCGGGCGCGGTGGCTCACGCTTGTAATCCCAGCACTTTGGGAGGCCGAGGCAGGTGGATCACCTGAGGTCGGGAGTTCAAGACCAGCCTGACCAACATGGAGAAACCCCGTCTCTACTAAAAATACAAAATTAGCCGGGGTGGTGGCACATGCCTGTAATCCCAGCTACTCGGGAGGCTGAGGCAGGAGAATCGCTTGAACCCGGGAGGCGGAGGTTGTGGTGAGCCGAGATAGCGCCATTGCACTCCAGCCTGGGCAAAAAGAGCGAAACTCTGTCTCAAAAAAAAAAAAAAAAAAAAAAAAAAAAAAAAAAAAAAAGACTCCTACTGCATGCTTGGAGATGGCGAAGTCAGTTGCCCAGACTTGTTAAATTCAGGATGCAGCACGTGAAAGGAGAGGCAATCCTACCTGGAAGTACCTTTGCCCACTTCACGACTTGGATCATCTGTTTGCCTGCTAAGCGGTTGAGCGTGGAGAGCAGATTTTCGGCCGTATCTGGTTTTGAGCTGTCATAGCCTGCATACACAATTTCGGGTTCAATGTTTTCAAGGACCATAACGGGGGAAGGTGTGAGTGCTCGTGAGATGGTGGAGAGCTGAGGAACCAGTGCTGTGTTGACGGAGGGTTCTTTTGCAGGAGCGATGTACGTTGTCCCTTCCTCTGGGCTTTGCGGGGGTGGGGGTGGGGGTGGGGGCTGCTGCTGCTGTGGCTGCTCCTCGTGAATCCCTTTTAACTTTCCCAACTTCTTTGACTTTCGTGCTATAAGAAACCGTAAATGATAAGGCCTAATTAAAATTATGTTTGAAATATACTGACTCACATCGCTTAAAGCACAGTTTTCCTCTAAATAGGTCTTGTTATGTCAATGGGAACATGATCGTTTATTCCACTAAGAGAAAATGTATAAAGCCCAATTATTATTACTTACTACGGGTATTAGGATAACAAATTCCTTCCTTCTTTCATTCATTTTACAAGTCTTCACTGCCTGTCTCCTGTAAGAGACTGCATAAGCGGCATACATACCCAGCTAATATGTTCAGCATAACCAAGCCTCACCCTGTCCTCAACAAGTGTTCAGCCTAGTGGCGGAGGAGTTAAGAAATGTACCACCACTGTACCGCAGTGCAGGTAGAGATGGGAACCATGATAAAAACGAAAATGGCTAAAATTTACTGAATGCTTAACTAACACCAGGCACTGTTCTAAATGTTTTATATAAATTAACCAATTTAATACTTTAATGAGTAGATCTATTATGATTCTCATTGTAGAATAAGGAAACAGAGACCAGAAAGTTTAAGAAATATAAGATCACATATCTTGTATATCTGAAAGAGAGTTTAAAGGAAGGGTAAATTACTTCATATGCGAATATGATGGAGGTGGTGGGGGATGTAGGAAAGTTGGGAGGTAGATGGGTAGATGGATAGATAATTGGGAAGACGGATGAATGAGAGAACGGGTTAAAAAAAAAAAGTTCCGAAGCACCAAACTGAGCTTAGGTATGTGAGAATTACTTATATTACAAATGTAACATTTCAATTTATTTAAAAATTCTTGAAGAAAACAGACACGTTCTACTTAATCCTAACAGTCATGAGAACTTACAGGACACAAATTTAACATAGAATAGGACTATGTTATACCAATTAACTTGATTTAAAAATAGAGTAATTTGTGTTTACAATTATAGCCACTAATATCACATTCATCACAGAAAATCTTACAATTCAGATAAAAGATAAGCCATCAAACAACAAAAGCTATATTAAATATTGAAACCAGGCTTAAAAGATGAATAAGACAAACTACTGTCTTTAAGAAGTTTAATATTAACAAAAATTTTAAACTTCAATAATTATAGACTGTCTCTTTAATAAAAGATTTGAGGCACAGACATCTGATTTTTAGAACTGTTTATCAAGGAAAAACAGATGTATCATATTCACGTATGTTAATGGAAGATGCTGCCCAGGCACTAGTAACAGGCACTACTAACCCAGATACTTCTGATGAATGGATGAGTGGGCAAATGAAAAATACTCAGCAAAGTGCCTCAAAAACTAGACAAAACAGAAAAGAACCAAGCACCCAGGTAATCTAAAAACACAGTCAACTGATGACTCTATCAGAGCTTAAGAAAATCTTCAATAGCATTAATCTGTCTTTTGGGCAATTAGATAAACTCTCCTCTAAGTCTCAACTGATTCATCTGAAAAATGGGCATGACCAAGTTTCCCTCTCTTATCTCTCAGAGAACTAAATGGGTATGACAAATAAAAACATGTTGGAAATTATTATTAACATCTGAAATAATATGTCAATGTCACTTCCATTCTTCCCCCATAATTTTGTAAGCATTAAAAATATTCCAGCACATTAAAATGTTCTCATCCTTTATAGGACCACATCTGATGATAACCATAATTTAATTGACTAGAAACAGCCAAGGGTGATATTTTCAAATTTTATTGAAAGTGATATTTGCTTGTAAATTAATGATAAAATTCATATTGCTTTAGGCTTTCAGTCTACAATGCTGTGCTTATTCTCACGGCTGATTTAAGGTCAATGATAGGAAATATCGCGAAGAATACTTAATATATTCTCCAGCACTTACACACAAGGCTGTGGTCTGTAGCATAAACCTAGGGAGAGGATTATCGACATCACATTTAGCATTTCAGGTACTTTTAAGTTTATACTGTGATTTTGTGAACATATGTAGGACACTTGAAATTGACTAATAATCCATATTTACTCCAAGAGTTCAAGGTAATAAATATCTCCAGTGTATCTTTGGCCATGTGTATCTACCCAATATATTTTCTAAAAGGACCAAAAATATGGTTACTTAATTATATTTATATCAAAGTAATGTTTCTAAAATGCTTGAATATTTTATACTGTTATAATACATTTAAGCTCTTCAAAGTGGGTAATAATGTCTTATGTATCCCTATGACATCATATCACTTCCCATGATGCTTATGGGTACCCAATAAAAATGTTTGTTGAATAAATTTACCTTATTTTCAAATTTTAATAAACGTTAACAAACTATTACATATATAAAGTATTAGTTTACTTCCCTGTGGGAAATGTGGGCAAGCTTCTGAGATTTTATGATAAAATTTCTGAATTGTTAATTACTATTCCTTTTCAAAATTTCTACTGTGTAATGACCCATTTGTGGAATTATTACTCTTAAAATACTGTATCTAAGCTAAATATATTTAGCATTTCACGTTCCAAGCACAGTTCAAAAGAGCTTTAACTTGTTTTCAGCATTCCAATGCTCACCATGACCCAATGAGAGGCACTATTTTCATTTTTCAGGTGAAAAAACTGAAACACAGAGATTAAATACTTTTTCATATTGCAGAGCTAGTAAATACCAGGGTGAGATTTGAATCCAGCTATGGCTCAGAATTCACGCTCTTAACCTCCATGCTACATGCAGTCTCTCTTCCAAACCTTTTCTCTTTATCTAATTTGTTTAATTTTTATACTTTAAGATTAGCTAGCATAAGCTTCAAATCCAAGTGTATAATTAAGATGTTTGCTAATTACACAGGAACACTGTTGGCTGAAGATACTTAAGGAACATGTTTCTATTATCCAAAAGCATCATTGAGCATACATTTGGGAACTTAACCACTGTTTAGCACCTTACTAAATCAATATTGACTTAATGGCCATTGTGCTTTGTGATCTCATGTTCCTAGGTGGCCAGACCCAAACACCATTTTCTCCACTGCCAGCAACAGTAGCTGTGTGTGTGTCTGTGTGTGTGCACGTGCAGTATACATTAATGTGACTGTAAATGTCTCCCAGTCCCAATTAAACTCACATAAAAGAGGAGTTTCACTTGTTCTACCTGGATGTTATAATAACTAGCACGGGTTTAGTTGCTGCCCTCAGGTACCTAGTCCTTAATTACTAGTAACATTTTGGCAGCCTGTCTTTCCTGGCACTGCTGGGAGACAACTCCTTAGATTCTCGTGAATTGTTCCCTGAGGAACTGGCATTGCGGAGGCCCTGCTTCCTATCCTGACCAACCTGCAAAAGAGCAGGCAGAGCACATCTTGGTGGGACTCTATTAAAGCTGAAAGATTTCTAATGAGATCTCAACATTCACAAGAGCTTTGAAACATGACATGGCAAGATTTCCTCTTTTGCTTTGCTCCACCTCCTGAGGCTGGTATAACCTGACACATACCCTTTTGATAAGCCACCATTGTGGCCAAATGATGGCTGGCTAGGACTTTCACCATGTAAAGATTCTTTAGTCTTAGAAATGGTCATCAGGACAACTTTCCCCCTCTGGAGTATAGTAAAAGAGTGATATATAGTAGAATACGGAATCTTGTTCAATGACAGTATTTCATTAGAAAAAAATAAAGTGAGAATTCTGTCATTGCAGAAATGCTTCATGCCATGTCTCAAAATTTTAGGTCTTGGCAGTAAACATTAGAGAGGCTATATTGAGGTTGTATTAAAATACATATTTTTCTGTTCATAGGCCAAATGTAATTACTGCCCACGAAACAGTAACAGCATTCTCCCCCCTTGCCCCTACCACCCACTATCCTCTTTAACAGACCATTTCTCCCATCACCCTCATACATGGGGGCATGAATTTCAGCCCAATAACCCTAATTGTGCTTTCCTGTCTTCTTTATCTCTGTATCTGCATGACTTCTCTTTGCTTTTCTACTGCCAGAGGAGGAGTACTCTCAAAGATAGGGGGCAACTAAGTAATCTGGCCATGAAACCAAAGGAAGCAATGTCATCCTTCTACAGGCTTAACAGCTAATTTGCACTAATAGGGAAAAGATCATCTAAATCAATCCCAATGCAATAAACTCCAGTAGAACTGGGTCCTAGGGCAATAAAAAGCTTGTCAGTTGATTATAAGGAAGTAGCATTTCAATTGTTTATAAATACTCTTAGAGTGGTTAAGAAAGTTGAATACAAGTTGTTTTTTTAAAAGTGTCTCCAAATATTCTCAGATTAATCTATGTAATTTAACAAGTTAACATACATTATTGATTTTGTTGACATAGAAAACATGCACAGACATAGAAAACATGAGGCAAACACAAACTCAACCTTTGATCACTTTAAAAGATATTCCAAATGAGTGGGTATCCATATATTACACTTTTTTTTTTTTTTTTTTTGAGATGGAGTCTCACTCTGTCGCCCAGGCTGGAGTGCAGTGGCACTGTATTGGTTCACTGCAACCTCTGTCTCCTGGGTTCAAGCAATTCTCCTGCCTCAGCCTCCCGAGTAGATGGGATTACAGGTGCCCACCACCACACCCGGCTAATTTTTTAATATTTTTAGTAGAGACAGGGTTTTACCATGTTTGGCCAGGCTGGCCTCAAACTCCTGACCTCAGGTGATCAGCCCACCTCAGTCTCATATATAACATTTTAATGTGTGTGTAAAGCTATCCACAGATATGTGCATCTGTATCTATAATAAATATAACTTTGTTGCAATTGTTATATAATAAGTTTATTACTTAGCAAATAACTAATATCCACCCATTGTATAAGAAGTAACCAGTTTGTGAGCAATGTAATGCTGACTAACAAGATCTGAGCCCTGATAAGAGATTACAATCTTAGGGAAGTTGAATTGATACATAATAAAGTAATTAGGTTTATAAAACTGGATGTGATAAGTTTTGGGTCACTGGCGTTTACAATATATTTGGAGAGAAAGACAATGGCAGAGAGAAGTTGTTTTCTCTCTCCGTGGGATGGGCTCACACTATCCTGTCCCCTCTGTAGTAATTTCCACCAAGCCCTGGTTTGCTTTTGGTGTGAGGCAGATTACACTGAAGGTCTATGAGGACCAGGACACTTTGCTGTATGGGGATCCACCTGGAGTCAAGTGCCATTGACCCACCTAAGAGGATAATCCCTTAGGTCAGAAGCCAGAACTGGGCAGAGGGGCTCAAGGGAATCTGAGGGAGTCAGAATAGGGGTTCTCTGATTTTACGGAGACAATAACAAGTTTCTGGAAGATGATTCCCTATGACAGAAATATGATACCCTCCCTATTGGAGACAGACAGGAAGTCAGATAGGGACAAAGCTGGGAAGATGTTTCCAAGGTTCTTCTGGGCTAGACAGACGGTGAGCATGATTACTTTTATGGTATTTGTATTTTCTGTGGCTATATTCTTTTTGCTCCTCTAATATGTACATTTTTCGTCCCCCCTCCCCTTTTTAAAGCCAGTCAAACTCAGGAATGTGTGCACACAGAGGGGGTTTTCAAGGTGAGACGACATGTTGAGGTCTGGCCAGGCTGGGGACCTCATTAGATCAAGCAAGAACCTCAGGGGGAAAGGAAACTCAGAACATCAGAGAAATAGCTTCTGGCAATCATCTCTGGGCAATGGAGAAAGCTTCTGAAGCTTTCTTGTGCTCAAGGCCTGACTGGTTTTGAATGAAAACAAGACAGACCACCGCTGGACTGTGTGGCATGGGGCTGAGGCTGTCCTGTAATTCCGAAGTGCCCTCCGGCACCTCTTAGGAAGAACTGCAGCAGTGGTGAGGCAGAGAGGTGGCTGGTGCCTCCCTGCCGGGTGGATTGATTACGCATGACAACTCCTACTTGGGCCCTGTCACTGTTGGGCTGATATAGACCTTGAGGAGTATCAGAAGGGAGTAACAAAATGACAAATCCTCTACCCACAAAGCTCTGAACAAAACATGCTTCTGAAAGAAAAAAAGGTGGAAAAGACTGCGGTTGACTTATTCCAGAGTAGAGGATAAGGTCTATGAGAAGCCCAATTAACAGTTTCAAAAACTTAAAGAGACATTGGCTAAATCATGGGGAGCATCTACTTTCTATTTCCACTGAGGTCAAGATAAGATATGAAGGGTTTAAAGGGCAGAAGAAGGGATTTAGATTAGACATTAGGAGAATTTCCTCCCAGCATTCTGGAATGTGTTATGGAGAAAGCTTGGAATGTACTACTAGCAAGAACATGTACTATTCTTTTCTAAAAATTCTAAGATAATAGGTAGACAGGCATCCTGCTTGCCTGAGGGCAGTTCTGCCCTAAGGTAGAAGAAAGTGATTAAATGAGTTATTGAGATCTGGTGGCCCTACAATGCAAGTAAGTAAGACCCTCTGATGTACATTCCAGACTTATATTTGTCTGAAAGAAATCTCTCTGGTTCATACTTTTCTGAAAAACAGAAATAAATCCCTTATATTTATATGTGTGGTAAAAGATAATTTCAGAAATATGTTTCCAAAATATGCACAAAGGGCAAAGACTGTGATCTCAGAATGCCTGCTTGAGAGAATGTCCAGCACTATGGGAAAAAACCAAACACCTAACGTCCTCTGTGCTCTCTTCTTCGCTCTATCCCACCCCCACCCACCTTTTTAAAAAAGTAGTTTTGGTCGGGTGCAGTGGTTCATGCCCGTAATCCCAGCATTTTGGGAGGCCGAGGCAGGCAGATCAGGAGGTCAGGAGATCAAGACCATCCTGGCTAACACGGTGAAACCCCGTCTCTACTAAAAATACAAAAAATTAGCCGGGCCTGGTGGCGGGCACCTGTAGTCCCACCTACTCGGGAGGCTGAGGCAGGAGAATGGCATGAACCTGGGAGGCGGAGTTTGCAGTGAGCCAAGATCACGCCACTGCACTCCAGCCTGGCGACAGGGCAAGACTCCATCTCCAAAAAAAAAAAAAAAAAAAGAAAGAAAAAAGTACTTTCACCATTATAAAGCAAGCTGTTTGCTCAGTCCTACATGTAAAACACACTCTTTGGTTTCTTGTAATCTTGAGATTACATTATTTTATTAGTGGTGAAAATAGTAAAGAGCTATCATTAATTGAGAATCTGTATGTCAGGTACTAAGATAACAGCTTTTAGAAATATCCCATTCAATGTCTTCATAAGCACACTATGGGGTAGGTACTGTGTTATCACCATGTACAGAGGGGTAAAGTGACGTATGCAATAACTGTAAGTAGCATTAGAGGGAAGTGACTTATTGTAATGACATGAAACACTACAATAGAGAAATCCCATTACATTTGCAGACAACATCTAATGACATCTAATCAGAAGGTCAAAGGGGGTGAGAAGAGGATCGACAGCTAAAATGGTTTTTCTAAATTATCTCTAAGGTCACCACGGGATCACCTCTGTTGACAGAGATTAGTCTTTTAAGTAGGAGGCTTGTAACAACCTGTGCCAATACACAAGAGGTTTTCATTTTTAACTCCCCGGGCAGCACAGTCAACTTCTTCACACTGGAAGGCTATTTTACTGTTACACACAGCTCAGGCTTTTCGCTTTTGCTCCCTGTTATGACATTTTGATTCAATTGGAGGAGAATTTAACAATGCAGAAATCAATCTAGTCAGTCTGTATAAAAAATAGAACTTACTAAGGAAGGAACCTACTACTTCTTTTATTAAAAATAAAGTTCCTGAGCTCCGTTGCAACTGGTAAGTTCTTCAGACAAATATATCTTTATTTAGATGTAAATATCTAAATCAAATTTACATTCTTTAGAAAATAGAGTATCTGCTTTGTAAATTCCTATTCTTTGAGGATAACTATGCTGAAGATTGATGCATGTACATGTGTAAAACAAACAAGCAAAAAAGAAAACCTCTAAGTAGTTTTATAATACATTTAAAATAAGAAAAATAGCACTATGATAGCTGTAGTCCCACAGCAAATGGCCCCTCACTCAGTTAAAAAGTTAATTCTTTAACAGCTTCAAGGGCTGCCGTCTTGGCATATGTTTCAGCAGAGAATTTATTACATGAAACACGATCTCATTGAGCATGCAAGGTAAATAGACTCATTAAGAATGTTTTATGAAGAAACATTACTGTTCTAACAAGGTCACAGGGGTGAATAAGGTACGAGAAAGAGGCAAAAGGCAGTGACCTGGAAATGGACTACAGCGCTCAGCTTAGTTTACTAGGCCTTCCCAAGTTCTAGCATGATCTTCACTAGACTTGGGCTGAAAATAACTAGTTAAATGCTGGAATCTACAGTGGTAGAAAAGTCCCAGGAAGAGCCCTGTGCATACCTCCTCAAACTGTCAAGTCAACTCAAGCAGGGTCCATATTAAGCAAATATGATATACAAAAATAAGAGCTTACCAAACAGATAGATGAGGGGAATAGTTACAATAAGTAATAGTTTTCTAAAAAACAAAAATGTAAGCAAAAGATTCCTTCAATAAGTACTTAAAGAATATTTAAACTATAATACATGTACATTTGTTTGCACATTACTTTTTAGGGCTGTTTAAATTATTCTGTTCTTCCCCTAAACATTTGTTGCTACTTTAGTGCAGTGGTTTCCACATCTTGGTCCCTTGATTATACCCAGTGACTTGGAAGTACCCAAGACTTCTAAGACAGCTAAGGAAGTTGCCTAAATGTAATTTCAGAATTTTTTTTTATGATTAGTGTAATTTGTGTCCTAAAGAAATAAAAACTCTTAATGAGGAATAAAAAAATATACACACCAGGAGAGCAGTTTTATCTCCAATATTAATTTTCTTCAAAATATTTCTTCCCTCTTAGTTCAACAGTCTTTCTGTGAAATAAATTACTTATGGCTATATCATTATAATTTTAACTATTTCTTAAAGAACTATTACTTAACAACATATATTATCAAAAACCACCTTAATTATAATCAAATCATAAATAATCCTTTATATTATTTATATGAAAACAAAACTGAGTTTTACTCAAGAATACTAATGCTGCGATTATAACTGAATCATTAAAAACTATTAAAATTGCTTAGTAAGAAAAAGAACTGATGAGTCAGATAACCAAACAAAATAATAATCCTGTGAATTGATACAAAAATATTTTTCACAATTGCTTTACCAGTCTGTATTTCTGAGTTACTCTCTGTAATACACTAATACAGTATTTCTGTATTACTATCACTCTATTATTAAGAACATTTTACAAATGCAAGACAAAAGAAGCTAAGCAGAATTTTTAAACAATCTTCAAGTCAGAAACTAGTACTACTACAAAAAAGGATAAGCAGAGTAAGTACATATTAAGGACTTAACAGGATACCACGCAAGTTGGACGGCAAAATTAAACAGGCCCGAGGAAAGAGAAAGCAAACCTTGATAATTATTGCTTTTACGCATTTAAATATTACTCCACATTTTATTCCACTGATATTATCAAAATTAGTCTAAATTAAGAATTAATAGTAGCCAACGATGCATGTACTTCAAAAAAAGTTATTTTTCTAGGCTGGGATCTCTTCAGGATACAGACTGAATTGGTCTGCAAACTCCCAGATAAAGCAGAGCCAAACAAAATGGCCTTTTTTGAAGAAGTGATTGTCTTGCAGTTGCTCCTCCTGTTTGGATTCCAGCTTGTCTCTGCACACAGGGTTGGTATTGCAGCATCCTGAGGCACTTTGATGATGTCTTGTGCTGTCAGGTCTCAGGGCACTGCTGAGGACCTGGTGGTGAGCAGGGCCACGTCAGAGTGGCCAGAATGGGGGCAGACACACAGGCCTGCCCTGCCCTGCCCAGCTTTGTTTACAAGATTAACTTCTATTTTTTCATTTGGTATTCTGCCACAGTGTAAATTCCAGAGCTTTGGTGACTCTCTCAAAATCTAATTCTGCACAGCAGGCTGAACAAACGCCTCTTTAAAAGAATGTGCTTCCCATTTTAGTTTCAAAAGTATTCTTCGTATTTCTATCATTTAGTCATACCCTACCATCCTAAAGGAAAATGGTCCAAGAGAGAATTTAAGAAAGTTCTTAATACACAAGATAACCAGCTCACTGAAAATAAGCTTTTAATTTTTAGTGATTCCTTATAATCCGTATTTTCCATTCATATGAGATTGAACCATAGACTTGGATAGAAACAGTCAGCCGTTATCCATCAAAGCTATGAAGGACCCGTCCTGGGAGGACTTCCGGAAATTTTAATATGGGTAGTTCAGGAAGGGCAGCTGGGACATATCTGAAAGTTTTTTGGTGGGGAGATTGGGGGCTGTAATTCACATTTAAATCGCTATTAATTTTTAAAGTAACATCACATTGATAGTCCAGAAATTAAACAAAACAGTTTTCGTTTCTTCTCTCAAGTTGTTTACCACTTACTTGTTACTATTCTGCTTATGTTCTAATGGTAGGTTTCCCTTCATTTAAAACAAAGTCTGCTGCGTGTAGTGATTTTCACACTTGTATTCCTAGGCCCAAAGAATGATGGATCTTCAATGAATGATTTCACTGATGGCTTTGTTAGTGTAAGGACAAGCCTCTCCTGGTGTCACAAGGTGGTCATGGCTGTCACTCCAGTGAAGCTCTTGACTAGGATCGGCTCTTCGCTGCTGACTTGGAATTAGGCCAACCTCTTGCTATGATTTTAAAATGGGTGATGTGGTTCTAAGTCATGTACTATGTAAAACTCTATTCTTAACCCTCATAATAATTTCAACCTCCAAATTTAAATGGGACTAACAAAAGTCTATACAACCTTCCCTTTAGAGCATTTTTATCCTTTAGCGATTTTTTTCGGACCCACAGTTAAGATTAGACATTCTCTTTTATATTCAGATATTCTCCCTTTATAGATATGATCATAGAGGATAAAGATCATAACACCATGCCCAACATGATATGCTCTATACTCGTTTGTTCAGTTTCTGAGGTATTATGCTTAGAACTTATCTAAGTATTTTATTGCATGACACACAGTAGGCACTAAATAAGTGCTTACTGAACAAAGGGAAAGAAAGAGCAAATAAACAAATAAATGAATGCTTTGCTGACCCTCTATACCAGGTTACATTTCTTGATGTGATAACCACAGCCACCATTTTGGAAAGAGAGGATGTTAGGTTTCACCCCAGACCCCAATGAACTACACTAGTCTACGTAGAAAACAATTCCAGGCAAGGCTCAACCCAGCATTACGCTAATAACAAAAGTAGGTCAAGCAACCTCCAAGAAGCAAAACCAACTACAGGAGCAGAGGACCTGACAGTCCTGTGGCCAGGGGGACCAAATGTTGTTTTCTCTGACTGGGCAGCAAACAAGCAGGCAATCCTACCACTTCCAACCTTGAGCGAGTCTAAAGAGAGAGGAAACAGGGAGAAGCCAAAAAGAAAGGAGGCCTTTAGCTTCACAGAACCATACTCCAGAAACAGACTCCAGGAAAGAGGCAGTCTATATACTCAATCTTAGGGCCCAATAAACATCATTAAACGAGCCATGCAGCATGGGTTCCTTTTTGTGGGTGGAATGATGGAAAGTGTCTTTGACCTTGACCCTCCCTTCCTTATGGAAGGGGCAAGTGATGCAGAGAAAGACTAATTTCCCCCTGCCCCAAATGCCCATCAGCAAGTCAAGGTTTTAGTACCCAAACTGTGAGCACACCAAGAGAATGAGAGCCTTCTAGACCCAGAAAGGACCTCATAAAACACGCAGTTTAATCTGTTTTAAATGAGAGGAAATAAAGTTCCAGAAAGATGAACTGGCTTGCCAGGGTTCCAGCTGAAAGAGGTGGCATGTACACAGAGACCCACCATTTCAAGTTTAGTGGCCTGTTAGCAGTGTTAGCACCAGAACTGTTATGTAGAAGGGACTTAGAGAAATGTGAGAAAACACATTTGCTTCATAAGAATTTATTGATATTTACTTAGGATAGGTTGGAAGGCATTTGGTGAAAATTATGAGGGGAAGGCCAAAAACCTCTCCCAAGGCCATCCAACAACCACTGTAATATCTGTTTAATTTGGCATAAACACAAAACCATCCAAATGGAATTTCAGCTTTTTACAAAATAGTTTCTCCAGAATTACTGTGAGAAGCTACAAAGTTGGATGACAAAGTTATCCATGACCCTTGGTGGCCAGCTTGTTAGCGGATAGCCAGTGAGTTGTCGCAATTACCTGTGTAGGATGTGCCTATGTTTGGAATGTGCCTATGTTTGGTAATCACATACCAAAACTATGCCTTCATAAAGCACCCAGTAATTACCATGCACCACTCTAACTGTAAATTTCAAGGAGACACTAAAGAACTGTTGTAGACCTGATTATCAAAGCCCTGTGAATTGAAATCAATATACTATAACATATGAGTGTTAGATACAAGTTGAAGCCTCTGAAGGCAGGTCACTACGGTGGCATAAAATCAGTTTTTCTAAATACCAAGCAGCATTTGGATGAATAGATCTATGATGACCATATTGCCCTCACTGTACACGGCCTAAACTCATCTCTCTGGAAAGTTAATCTTTCATAACATTAACATCAGTTTGGTTAAGACATCACTTACATAAATTATTCTCAATATTATCAGCTGTTATAGTCCACATTTTTTTTTCACTTGGTTCCTATGCTTAAAAAGCTAAACAAAATTTTAATCTTGTATTTGCAGGGAGCTTCTATCAACCAACTTCTGAGAAACACATATAATATATTACAAAAAAGACTGAGAAAAGAAATTAGAAATCTGGGAAATGAACCTGGTAAGATACACTATGTAGCTACTTCAACAACTCATAAGGATCAAATATGATTTATGATTACATATATATAAAATCATATATATGAATATATATATATATTCATCTCTTTATCCTCAACTGTGCTTTAATTTACTTACTTCCCAAAGTGTAAATAACTACTAAAAGCTATGGATATTTTAAGGGCTTAATAAAAGTAATGGGATATAACTGAGAAGTTCAAACGACAAAAGATCTAAACAAAGATGAAACACATAAAGCCAAAGACTGAAAACAGAGATGGTCATACTGCTTCTCAAACTCTGGTCAATGGGTGAGCTTCCTTATGATCACCTCAGGGCTTACTCAAGATGCAGAATCTTGGGCTGCCCAAAGTACACATGGCAGAGTATCTACCAGTGGAGGCTGGGAGTCTTCATTTTTAACAAACTTCCCATGTGATTTTTTCCTGCACATTGGAATTGAGAAGTATCAACCGAAAGGTTCTGAATGAGATTACAGAAAACAGGAGAAAGAGAGAAACTGAGAAAAGATGATTTGTTAACAGGAGGGAAGAGCGGGAGGGAGGGAAAGAAGGACAGGTATTAAAAATTTGGTCTACACCACGGTTTCTCAACGTTATTGACATTTTGGGGTGGATAATTCTTTGTGTAGAAACGGTCCTGTGCATTGTACAGTGTTAGCAGCATTCCTGGCTCTCTACCCAAAAGATGCCAGTAGCAATCCACCAACCTCCAATTGTGACGATAAAAAATATTTCCAGAATTTGCCAAATGTCCCTTCCAGGGATAAAACCACCCCTGGTTGAGATTCACTAGTCTATACTAAGGAAGTTGTTAAAGCAAGAACAGTGAACTAGAAAGATCATGAAATCTCTTGGGTAAATAAAAAATGATCAAATGAAAACTAAAATAAGAAGCATGCTAATTCATTATGCTCCTAAAGTTAGTTTCCTTAATAGCAGAAGTCATAAACTGGAAAGTGAACTCAGCATAATAAAAACATTCATTTTCATCTTTCAACATTTAGCATATTTCACACAAACGTGCACTTCTGACACTGCTTGAAAAATTTTTTTTTTGAATCTGGCAATACCTGCAACAAATAGCTAGACCTGAAACTGGCCAGTCCCTTTGGCATGGCAACAAACAGCTCGACCTGGACTGGCCACTGCCCTTCGATGGAGCGTTCACTTCCTACCCCCATGCTTTATAGCTGGGTGGATTCTATTAAAAAATTCCATAAATATGTAATGGGTGTTGTAAGAGATTGGAATATGTTTTAAATGTATTTATTTAAAACTTACATTTAGTTTCCTAGATGCCAAAGTCTTAGTAGTAGGACCACACTTTTAAACTACAAACATAATTTACAAGCAACACAAGCACAGGTACACAGTCCACTAGAGAAATACCCAAAGTTTAGTGTAATCATAATATCAGGTTTATTATCACAAGACATGGCCAAGTAACGTGCCACACCCAAAGGGCGTATGTACTGACTGACAAGCACATATCCTGGATGTCATTACACTCATAAAAAAATGAGTAATGACTGGTTGATCTCAACACTCACATTCACATCAAAATTCAAACTGGGCTTCTACAACACGCTTCCTTACTAGCCATCCATTCAAAAGAATATTTGTTCCTGTGATAGAACAGGGCTTCCCCTAAATGCACACTTCCTTCAGCTGTGTTGCTGCTACTAGTCCCCAGGGTCAACTTCCTGCTGACACCACCTGGAGGTAAAAAGGTCCACACCCCTAGGTTTACAGTCTATGTCTCATCTTTGAAAGTTGCACCTCTTTACCTATCCTATGCCAATTTAAGTGTACAATTAAACATGATTGCAATGTGAAGGAATTTCCAGGTATGAGCTCTACAGAGTGACCCCAATTACGAGTGCAGCTTCACGCTCCTCAGTTATCTAGGCACACATTTTTCTCAGGGATGAATGCCTTATAGCAGTGGTTCCCAATCTTTTGGGCACCAGGGACTGGTTTTATGGAAGACATTTTTTCCTTGGACAGCAATGGGAAGGATGGTTTGGGATGAAACTGTTCCACCTCAGATCATCAGGCATTAGATTCTGATAAGGAACGCGCAACCCAGGTCCCTCGAATGTGCAGTTCACAATAGGGTTGATGCTCCTATGAGAATCTAATGTGGCTGCTGATCTGACAGAAGGTGGAGCTCGCCTACCACTCACCTCCTGCTGTGTGGCCCAGTTCCTAACAGGCCGTGGACCCAGTATTGCTGCCTTACAGGTCCAGCCTGATGATGCTCTCTTTTTTCAACTGGAAGGCTTCTCTATTTCCCAGAAGTGGAGCTGCACTACTGTCTTTGTGTTCATGGTCTTAAACATAGCACTGCTTATTTCCACTCTACTCAAGTGGCCACCCAGACAAGGGATTAGGCTTCCTGTCAATCTTGAAGTTCCTGGGAAGACAGGTGCTCCTCCCACCTGAAATCAGTACAGATCCTTGACTCTGACCTTGGATTACATGTATTCTAGAAACTATGGATTCCAATAATTTAGTTGGTAATCCCTGGGGGTTTACTCCACTAAGCTCCTCAACTAAACCTTTCACCTTAACCTACTCATCTTGGGTTTGCTTCACTCTTGGTTTTCTTTTCTTTCTATTACCTCTTATTCTTTGCTTTTTTACATTTGTTTTGGGGGCTCATTTATCCATCCTTTACTCTAGGTCAACTCATCCTAATTTTCTTTTACCTTAAACCTAATGAGGTTCAAAGTTCACTACAAACCATCAAACCAGGATTGAAATTCCTACCTTAACAGCAGCAACAGCTATCCCAACACCCCATTTTCTTCCATCCCGGTGACAAAAATTTCAGTTAAGTAAGCATAATCAAGAAGTTCAAACAGTACTTAGAATTCCTCGCCAAGGACTGAAGAGATATAAGCCTTTCCTGCAGTATATTATCATTTAAGAAGTTGCCAAATTATGCCATATAAGTCAACAATAAGGACCAATTTGGAAACTGCACTGTCCTGGTGCAGGGATGGAAAACACATTACACTAAAACTTTGTTAAAATACCATCGTTGGACTCTGTTACAGGACTAATTTTATAATGAAATCTTTTGTGTCTTTAATAACTGTATAGCCAAACCTTATCGTGATTATTATTTTTTGGCCAAACAGGCAAGGTTTAATGGCATGTTTATTCATTCA
The DNA here is from genome assembly GCF_043159975.1 of Macaca nemestrina. Classification (NCBI taxonomy): domain Eukaryota; kingdom Metazoa; phylum Chordata; class Mammalia; order Primates; family Cercopithecidae; genus Macaca; species Macaca nemestrina. The sequence continues at coordinate 41,544,281 of NC_092127.1, read as the reverse complement.
TTCATTCATTCATTCATTCATTCAGTCATTCATTCACTCAATAAGCATCTAATGTGCTAAGTGCTCTGAAAAGAAAGACAAAAAAAAAGGACAACTCTGTTCTTGTAAGTTCAGACTATCTGGCAAGAAATAACCTATAAACAAATAATTATAATAAAAATGTGGTGAGTGCTATAATAAAGGCTTTGGAATCACAGAGAAGGTACTAATCAACTCCATCTAAGGAAGTCATTAAAAGCTTTATAGGAAAAGTCTTAATAAATTATAAACATATATAACACTGTAAAACTGTCTAAAAGGGAATGAAAGCTTTCCCCACTGTGTAAAGGTTGATTTCCGAGGAGTGCACTTAACCTGGAGGTGATGAGTTGGTTACAGAGATTTATTAGCACAGGGGAGGAACACGTAGGGGCCATTTCAGAACTGTGTTGACAAAGGCACAAACTAGCAAGAATACAGAGAGACTTCTTGGAAGAGAGGGATGGTGTCAGGGAGTAAGGACAGAGCGCGGAATGAGGTGGGTGACAGAGGGGCAACATGTTTTTGTTGGACATAGGTCATTACAGACTAGCATTGTGTTCACTGCTTTATGTTCAGTCATAGATTCCCATTTGTTTTTGAATTTCAAGCAACCTAAGGGAAGCTTCAGATTTTGTTTATTAAAAAAATAAGTCAAATGATTTGACAAAAACTGAGCTACTGGATATGAAAGCCTGCCTGGGAATGGGACAGTTACTGAGTCTCAGAGTAAATAAAGCAAATAAAGAAGAATAATGAAGACTTCACCTCCCAATCCCTGGGATCTGTCAATGTGCCACCTTACATGCCAAAAGGAACTCTGAATATTAAATCAAGGATTTGAAGATAGGGAAGTTATCCTGAATTGTCTGGGTGTGTGCCATGCCAATAAGGGTCCTTACTGGGGAAAGATGGAGGCAGGACCAGGAGAAAGGAGATGTGATGATGGAAACAGGGGTGTAAGTGATGCCTTTAATCTGGCTTTGAAGATAGAAGGGGCCATGAGCCAAAGAATGTGGGTAGCCTCTAGATATTGGAAAGGGTAAGCAAGTGAATTCTCTCACAGAGCTTCCTCTAAGGAACACAGTCTGTGGACACATTGAGTTTAGCCCAGCCTGACTCATTTTGGACGTCTGACCTGCAGAAATGTGAGATGATAAACTTGTGTTGTTTTAAGCCAATAAGCTTATGGTAAATTTGTTACAGCAGCAATAGGAAACTAATTCCCACAGGAATCCAGGGGGCTTCCTTCTTGGTCCTCCTAAGTATCTGGCACAAATGAGAGGCCCTTGTTGTAGCTGACAAAGAGGGCCCTTTTACTCAAACCAGCAGTGCTGACACAGCAGAAACTGCTCCAGCACTGAAGCAGAAGGAGCATAGGCGGGAGGAGCCCCTGACTGTGTGGAGAAGGTTGGGGAGGCAGGTAGTAGGATTCCTAGCACAAGAAGATTCATGGGAGTGGCTCAGAACTTTTCGAGGGGTGAGGGAGAAGGCAAGACAAAAGGGGGTGTGTGTGTGTGTGTTGAAAACAGACTAGCATTGTGTTCACTGCTTTATGTTCAGTCATAGATTCCCATTTGTTTTGAATTTCAAGCAACCTAAGGGAAGCTTCAGATTTTGTTTATTAAAAAAATAAGTCAAATGATTTGACAAAAACTGAGCTACTGGATATGAAAGCCTGCCTGGGAATGGGACAGTTACTGAGTCTCAGAGTAAATAAAGCAAATAAAGTAAACCCTTTTAAAATTTCCCCTTTGTTCTGGATCTGTTTTTCAACTCCAGAGTATTTTAATCGAATCTCTTATATAATACTCAGAAGTCAGATAAGGACTTTTCTTCATCCATAAAACACCTGGAAAACCAACAATAGCGTCACCGGTGGCTCAGGTATTTATCTAGAAAAGTTCAATGGCATGACCCAAATCACCTCTATGGAGTGACAACGAAGTGGTTCCAGACGGTATTTCCTCTGAAGAACAAACAGAATGGAGAACACATCTACTTGGGGGCCTGAAGACACCAGCCACGCACAGACATTTCTGTCTGACCGTACTGATGAACAGCATGAGCAAAGGCAACCATGGCGGGAGCCTGGGGATGCAGCATGTGGGGGGCAGGGCGTAACCCCAGTTCCCTTTGCTCTGCGTCTCCCCAGGGGGTATAAATATCTATATGTGTCCATGGTGTGAGGTGGGGCAGACGAGTAGAAGTGAAGTAGCAATTAGGGTAGCATCTCCAGGTTGGTTTCCTCTCTCTTAATGAATCACAAGCCATGCTGGGGTCCCTCCTTCTCCTCCTCGGTTTTCATCCTAAGACTGTTCCCCACTCTTGACTTCCCAATACCAGGAAGTAGGGTCACTGTTTGAGTGCTTGTCCTCTCCGATGATATCGGACCTACCTTAATCTTCAAGTTTTAAATGCTCTTGTCCAAATGTCTGTAGCATTTAAATGTACAGCTGATCAAATCTATTTAAAAGTTATTAGTGAGATACAAAACTGGTAAAGTCAGTAGACTACAAAACTGGCAAAGTCAGTAGTCCCTTTGTAAGGCTATGTTAGGGTTGGCATGGAAAATGCAAATACATTAACTTGAAACATCGTATTCAGGGACTTCTCCCAATGAAGAAATAGTTACAGAATGCTGACCACTGATTTCCTTAAAAAAGATAAAATTACACTAAATCAAAAAACAAAACACACACACACAAAACAGCTAGAGGCCCGTTAAAAAAAAAATCAATGAAAGGACCTTCTTATCCTAAGAAGAATGCTGCCAATGTCAGCAACCCTTGGAGCAGTGGTTCCTAGCCCTAGTGAACTGATGCACAACAGAGGTCTAGAAAAGGAAGGATGTCCGTGCTCCATTCAGATTTACTGCACAAGAATCTCTAGGAGCAGGGCATGGGTGAGTACGTTTAAAAGAAAGACTTGACAGATGATTCTGAGATGCAGTGAGAACTGTTCAACAGGATAGCTTATTTACAGCCTAGACGTCCCATTATTCCTCCACAAAAGCTTTTGAATTTGGCTTAAAATTTCTAATCTGACTCAACTTTATTTATCTAAAAATATGAGTATATATAGGATGGAAAAGTGTTTTTAATGCCATGAGATTTAAGTCTTTTGCTTTAAAAATATATATTTATATGCATGCATTATATATCTAATTAACATATGAAAATGTTTCCAATATGTCTTTCATTTCTTATTTTTCTATTTTTCTACTGTAGTATATTTTATGTCTTCATATGTAAATAAAGATGAAACAGTTTGAATTTTTACTTGTGAATTAGTCTAATTTTGGAATTAAGAATGGCTTGATTTGAAGACTGCTAGAGTAAGAAAACTGAACTGAAAGAAATCTGTAAGAATTAAAAATTTTTTTTTAGCCAGGCATGAGCCTATAGTCCCAGCTACTCAGGAGGCTGAGGCGGGAGGATCACTTGAGCCCAGGAGCTATGACTGCACTATTGCACTCCAGCCTAAGCGACATAGCAAGATTCTATCTCTAAAATAAACTAAAAATAAAAATTTTAAATTGTTCATGAAGCTTGCCTCCCAGTTTCTCTAGCAGTTGCTGACCATCAGTTGCAAAGAGTTTCTTGGGGGAAACAGTAATATGTCAAGGTGGTTCCAGAGCTGAAGGGAGATGAAAGAAAGTCAGCTGCTAGAAAGAGGTTACCCTAGTCTTAGCCTGCCTCCCAGGCATTTCCTAGTATCTTTCACAAGAGCTAGAAACCTTTATAGTAAAACTGGATTCATTTTTTGGTAAGAATTTGAGGGGCCGATTTTCATATTCTGAGTTCAGGGAGCAACTCTGTCTACTGTAGATGTTGAAATTGTAACTGAGGTGGTCTGCGGTTAGGAAGGTAAGTGGGCTTTCTGCAAGACTGTATGAGGCGGAGCTGCTCTTTCCAGACAGCACCCATGCACACATCAGTAGATAGCACAGGGCCATTTGATGGGATGGATGTACAAAGAGAGCATCTGGGATGAACCTACCAATGCAGTGAGGGACAGAGTCACATGAAGCCATCCTGAGATGCCTCTACCTTTTCCCAGTAGATGGAAGTCAAGGAGTTGTGGATACCACTTTGAAGCAAAGAGAAAGAACTCTAGGGATTTGGGCCATTATCAACACTGAAGGCACTCTTCGAGTCTCTTTGCTAAATTTCCAGTGTTTATCAGATCTACAATAAATTTCTTCATTTTAAAGATTAGCTCCTAGAAAGAGCAAGGCCAGTGCCTACCTTCTTATTATCACAATCACATCATTGCAGGGGACGCCTTGTATGTCAGAGGCATGTGATGGGTTTTTACTGAATAAATGAATGGATTCATCAGACATGCACTTTTTAAATACTGTGATCCCCCTATACAAATTAATCTTAATATGAAAAATAATTATGTGATAACAATATATGCTTATTTTCATTCCCATTTAAAATATTTCGCATTAGTATGCTGAAGGAAGAAGAACAATTACATTTTGGAGTTTCTTATTTTCATGACCTACATCAGAAACTGCCTTTATATTGTTGTTAAGTATTCTTTTCAAAATAATGAAGCAGCACATTCTAATGAAGCCATTTTTATTAGTTCTACTAATTTGGCTTTTAAGAACCTCTCTGTCAAACTGTAAATCATTATGTTTTTAAGCAGCAAATGAACTGCTCAGCAAACATTTGACTCTTACTCCCCATCTTTATTCCAATTTATTACAAATAACTTTTACTCTTCTTTATTAATCATGGTAACGAGTATGCATTTTATAATTTGACAAATCAATAGTTTTAAAATATGTTAGAATTGGGTTAGCCTTTAAAGGTATGTTATCTGTTCAGAAAAATCATCATCTGAAAAGATACTAATGATATTAAATATCATACATTTACTACTAGGACTGAAGGACTGTTAGCTGAAGGAAAGTTAGCTGAATGGTTTTCGGTACATTCTAGAGCTGAGAACAGAAGACTTTATTGTAACATAAACAGCTTCTCCATTTTCACAATCACATAATTCAGGGTGAAAATGGGGAAAGTAGGATGTCTGTTCAGAAAGCCAACAATAATCAGATCATTAGTCACTAGATTTTCAAATAAAAAAAACATTAAGTTATATTCCTCAGTGGACACACCCAGTCACAGAAAGTAAGTGAATGCGATGTTTACAACTTTGAGAAAAGTCTGAGGCAGATGACACCAGTCAATTCTCAGAGAGCAGGCAGGTACTTTACCTAGGATGGCTGATCATCCCTTTCTGAGATGACTGAGTGTATTAACCTATGATGGTTGGTTGTAAGTGATCTGCCCTCACTTCCCTAGTATCTCCATATCCCTCATCTCATCCCTGACCCCAGAACTCATCCTCAATCTTAGGGCCTGGGGTCAGTGCTGGCATTTAGGCACAGAGAACAATTTAGCTATAGAGGTAATGTTCTACAAGAGAATGTCCACCTTACATATTAAATTAGTAATTTTTTTAAAGCTTCGGAGATTTGCTTAATTTATGCTTTTCTGTCTTGCTTTGGTTCGTGTGTTTTCAAAGTACCCATAGTAAAACGTTTTTGACTCCAAAATAAAGCCTTCAGGGCCAGGTGCAGTGGCTCACATCTGTAATCCTAGCACTTTGAGAGGCCAAGGCGGGCAGATCCCTTGAGGCCAGGAGTTAGACACCAGTCTGGCAAACAAGGTGAAACCATCATCTCTACTAAAAGTTAGCCGTGTGTAGTGGCGCACACCTGTAATCCCAGCTAGTTGGTAGGCTGAGCCATGAGAATCACTTGAACCCGGGAGGCGCAGGTTTCAGTGAGCTGAGAATGCGCCACCTCACTCCAGCCTGGGCAACAGAGTGAGACTCCGTCTTGAAAAAAAAGCCTTCAAGAGTTCTGTTTCAAGAAGCATGAAGCTAATATTTCACTTTGATCATCTGCTTATTGAAAACTGATTTTTTTTTCACTTTTAAATGTATGGATAACATAAAATACGTAGATAAAAATTAGGATATTGAAAATTTTGACACGATTTCAAGGATGTTCTGCAATTAATAGATGCCTGTAACTGTTATGGGTTTGTACTAGAGATGTGTTTATTATACTCTGATTGTTATAGTCACAGTTCCTTTCTGAAAAAATGGGGTCAAAATGTTTCTCAAAAGGTTCTCCCACTTTCTACCACAGGGCCCTGTGATCTGACCACACCAGCATGATTGAGGAAAGGGCAAGGGGTCAAAGACAGACATTGTCTGTATTCTCTCGGCCCAATGGGAAGCCCTGTTCTGGGTGGTGACTGATCAGTTAATTTGGAACCTCCTCTTGGGAACTTTGAATGCAGGATACTCAGGTGTCAATGACACTGAGATACAGGCAGAGAGAATATATTAAGTAGAAACCTGTACTGAAAACCAAGAGGATGCAAAAGCAACGTGTTAGGACGAAGAGAGGTAGAGTACAAACAGCAGAAAGAAGCAGGTAAAAAACAACAACACTATGCAGCCATAAAAAAGGATGAGTTTGTGTCCTTTGTAGGGACATGGATGCAGCTGGAAACCATCATTCTTAGCAAACTATCACAAGAACAGAAAACCAAACACCGCATGTTCTCACTCATAGGTGGGAACTGAACAATGAGATCACTTGGACTCTGGAAGGGGAACATCACACACTGGGGCCTATCATGGGGAGGGGGGAGGGGGGAGGGGGGAGGGATTGCATTGGGAGTTATACCTGATGTAAATGATGAGTTGATGGGTGCTGACGAGTTGATGGGTGCAGCATACCAACATGGCACAAGTATACATATGTAACAAACCTGCACGTTATGCACATGTACCCTAGAACTTAAAGTATAATAAAACAACAACAACAACAACAACAACAAAACAAAGAGAAAATCCTAGAAATTGAAAGCCTCTTATATCCTAAGTGATAGTCCAGCAGTTCACACAGACTGTGCAATTATTAATATTGTAATAAAACTCCATTATCTGCGGTGACCTGAAATAATGTAACAATGTGAGGTGTCATGAACAGAAACCACAAAATGATTTTAACAGAGTTAACAGTTGTGTATTACAGAAAATATCAGTGAGTGTGTAAAACTGGGAGGCTGCTGGGGGTCCTGGCCCAAAGAGAACTGTGTATTGAGGATGTTGCTTGGAAAGAGAAAGAACAGTTCAGATTCTAGGTTTCTTGAGACCACCAAGGATAAATGACAAGATTTCCTATGCCTAAAAAGTCTGAAATGCTAAGCTCTCAGGCCCTTTAAGGAAGGCTAGAATGACAATCTACCAGGACAGACTGCAATGAAAAAGGTAAAGGAAAACTGAAAGCAACAGAGGGTATCTGTATACCCAATTTTTCCAACATCTCTGAATTTTATATTTAAAAAGACATAAGAAAAGCAGACTCATTGGGTAAGCTCAGCCAGGCATGAGTGAGTTCATAAAATTGCATATATTTCTGGGGAGGGATGAACACTGGCATTCAATGCCTGCACTGCTTCTGTTCTAAGATGTCATCATTCACAAAATAAGACACCAATTTAATGAGAGTTTTGAATGAAGCTAACAAAAATTAATGTATATATTGATTGCAAATTGTAATTCCAAGAGTTAAAATTTAAAAGAAAAAAATGTTTTAAAAAGAGATACAGCAAATCTTTTAAATCTATCTGCTTTAGAGCCAACCCTGAATTTCCTCCATGAAATTCTGCAGTGTAAAAACACCAGTTGTTTAATTCAACAGTTACCTTACTATGACAATTAATATGACTTAGCTTATATGTGAAGATGCAAAAACTATACTTTTACTGACTTATAAAAATTTATTATTTCTTTCCCAACTTTACTGTTCAGAAGTCCCATTGAAATTCTTGTTGTCTGTAAGCAAGGAGAATGGAAAAAAAAATTGAGGAATGGTATCTCTTTTATAAAACTCAATACACTTGGGCTTTCTAAACTTCTACAACTACTGCATATCCTGCCTTGGGAGACCCTTTAAAGACATAAAAATTGTTTTTCTTATTGGATTTCAGATATTAAACCTATTCTCTTGCTGGCGTTGATCCTGTAATTTCTCTCACCAGACCTACTCTGTGAGTTTTGCAGGTGACCATGCCAACTAGTTGTAGCAAGTTGCTGGCAGATAAAGCCAATTTTCTTCAAGTAAAAAGATCTCTCTCTGGGTTTGGTGTGTCAGTCACGATTCTTTAACTCTTTGGTCTCTGGGTCTTTTGTTTTCTGCTCACTTCTACATTTCAGTTTTTAAAAGTATTGCACAGCAGGTAACTTACTGATGGCTTTTTTTTTTTTTTTTTAATCTTTTCTCCTCCGTTCTGCTCACGGATAACTCCTTTGGCCACCTGTGTGTCTTTACCTCTTCTGCTGACTAACATTGTTAGTGTTAATGCTTCTCTTTTTGGTTCATAATTATGAGCTTTTTTTCTTTAAATTTTATAAAATATGCTCATATTGTTAATAAACTAGAAAGGAGATAAGAAAAAAATGCAGTCATAATGTTACTTCACTAGCAAACCACCCTTGGTGTTCTAACATTTCCTTCTAATCTTTTGACACATGCAAACCTTTTAGTGTGGTCGTAATCACAGAGTAAGTAACCTAAATAATTTTGCATATTAATTTTGTATTATTAGTTTCTTTTTCCAGAGGCTCTTCTATGTTGTTATAAATTTTCATGGACATAATTTTATTGGCCCGTTAATATTGCATTATGTGGATGTATTCTAACATAAGTATTTTCCCCACTGTGGTTCCACTGTTATCAGTAACGTACAAGAGCGTCTGTTTTAGTGAATGATTCCCAGTATCGGCATTGTTTCCCTTCCCTCTTCTCCTAGCTGCCTTCTCTCCAACTCTCAAAAGCAACCATGATGTCTACTGTTGCTCCTGCTTCCTGTGTCTTAGATCCTTCTCGCTTTTCCTGTGAGGTGTCCCACTCTAAGAGGAAAAGGGGGACACGATATGGCCACCTTTACAGGATCCTGCCAAACTGAGTAAAGCGATTTCTGGGATTAAGGAAAACTACAGATACTTGTTGGAAGTACATTGAAACCAGAATTATGAACCAGTTTCAGAAATATACTGTGGTTTGTAAAGTCTACCTTTTTAAAGTTACAGGAAGCATGATTTTAGTATTTTAGTGTCTTCACTAAAGGAATGTGAAAGAGAACTTAGAGTCCTATCAAAATGTGAAGTGAGAGGGGTAGTTTAGAAAGAAGGGAAAAGGACTGATTCGGATCCTTAGACTGTATTTTTCAAGTCTCTAATGATACCATTTTGGACTCCCAATTCCTCATCTGTAAAATGGGAGGACTGGAATATGGAAAACTCTATGATCCCCTCTATATTCTATGGCCAGGGGACAGTCAAGCTAGAAACCCTTCGAAGGACTCATTCTTGGTCTAAGGGCTGGCTAACTTTAGTGCTATGCTTTACATATTTTAGAAAAAGCTCTAAAAGGCATGTATAGACCACTCCCTTCAGAACACTGGTAAAAGTGAAGTGAATTAATTCCTTTGAAAAAAGCTATACAAGCAGAAAATTCTCATGTACAGAGAGCCACCGGGCTTTTTTAGATCCACTAATATGGGCTATACCAAGAGTGACAGGCTCAGCTTAGGGCCAAAGAACTGTTATTTTCCTTTCAATTTCTCTGTTAACATTCTTACATCTTCTGCTGTATTTTCCTTTGCATGCTGCCTACAGCCCAGCAGGATTTTAAGGAAAAAGAATAGTACTTGTGGCAGGAGGGAGGGAGCGGGTCTAGAGAAATGAGAAGAGGCACATTCTATAGCTTTAATTTCTGAGAGATACAAATCTATGCACTCTTCATTCTTTCTTCCTCCCACATTCTAAAGGAGAGGCCAGTTTGGGGACACGATTAGGACTGCATGCTAACCAACTGATCAGATAGGAAAAAAATATTCTCTAGTATTTTGGATTTTATTCCAGGAGTCATGACCATTTGCTAAAAGAAAAGGTCTTCCAAGTATTACACTATGTTGCCATCTGCCTTACTTCTCAAAAGAGATAGTAAAGAAGAAGGCAGGTAAAAGAAACTGGACCACTTTGCTTTGCTAGGAAAATAGCAGTGAGATCGAAACACGCATAAAAGGGTTTTCACGTTTTGAATTTTAGAAATTGCTTCACATTCGAAGTTAAACTTCACATTATCTTTTTTAAATGTAAGATTGCTGGTGTTTCTTTTTCCCAAGTTGAAACTAAAAGCAAGACTTCGAAGTAAATCATAAAAGAAAAAAAATTACAATGTATGCAACTGGACAACTAATAAAAGTTAATTATTTAATTCATGAACCAGAGTGGTTAAATTGTAACTTAAACCTAAAGTAAATATTGCTTTCATAAATACCAGTTTTCACTCTGCCCATTTTTGACTCACCTCCTTTTTTAAATGACCTCAAGATTCAGAGTGAGCTTTTTTCAGCAAGATTTTTTTACCAAAACCCATAAAACCTAGCCTGTATATGCAAAAACCAGTAACAAATTATGTGAATCTTGTATCACATACTGTGCCAAACCTCACTTATAGATAACTGCGGATGCCAGCTAAACACTTTGTACCATGGCTGTCTTTAAAAGATAGCTGAGCCGCTCTGCCTACAGGGGACCTGCGGAGTATGGCTGCGTATAGGCTTTGCCACCAGGAACAGATATCTGGGTTCTGGCTCTGCTACTCTCTGGTTTGGTGGCCTTGAGCCAGCTTCTTGTTCTTCTTCTTCTTATTATTATTATTATACTTTAAGTTCTAGGGTACATGTGCACAACATGCCGGTTTGTTAAATAGGTATATATGTGCCATGTTGGTTTGCTGCACCCATCAACTTGCCATTTACATTAGGTATTTCTCCTAATGCTATCCTTCTCCCTGCCCCCCCACCCCACAACAGGCCCCAGTGTGTGATGTTCCCCACCCTGTGTCCAAGTGTTTTCATTGTTCAATTCCCACCTATGAGTGAGAACATGTGGTGTTTGGTTTTCTGTCCTTGCGATAGTTTGCTGAGAATGATGGTTTCCAGCTGCATCCATGTCCCTGCAAAAGACATGAACTCATCCTTTTTTATGGCTGCACAGTATTCCATGGTGTATATGTGCCACATTTTCTTAATCCAGTCTATCATTGATGGACATTTGGGTTGGTTCCAAGTCTTTGCTATTGTGAATAGTGCTGCAATAAACATACGTGTGCATGTGTCTTTAAAGCAGCATGATTTATAATCCTTTGAGTAAATACCCAGTAATGGGATTGCTGGGTCAAATGGTATTTCTAGTTCTAGATCCTTGAGGAATCACCACACTGTCTTCCACAATGGTTGAACTAGTTTCCACTCCCACCAACAGTGTAAAAGTGTTCCCATTTCTCCACACCTCTCCAGCATCTGTTGTTTCCTGACTTTTCAATGATAGCCATTCTAACTGGTGTGAGATGGTATCTCATTGTGGTTTTGATTTGCATTTCTCTGATGACCAGTGATGATGATTTTTAACCTCCATGCCATTAACTCGCTTGTAAAATGGACACATGAAGAGTATGTATCTTACAGTGCTGCTGTGAGGCTTAAGTGGGACGGTGCATAAAATGGCTCAGCAGAGTGCTCAGAGCATGGCAAACCCTCAAAAATGCCAATTGTTTATTCACGTATTCAATCAACAACCAGTGAACAACAAACTTTGTGCCCCCGTACTGTTGCAGTCATTGAGGATAAGGCATCAAAAAAACAAACACCAATTCCTCCTCTGATGGAATATATAGTTCGATAGAAAATAATACCTAATACTTTCTTACTATTATTGCTAAACCAGTAGTGCTCAATGGCCCCAAGGGGACATTTGGCAAAGTCTGGAGACATTTTTAGTAGTCACAGCTGGAGGAGAGTGAACTGCCGCAAGTATCTAGTACGTAGAGACCAGGGACACTGATAAACACCCTACTATGCACAGGACAGTTCTCTACAACAAGAACTATCAGGCCCAAAATGTCAACTGTGCAGACATTAAGAAATCCTGTTTTAAGTTACTGACTCAGTTAATCCTTAGAATACCCTATGAGGCAAGAATGATAAGGATAGGCTGGGTGTGGTAGCTCACACCTGTAATCCCAGCACTTTGGGAGGCCAAGGTGGGCGGATCACGAGGTCAGGAGTTCGAGACCAGCCTGGCCAACATGGCAAAACCCCAACTCTACTAAAAATACACACACACACACAAATTAGCCTGGTGTAGTGGTGCGCGCCTATAATCCCAGCTATTCGGGAGGCTGAGGCAGGAGAATCTCTTGAACCCGGTAGGCAGAGGTTGCAGTGAGCCGAGATTGTGCCATTGCACTCCAGCCCGGGTGACAAGAGCAAGACTCCGTCTCAAAAAAAAAAAAAAAAAAAGATAAAGATAGGCATTTTCTTTTTTTTTTTTTTTTTTTGAGACTGAGTCTGGCTCTGTCGCCCAGGCTGGAGTGCGGTGGCCGGATCTCAGCTCACTGCAAGCTCCGCCTCCCGGGTTCACGCCATTCTCCTGCCTCAGCCTCCCGAGTAGCTGGGACCACAGGCGCCCGCCACTTCGCCCGGCTAGTTTTTTGTATTTTTTAGTAGAGACGGAGTTTCACCGTGTTAGCCAGGATGGTCTCGATCTCCTGACCTCGTGATCCGCCCGTCTCGGCCTCCCAAAGTGCTGGGATTACAGGCTTGAGCCACCGCGCCCGGCCGGCATTTTCTTTTTCTAGTAACCAACAGTAACCATATATTACAGCATGAATAAGACTATACATATCATATACATATTTACAATAACGTTTATATATTTTATGTAATATATGTTATTTGTAAAGTACACGTTAGATACAGATACATTAAAACATACCTTCCTAGCATGTGCTTTTTAAAAAAGAAATCAGCTGATGGATTTTACAAAAGAGATTGAGTTCACTTTACAACCAGTGGCTGTACCCTTGTCATCTAGATTTTAAATTATCAATAATCTCTTCTGATTCTCGCTCACGTACTACAGAGGGTAATCTTTTGGGCCACATCTGTAATGATTCCAATATCAGACAAGGGGACTTCGTGGTGCACTAGAGACACCAGAAAAGGAGCTCAGAAGTTCAAGATCTAGTTTAATTATCTCACTGCCTGGGCAAGTCACATAACTTCTCTGGGCACCAGAGGCCCACCATTACAAAAACATGGGGCCATAATACCTTTGCTGGGGATTCAGAGGTTGGCAGGATAAAATGAGATAATGTATGAAAGCACTATGGAAGCCACAACGACCCACCCCACATTCACCACCTCCACCACTGCCAACTAACACCCACTCAGCGATCGCTTTCTTTTCACCATACATTTACTCATCAAATCTCATCACAGTCTGAGAGGTAGGTATGCTGATCAATGCAATGTGAGGAAAAAGAAACTGGAGCACAAAGAAAGGATAATTTGCCTGAGGTTACAAGCTCAGTGAGTGGCAGAGCAAGGGCTCCCATCCACAGTCTGGTTCCAGGGCCTGCCCTCTTAGCCAGTGTGGCCCTCTGTCTGATTTGGTGTTGGTGCTTGGAGCATGTCCTCACATTAGCAGTGAGGCCAAGCTCACTGTTCCCTTGATTTCTAGGAGCTGCTCTGCTCTATAGGAAGTCCTCTTTACTCCTTCATCCTGATTAGCCAGCCAGTTAATTCATTGATCAAAGCAAAGAAGATGAAGTCTCATTTAATTAGTTTTTTCAACTACATTTTTAAAAACAGGTACTATGTGTACACAACACATGCTTCCATCACAATACAAAATTCAAAGGCACAGAAGGATCTAGTGACAATTAGTTTTCCTTCTTATTGCATCTTCCAGCTACCCAAGTCCTCTCTGTAGAGACAACCACCACTACAAGCATCTCATACAACATTCCAGAAATGTTCTGTACAATATGCTTTCTAACATAGCATATTTTGTATGCTATATTATGTATATATTATGTATGCTATATTTTGTATATCTATTTTACAACCTTATTTTTTTCACTAAATACTAATTGGGAGATCAGTCCATATTAATACATACAGAGTTCCCTTTATTTTTATTAATGTCTGAAGAGTATTCTGTAATTTATTTAATCCATCTTCAACAGATGAATATTTAATAAATTTCTGATATTTACCAATGCTACAATGAGTATTTTATGTAGAGATCATTTCTAACACTGCAAGAATATACGTAGGATAAATTCCTAAAAGTGGAATTGTTGAGTCCAAGGGTATGTGTCTTTTAACATTTTATTGAAATAGCCAAATTGCTCTCCATAGGGGTTGCACCAATTTATTCTCCCACCTGAAATGCAGGAGATCATCAATGACTTTATTTCCATACTCTCATCAAACAGTGTCATAAAAATGTTTTATCCTTGTCAAAAAAATTACATCTCATTACATTTTTAATTTGCATTTCTATTATAATGATTAGATTTAGAATCTTTTCATGTGTTTCAAGAATGAATTGTATTTCTTTTATCTGCAATTGTTCTGTTCATATCCTTTACCTGTTTTTTAATGAGTTGTGTTTTATTTTCTTATAAAATTATAGGAGCTCTTTATCTGTGAGAAAAATTAACCCTTGTCTATAAGTTGTATTTCCTCCAGTTTCATGTTGTTTAAGGCCTTTACAGTAATATTTGATTTGTAAGTAATGTTCATTTTCTCAATTTTTTGCTTTAATAGCTTCTGAGTTTATTTTACATAGTCATCTTTCAGTATCCTCAGGGGATTGGAAAACGCATTCCCTGCTCTGAGATACCAAAATCCACGAATTCTCAGGTCTCTTACATAAAATGGCACAGTATCACACATAATCTTTTTTCCCCCATAAGTTATTGGGGTACAGGTGGTATTTGGTTACACGAATAAGTTCTTTAGTGGTGATTTGTGAGATTTTGGTGCACCCATCATCCAAGCGGTATACACTGTACCACTTTTGTAGTCTTATCCCTTACCCCCGTCCCACTCTTCCCCCCAAGTCCCCAGAGTCCATTGTATCATTCTTACGCCTTTGCATCCTCCTAGCTTAGCTCCCACATATCAGTGACAACATACGATGTTTGGTTTTCCATTCTTGAGTTACATCACTTAGAATAATAGTCTCCAATCTCATCTAGGCACTGCAAATGCTGTTAATTCATTCCTTTTTATGGCTGCATAGTATTCCATCATACACACACACACACACACACAAACAAACACACACATACACTACAGTTTCTTTATCCACTCATTGATTGATGGGCATTTGGGTTGGTTCCACAATTTCACAATTGTGAATTGTGCTGATATAAACATGCGTGTGAAAGTATATTTTTTGAATAATGACTTCTGTTCCTCTGGGTAGATACCCAGTAGTGGGATTGCTAGATCAAATGGTAGTTCTACTTTTAGTTCTTTAAGGAATCTCCACACTGTTTTCCATGGTGGCTATATTACTTTACATTCCCACCAGCAGCGTAGAAGTGTTCCCTGTTTACTGCATCCATGCCAACATCTACTGTTTTTTGATTTTTTGATTATGGCCATTCTTGCAGGAGTAAGGTGGTATTATATTTTGGTTTCGATTTGCATTTCCCTGATTATTAGTGATGTTGAGCATTTTTTCATATGTTTGTTGGCCATTTGTATATCTTCTTTTGAGAATTGTCTATTCATGTCCTTAGCCTACTTTTTGATGGGATTTTTTTTCTTATTGATTGATTTGAGTTCATTGTAGATTCTGTGTATTAGCCCTTTGTCAGATGTACAGAAAATTTTCTCCCACTCTGTGGGTTGTCTATTTACTCTGCTGACTCTGTTGTCTGTTTCCTCTGCTGACTGTTGCTTTTGCTGTGCAAAGCTCTTTAGTTTAATAAGGTCCCAGCAATTTATATTTGTTTTTATTGCATTTGCTTTTGGGTTCTTGGTCATGAAATCCTTGCCTAAGCCAATGTCTAGAAGGGGTTTTTCCAATGCTGTCCTCTAGAATTTTTATAGTTTCAGGTATTAGGTTTAAGTCCTTAATCCATCTTCAGTTGATTTTTGTATAAGGTGAGGGATGAGGATCCAGTTTCATTCTCCTACATGTGGCCAGACAATTACCCCAGCACCATTTGTTGAAATGTCCTTTCCCCACTTTATGTTTTTGTTTATTTGTCAAAGAACAGTTGGCTGTAAGTATTTGGGTTTATTTCTGGGTTCTCTACTCTGTTCCATTGGTCTACATACCTATTTTTATACCAGTACTATGCCGTTTTGGTAACTATGGCCTTATAGTATAGTTTGAAATCAGGTAGTGGGATGCCTCCAGGTTTGTTCTTTTGGCTTAGTCTTGCTTTGACTATGTAAGCTCTTTTTCAGTTCCATATGAATTTCAGAATTGTTTTTTCTAATTCTGCAAAAAATGATGGTGGTATTCTGACGGGGATTGCACTGAATTTGTAGATTACTTTTGACAGTATGGTCATTTTCACAATATTGATTCTACCCATCCATGAGCATGGGATGTGTTTCCATTTGTTTGTGTTGTCTATGATTTCTTTCAGCAGTGTTTTGTAGTTTTCCTTGTAGAGGTCTTTAGATTCCTTTCTTAGATATATTCCTACGTATTTTATTTCATTTTTTTGCAGGTATTGTAAAAGGGGATAAGTTCTTGATTTGATTCTCTGCTTGGTTGCTGTTGGTGTATAGAAGAATTACTGATTTGTGTAGATTATTCTTGTATCCAGAGACTTTGCTGAATTCTTCTATCAGTTCTGGAGCTTTCTAGAGGGGTCCTTAGGGTTTTCAAGGTAAACGATCATATCATCAGCAAACAGTGACAGTCTGACTTCCTCTTTACTAATTTGGATACTGTTTGTTTATTTCTCTTATCTACTCTGGCTAGGACTTCTAGGACTACGTTGAAGAGGAGTGGTGACAGTGGGCATCCTTGTCTTGTTCCAGTTCTCAGAGGGAATGTTTTCACCTTTTCCCAATTCAGCATTATGTTGGCTGTGGGTTTGTCACAGATGGCTTTCACTACATAAAGGTATATCCCTTGCATGTCGATTTTGCTGAGAGATTTTTTTTTTTTAGATGGAGTCTCGCTCTGTTGCCCAGGCTGAAGTGCAGTGGCGTGATCTTGGCTCGTTGCAACCTCCGCCTCCTGGGTTCAAGCGATTCTCCTGCCTCAGCCTCCCCAAGTAGCTGAGACTACAGGTGCATGCCACCACACCTGGCTAATTTTTGTATTTTTACTAGAGACGGGGTTTTGCCATGTTGGCCAGGTTGCTCTTGAGCTCCTAACCTCAAGTGATACTCCTACCTTGGTCTCCCAAAGTGTTGGCATTACAGGTGTGAGCCAGCATGCCTGGCTGAGAGTTTTAATCATAAAGGGATGCTGGATTTTGTTTTATGCATTTTTTTTGCATTTATTGAGATGATCATGTGATTTTTTGTTTTAATTATATTTATGTAGCATATCACATTTATTGACTTGCATATGTTAAACCATCCCTGCATGCCTGGTATGAAACCCAGTTAATCATGGTGGATTATCTTTTTGATATGTTGTTGGATTCGGTTAGCTAGTATTTTGTTAAGAATTTTAGCATCTATGTTCATCGAGGATATCAGTCTGTAGTTTTCTTTTTTTGCTTATGTTCTTTCCTGGTTTTGGTATTAGGGTGATGAATTAGGGAGGGTTCCTTCTTTCTTTCTCTTGTAGAATACTGTCAAAAGGATTGGTACCAATTCTTTGAATGTCTGATAGAATTTTGCTGTGAATCCATCTGGTCCTGGACTTTTTTTTGTTGATAATTTTTTAGTTACCATTTCAGTCCTTCTAGTTACCATTTTAATCTGCTTGTTATTGGTCTGCTCAGGATATCTAATTTTTCCAGATTTAAGATAGGAGGGTTGTATTTTTCCAGGACTTTATCCATCTCTTCTAGGATTTCTAGTTTATGTGTGCAAAGGCGTTCATAGTAGCTTTGAATGACCTTTTGTATTTCAGTGGTGTCAGTTTTAATATATCCTGTTTTGCTTCTTAGTGAGGTTATTTGGATTTTCTCTCTTCTTGGTTAATGTTGCTAATGGTCTATCAATTTTATTTATCTTTTCAAAGAACCAGCTTTTGGTTTCTTTTTTTGTATTGTTTGTTTCAATTTCATTTAGTTCTGCTCTGATCTTGGTTATTTCCTTTCTTCTGCTGGGTTTGGGTTTGGTTTGTTCTTGTTTCTCTAGTTCTTTGAGGTGTGACCTTAGATTGTTTGTGTTCTTTCAGACTTTTTGATGTAGTTATTTAGGACTATGAACTTTCATCTTAGTATTCCTTTTGCTGTATCTCAGAGGTTTTGATAGGTTGTGTCATTACTGTCATTCAGTTCGAATAATTTTTAAATTTCCATCTTGATTTTGTTTTTGACCCAATGCTCATTCAGGAGCAGGTTAATTTCCATGTATTTGTATGGTTTTGAAGGTTCCTTTTGGAGTTGATTTCCAATTTTATTCCACTGCGGTCTGAGAGAGTGCTTGATATAATTTCAATTTTCTTAAATTTACTGAGGCTTGTTTTATGGCCTATCATACGGTCTATCTTGGAGAAAGTTCCATGTGCTGTTGAATAGAATGTGTATTCTGCAGTTATTGGATGGAATGTTCTGTATACATCTGTTAAGTCCATTTGTTCCAAGGTATAGTTTAAATCCATTGTTTCTTGGCTGACGTTCTGTCTTGATGACCTGTCTAGTGCTGTCAGTGGAGTATTGAAGTTCCCCACTATTATTGTGTCACTGTCTATCTCATTTCTTAGGTCTATTAGTAATTGTTTTATAAATTTGGGAGCTCCAGTGTTAGATGCATATATGTTTAGGTCTGTGATGTCTTCCTGTTGGACAAGGTCTTTTATCATTATTATATACTGTCCCTCTTTGTCTCTTTTAATCACTGTTGCTTTAAAGTTTGTTTTGTCTGATATAAGAATAGCGACCCCTGTTCACTTTTGATGTCCATGTGCATGAAATGCCTTTTACACCCCCTTACTTTAAGTTTATGTGAGTCCTTATGTGTTAGGTGAGTCTCCTGAAGGCAGCAGATGGTTGGTTGGTAAGTTTTTATCCATTCTGCGGTTCTGCATCTTTTAAGTGGAGCATTTAGGCCACTTACATTCAATGTTGTTATTGAAATGTGAAGTACTGTTGCATTCATCATGCTCTTTGTTGCCTTTGTACTTTGGTTTTCTTGTTTTTGGTTTTTAACTTTTTTTTGTTTTGTTTTATAGATCTGTGTGATTTATGCTTTAAAGAGGTTCTTTTTGATGTATTTCCAGGATTTGTTTTAAGATTTAGAGCTCCTTTTAGCAGTTCTTTTGGTGGCGGCGAATTCTCTCAGCATTTGTTTGTCTGGAAATGGCTGTATCTTTCCTTCATATGTGATACTTAGTTTCAATGCATACAAAATTTTTGGCTGATAACTGTTTTGTTCGAGGAGCCTGAAGATAGGTCCCCAATCCCTTCTAGCTTTTAGGGTTTCTTCTGAGAAATCTGCTGTCAGTAATCTGATAGGTTTTCCTTTATAGGTTACCTGGTGCTTCTGTCTCACAGCTCTTAAGATTCTTTCCTTTGTCTTAACTTTGGATAACCTGATGACAATGTGCCTAGGCGATGATCTTTCTGTGATGAATTTCCTGGGTGTTCTTTGGGCTTCTTATATTTGGATGTTGAAGTCTCTTGCAAGGCTGGGGAAGTTTTCCTTGATTATTCCCCCAAATATGCTTTCCAGGCTTTTAGAATTCTCTTCTTCCCCAGGTACACCAATTATTCTTACATTTGGTTATTTAACTTAATCCCAGACTTCTTGGAGGCTTTGTATTTTCTTATTCTTTTTTCTTTGTCTTTGTTGGACTGAGTTATTTCAAAGACCTTGTATTTGAGCTTTGAATTTCTTTCTTCCATTTGTTAATTCTATTGCGCAGACTTTCCAGAGCATTTCACATTTCTAAAAGTGTGTCCAAAGTTTCTAGAATTTTTGATTGTTTTTTTTTTTCTTTAAGCTATCTATTTCCATGAATATTTCTCCATTTACTTCTTGTATCATTTTTTGCATTTCCTCAGATTGGGCTTTGCCGTTCTCTGATCCCTCCCTGATTAGCTTAATAACTAACCTCTTGAATTCTTTTTGAGGTAAATCAGGGATTTCTTCTTGGTTTGGATCCATTGCTGGTGCACTTGTATGATTTTCTGGGGTGTTGAAGAGCCTTGTTTTGTCATATTACCAGGGTTGGTTTTCTGGTTTCTTCTCATTCGGGTAGGCTCTGTCAGAGGGAAGGTCTAGGGCTGAAGGCTGCTGTTCAGATTCTTTTGTCCCACGGGGTGTTCCCTTGATGTAGCACTCTCCCCCTTTTCCTATGGATGTGGCTTCCTGTGAGCCAAACTGCAGTGATTGTTGTCTCTCTTCTAGCCACCCAGCAAATCTACCTGGCTCCAGGCTGGCACTGGGGGTTGTCTGTACAGAGTCCTGTGATGTGAACTGCCTATGGGTTTCTCAGGTGTGAATACCAGCACTTATTCCAGTGGAGGTGGTGAAGGTGCAATGGACCCCGTGAGGATTCTTAGCTTTGGTAGTTTAATGCTCTGTTTTTGTGCTGATTGGCCTCCGGCCAGGAGGTGGCGATTTCCAGAAATCATCAGTTGCAGTAGTGTGCTGAGGGAACTGTGATGGGTGGGGCCCAAGAACTTCCAAGAGTATGTGCCCGTTGTCTTCTGCTACCAGGGTGGATAGGGAGGGACGGTCAGGTGGGAGCATGGCTAGGCGTGTCTGAGCTCAGACTCTCCTTGGGTGGGTCTTGCTGTGGCTGCTGTGGGGGGTGGGGGTGAGATTCCCAGGTCACTGGAGTTGTGTACCAAGCAAGATTATGGCTGCCTCTGCTGAGTCATGCAGGTTGTCAGGGAAGTGGGGGAAAGCCGGCAGTCACAGGCCTCACCCTGCTCCCAGGCAAACTGAAGGGCTGGTTTCATTCCCACCGAGCCGCCCCAACAGCCCCGAGTCTGTTTCCAGGGAGAAGGCAAGAGGGGTTTGAAAACTTGCCCAAGGCTATCTGCCTCCCAGCTGCCACAGAAAAGGGCTTTAGTTCTCCCCCTGCCTGTGAAGTCTGCAGGCCTGATTTGGGCCCTCCCCGGAGTTCTGGCAAGGAGGCTTCTCGCCCTGTTCAAATTGTTACAAAGTTCAGCTAGAGAATTCCTTCTCCCTCTGGAGTTTTACCCCTTGCTCCTCTGGCCTCCCTCCTGATGGATCCCTGTGGTGCCAGGCAGGAATGGGCTGCTTGGTGACCCAGTGAGCTCCCAGGACCTTACTGCTGCTTCTTCTACCCCTGTATTTTGCTGGGCTCTCTAACTTGACTCAGCTCCAGGTAAAGTCAGAAACTTCTCCCACAAACAGACCTTCAGCTTCTCCAGTAGGGTGTGTGTTCAGGAGAGGAGGGTCTCCCTTTCCCACTTCTGCAGTTGGGGGACTCAGTAGCTAGAGCATCTCCCAGGTCCTACAGGAGCAGTCTGCTTCCTTCAGAGGGTCTGTGGGTCCTCTTGGGATTGCTGGTTTGTTCCTGCAGTGGATCTGGGGCTAAAATTTACAATGCAAGCCTCCACATGCTGCTTTTTCTGGAGCTGCAATCTAGTCCTGCCTCCTGTCCACCATGACCCCCTGAATCCAGTATTGCACATAACCTTCGCACAACCTCCAGTATACGTTAAATCATCTACAGATGACTTATAATACCTAATACAATGTGAATGTTATGTTATATACATATGTGTTACATTGTATTTCAAATTTTGTATTTTTGTATTTTTATTTTTTAAACCAAATGTTTTCAATTCATAGTTGGTTGAATCTGCAATATGAAACCCACAGATAGTGGGATTTGGAAAGGTCTTCTCTACTTGGAGAGTATTAACAAAAATTCATGTTTTCTTTTAGTACTTCTGTGGTTATTTTTCTAAGTTTAAATCTTTGACGCATCAGCAGTTATTCTGGAGTATAGTTAAGAGGTGGTATTCAACTTTCTTGTTTTCCAGATGGTCATCCAATTGTCACAGTTGTATTTTCTATTGAATAATCTCCCATCCCCCCACTGATCTGAAATGTCAGTTTTATTATGTGCAAAATTCCTATATTATTTGGATCTATTTCTTGACCTTCTGTTAATCTAACAATCGATAACCAAATACCACAGATTATTTTAATTATTGTAGCTATAGTATACTTTCCTATCTGGTAGAGCTAGTTCCTCTCATTATTTGTCTTTTCTAGAATATTCCTGGCTATTCTTTAGGGATTTCGAATAATCAATTGGTATTTTTCTTAGAATTATACTATATTTACAAATTAACTTAGGGAAAATTTATATCTTAAGGATGCTGAGTCTTCCTATCCACGGATGTTGTATACTTTTGAACTGGTTCTAGTTTTTTACCCTCTCCCCCTCTTTTAGTGAGCCTCTATAACATTTCAAAGCTTTTTTCATATATATCTTTATTACATTTACCTCTAAAGTTAGGTATGTACTCCTATGTGGGTAATGTTATCACATATAGGTCTAATTTCTAAACAGATGTGGCAATAAAAACTATTAACTATGGGTTTATATAAAAGTCATTCATTTTTTTTTTTGTTTTTTGTTAAGTGCCCAGTTCTTGAAACTTAGCAAATTCAAGCTTGAAAAATTCACTAGAACTATAGCCATAAAACATACCTCTTTTTGACTCCAGCTAATAAATATTTCTCTCCTAAAATGTTTTAGCATGAAAACAGAACTCATTGGATTTTCAGAAACTTTGCTCCCTGTTGGCTTCGTTTTCAATTTCGAGAGTACTCAGATCTGAGTGGTGTTGCATTACCTATTAACAATTCTTATTAAACTACAAATACAAAACTTACCTCCTAAATTCATTCCAGCTTGAAGACATTTCTGAAGTCTGCAAGCAGGACAATTCTTTCGTCGAATCTTATCAATGATGCAATCATTTCTTCCAGCACATAAATAGTTGTGTTGCCCTGATTAAAATAATAAAAAGTAACTGTTAAAATAGAGTATACTAGTACAAAACATTAATATGTATACTCAGAATATAAAACTACTTCTATCCTGCCGTGAAAACTCTTCCTCAAAAAAGTAAAAATACATGATTTGTGGATAATATAGAGGAGGAGATGGTCAGCTTAATGCAGCTGAGACTTTAGATTACACATGATAACATTACACTTATTTCCAAACATGTTCTCATATAAGTACAGCCATATTTCTCCATTGTTTGAATTTTTTGATAGCTGCATGGGTTCAGGCAATAGTGCACATTTCCTGTAGACGTCACAACAGCATCAATCTAAACAAAAGCCCTACTGCAGCTGTTTAAGCTGCTATGCCTGCCCACCATTTATACATGTGACTTCACTGGGATTTCACAGTAATTTCACTTTCAAATTACACAATTGGAAATGTTAAACTATTCCATTCTGTAAAACAATCTGGAACTAAAAAAAATCAGATGTGGGCACAGCACAGGCTTAGAGAGTGGCATCTATTGGCAAAATATGAAATTGTAGTCTAGCTTTATTAGTATTTATTCAAAAATATTTACTAAACACCCACTGGGTAGTAGGCACTACTAGAGGCACTAGGGATACAGTGATGAACAAGACAGACAAAAGCCTCTGCTCTTAACTTTCATTAGATTTGGGGGAGACACATTAGACAAAGTAATTAGATAAAATGTGTAAGATTAGTTAGATAGTAATAAGCACTAGGAAGAAAAATGAAGGGAATGTGCAAGGTGATTTTTAAATAAAGGTCTATAGATCCATCAGCCCTATAAATCCTTCCATCTAACTGTGTAGACATCTAGGAGAGAACATATACCAGAAAGAAGGAAAAGCAAATGTGGTAGGGAGGAAGGTGAGGGCTGATTACTCGGCATGTTCTAGGAATAGCAGGGACACCAGGGTGAAGGAGCAGAAGAGAATGAGTAGAGAGTAAGAAAAGATAGAGATAAACAGCTAATGTGAGCCACATCACATAGGTCTTTAGAGGTCATATTCAAGACTTTGGCCTTTACTCTGAGATGAAGCCACTAGACTAGAGGGCTTTGAGCAGAGGAGTCACTTGATGTGATTTACATTTCACAGCATCACCCTGGCTGCTGTGTTGAAACTGACTGCAGTGGACTAAAGACAGAACTAGAGAGACCAGGGGTAGGAGGCAATTATTGTAACCTAGGGGAGAGAGGAAAGTGGGCTGGGTCATTGTGGTAGCAGTGGCAGTGGTGAGTTTCTAGATGTATTCTGAGAGTAGAGCTGCATGGGTTTGCTGACAGACCAGAGGAAATGAGGAGTTAAGGACGTCTTAAGATTCTTAGGCTAAACAAGTAGAAAAAGGGAACTGTCATTAGTTAAAAAGGGGAAGACAGAAGGAGCCAATGGTTTATGAGGAATGACGGCACTCAGTCTTGGGCATGGCAAGTCAGAGAAACCTGATGGGCATCCAAGTGGAGGCATCAGGTCTGTGGTTAGGAAGAGGGCTGGGCTAGATATGTAATCAGCTCACGGACGTTATTTTAAGCCATAAAACTAGGTGAGATCACATGCTGGGTGAGCACAAACTGGAGAGTGAAGCCTGAAGAGTCATGGGTTAATGAAAAGGAGAGAGGGAGGACCACTGTTTGCTGCAAAGTAGTGAAAAGGCTGCAAAGCACTCCCTTCAGTGTAGTACCATCATGTTCCCTTGATTTAAGAATTACTAAGTAAATTACAGTAAATACTCAATAAAAATAATGTGCATCACTTAATGTAATTAAAATAATTTAATCTAAAGTATATTCTCTAACATTATGGTAAATCTTAGTAATAATAACAATAAAATAATAGTAACAGCACAGGGAAATCTATCAAAGTGAAGAAATGAAACCCCACCATTATAATAATCTAATGCCTTTTCTAAAAATTGAAGGCTCTTAATGAATATGGGTAGGTGTAGATAATTACACAAAGGCAATCAATATCCATGGTAAAAATGGTAACTGATAAATATAACATTTCATGACGTTGTACAGCACCTTAGAGAGGTTTCCACTTCTAAAATAAAATTTTAATGCCACATTATAGTTCTTAGTTAACCCATGCAACAACCCTATGACATAGGTGAGATTGTTATTGCTGCTATTCACCAGAAGAAACTCATACTAGAATTGATAAAGTGACTTCCCAAAAAGGTAGAGTTGGAAACAGAATTTAGAAAGTCTGATAATATTGCTGTGCCTCAAGGCCAGGAGAGGGTTTTCTAAATACTGATTTGCAATATAATTTACTGTTGGTCTAATAAGACATTGAAGGTGCTCTTTGGAAATGAGAAGCAACAGAAGCAACAGAATGTTGAGTGAAGCACACTCTAGCAGCCGGTGTTTCTACCCACAATTGACATTCTGTGCCTTTTGCATATTATGAGATTGAATACAAAACCACAGATTTCATCTTTAATATACACTGAACTGAGTAAACTTTAAAGTTCAAAGAAATAACTAAACGTAATTTAAATTTGTTTTAATTCAACAAGTATTTATGGGGAACCTCCAATATGTTGCAAGGTCACGAATCATTTGCATAAGGGTTGGTTGGCTGTAGTCTAAGATTCACTCTATGAATTTTCAGTAAATGTAACTAAGACTTTTAGATTGTAGGCATACAGAATGGAAAAAAATGGCCGCTGTCTTATGAACATATTGGAAGATTTTCTCCTTTGGGTGTTCAAAAACAGAGACTTTCAAATGCCAGGATTGTTCTAGAAGGATTTAAAAAAATAAATACCCTTCAAAAATTTGTTACTGTAACAACCCAGGATAATTTTCTCCCCAGAACAATATTTCATCTTCCACAAATAGAATAGGAAAGTTGTAAGGGACTGTTGCAGACATGTAATTTTCAGAAAATTTTGTCGTTTATATTTTTAGTTGTGTAAACATTAAAAATTTAAAGTACACCTACACAAATATATAATGTGTGTCTCATTCTTTAATTCATATTAAACCAACACAACACACAACCAAAATCTGTCCAGTAGGACTCAGGGAACTTTAGTCATCCATCCATCTGTGTACTCGAGTTCAGTGTACCTCCTGCTTAAGGTTGGGGCAGCTTTTTGGGCACAAGGCAGCCATTCTAGAAGATAGAAACCTTTCAAGGTTAGGATAAACTTGGATGAAGTACCAGGATGCTTAGGTCAGTTAGTGCACGTGTAACACAAATTCAAAGACTTATAGGAAAACCAGATGAACTAAATTAAAGGGAAAATAAAAGCAAAAATGCTTTATGGACTTAACAATAACAAAGTTGAGTTTAAAAATAAATCAGAGGTATCATTTTTTTCTATTGTTTTAAACTATGGTATTGTTTTTAACTGTAGAATAATTCAGTAACTGTTTAAA
The DNA here is from genome assembly GCF_043159975.1 of Macaca nemestrina. NCBI lineage: Eukaryota > Metazoa > Chordata > Mammalia > Primates > Cercopithecidae > Macaca > Macaca nemestrina. The sequence continues at coordinate 41,517,784 of NC_092127.1, read as the reverse complement.
AGTTAATCTCATTATTTTAAAAGTTACTGCATTCAATAAAAGTTGTCTTTTACAATTTTCAATTATTATTTTGAAATCAAGAAGCAACTTTTTGTTATACTTGGCCTGGTCCCAACTGAGAAAATACAGATTATGTGACACGCAGTTCTCTAAGAATCAATAGCATAAGAACAGAAAAGTAGAAAAACGAAGGGCAGGGAGGAGAAAACACGATAAAAAGGAACCAGCTTCACAACCAGGGTCCATCTGGGTCTAAATCCTGCCTCAGTCAATAAGGAGCTATCAGAGCCTCAGCCAAGTGGCTCAATGCTTCTAAGCATTGGTATCTTGATCTATAAAATGCAAAGAGTAATGCCTACTTTCTATATTGTTAAATGGTTTCAAATGAATAATATACTGCACAAAAAGCAAGAAGCACAAACCCTGGCCTGAAGAAAGAACTAAAAAAAAAAAAAAAAAAAACTAAAAAAAATTTTAAAAGGTGATAGAGGTGGTAGAGATGACCTATTTTGTTAGCTCACTTAAAAAAAAAATGGGGCCAGGCACAGTGGCTCACGCCTGTAATCCCAGCACTTTGGGAGGCCGATGTGGGTGGATCACGAGGTCAGGAGATTGAGACCATCCTGGCTAACATGGTGAAACCCCATCTCTACTAAAAATACAAAAAATTAGCTGGGCGTGGTGGTGGGCACCTGTAGTCCCAGCTACTCAGGAGGCTGAAGCAGGAGAATGGTGTGAACCCAGAAGGGGGAGCTTGCAGTGAGCCAAGATCGCGCCACTACACTCCAGCCTAGGCGACAGAGCAAGACTCCGTCTACAAAAAAAAAAAAAAAAAAAAAAAGAAAGAAAGAAAAAAAAAAAGTAGGGTGAGAAAATCCAAAGAACAAAAATCAACTCTTAATGAATGTTAAGTGAGTAAAGAGCATCCTGTGGGAGCAGAATGTCACCTTTGAGTATGAAGGCCTCTAGATGAAGAGTCCACTTGAGCCAAGGCAAACACCATTCAGCTCTGAGCCCATCTTCAAGTCTTTAGCTTTTTTTTCTGAAAGCTGGCAAGGATAGGAGTGTGTTGAACTATATCTTTAGGGTAAACACAGGATAAAAAGCCAGGATTGTCCTATCTGTTTGCAACTCAGCTAAGAATTCTAGACTAGGGCCCAAGACTATAGGCATGGGATAAGATTCTGGAAAGCTGTAACTTCCTGGTATTATTTCTCTCGATATCTCTTATTTTTATATATTACTTAACATCAAGACTCTTTAAGTAGGCACATACACTCAGGGGCAGAAGCAAAGGTGAGCCTGGGAGACTGAATTCCATTTTGCCGGGAGCCTTGAGGGAAACTGCACCCCTGTGGATGAGAGAAGGTAGAGGTAACTGATATTTACAGACAGGCAGGTTGAGGAGCAAGGCCCTCGGAAAACAAGAAAAAGAGGTTCTAGGATCTAACATGTGTTCCCAGACAATGAGTTAATGCCATTCCACAAAGATTTTTATTTTTATTTTTATTTATTTATTTTTTTTTTGAGATGGAGTCTGGCTCTGTCGCCCAGGCTGGAGTGCAGTGGCCGGATCTCAGCTCACTGCACGCTCCGCCTCCCGGGTTTACGCCATTCTCCTGCCTCAGCCTCCCGAGTAGCTGGGACTACAGGCGCCCGTCACCTCGCCCGGCTAGTTTTTTTGTATTTTTTAGTAGAGACGGGGTTTCACCGTGTTCGCCAGGATGGTCTCGATCTCCTGGCCTCATGATCCGCCCGTCTCGGCCTCCCAAAGTGCTGGGATTACAGGCTTGAGCCACTGCGCCCGGCCTCCACAAAGATTTTTAAGGCAGAATATAAAAAAATAGAACATAGTCCATTTCTTCCAACACCTTATATTCAAGGGGTTAGGATGAGGTTGGGGATATTGAAATGATTAAGATACATCTATCTATATAACAAACCTGTACATGTACCTCTGAACTTAAAAAAAAGATATATCATGGGTCTTGATATGTTCCAACTTTAAAGAAGGAAGGGATCATACTAGAGCTGGGAGATGAATCAGTCCTTATGGAGAAGGAAAGCATCTGGGGTAAGCCTTAAGGAATGTTCTAGAGGAATGTTCATACAATGAAACATGGAAAGGACAGATGTACAGGTGTTCCACACAAAGAATTAGCCCAGGGAAGGCTGAGACACAGTTAAGTGTTCAGTAAGCAAGTGGTCTGGGATAGGCATGGGATAAGATTCTGGAAAGTTGTAACTTCCTTGTATTATTTCTCTCCATATCTCTTATTTTTATATATTACTTCACAGGCAGGATGGGTACAGAGGAGGAACAGACAGTATCCACACAGTCTGGTAGCCCGGCCATTTCCAGAGGCCGCCAGTGCCCTGCAGGCTCCAGTGCCCCTTCCTTTCTTCTGGGTTTCAGCCCCATGCATCTACCTGTTCACTGAATGTTCCCACCCGAATGTCTCTGACACTTCAATCCCTCCCTGTTCACCAATCAAATGTCACTTCCCCACCCCCACACAGCCCCCTTCCCACCTGCTATATGCCCAATTTTAAAGCTACAAGCAGTTGTATGAACTAGAAGCTGCAAGTTATCCATGGTTTACACGGCTTCTCCCCAGAATCCTCTACATTCAAGGGCTGGCAAAGTACTGATGATTCTCCCTTCTAAGTGTCTTTTGAGTTCTATCTATATCCATCAGTCCTTTCTTCATTGCAGGATCTCTTGGTTAAACTTCTGAATTATGGAGTTTGAATCCCTGTTACTATCGGACTTTAGAGAAGTTACTTAACCTTTTCATATATCAGTTTTCTGACTTGTTAAACAAGAATTATAAAGGTGCCTATCTCATGAGTTATCATGAAAATAATATACCACATAAAGCACTGAAAATAGTCACTGCTACGCAGTAAGGATAAAATGAATGGTAGCTGTTATCGCTGTATTTGTGTGATTATCATTATTACTATTATCATGTATTACTGCATATTATCAGTATAATTTCAATGGACTTGTAAGTAGTCTACCTGCCTCTGCTAATTCGCCACTTCTAAGTCAAATGATTCTAACTTCAATTTAAAAGTTATTAAATGAAAAAAACTCTCACACAGACATCAATAGGTTAAAAAAAGAAAGATAACTGTTTTGGTTGAAATGAAGCTAAGGGGTATCCCTGGTGTTTCCCTCCATCTGTACCCATCAGTGGCGTGGGAGGCACTCCACAGGAAACTGCGGCCTCTAGGGCAGACACTTAGGGTCCTGGGCCTCCCCAGAAGTTTCCCCCTCTTCCGTACAGCCTGCAGTCCTCCCCCTGAATCACAGATCTGACAGATCTGATTATGACATCATCTGCTTAAAGGCCTTCTAGGGCCCTTCACTGCTTAAACTCTCAAGTCCAAGCTCTTATAAGCTCCGTATTTAATGTGAGTTGAGCCAGTGTGTCACAGGGAGGGGAGGTGGGCAGGTCAGAGCTCAAAGATGTGCTTAGCAAAAGTTACGACCATTTCAGAAAAAGGAACCAAAGCTTGGTCAGAGGCATCTAACCTAATAACACTGGATTATGTTTATCGGTGGTTTTAGTTTTGGTGTTTTTATTATTGCATGTATTGTTCCTATTGTGGATGTGAAGGACAATATGCTTTATTTTAACAAGTAAAAGAACTCAGAAGATTGGTCCTTTGCCTGGTTGTATCTCTGTTTGCAGGTACAGACATATAGGTTGCTCCTGAATCACAAACACCATTGCTACAGACATCCTCAACTATAGACTGTAGTCAGCAGGCACCGTCTCCTCTGCCTGCCAACCCTGGCTGATGCTTGGTCATGGGTGGTGGCAGCACTTCTGGCATATCTCCCCCATTACTTTTCTTTTAAATCTTAGAAGGCAGTCTCATTTCTGTTTTTCTCTGGCGCCACTAATTTCATGTTCTATGACATCTATGGATCCATATACCTCCTTCACCTCCCCATCAGTGTCCTACTCCTCTACCTGTACCTGGAAAACATTCTATCCCTCCATACACATGGCTGATCATCAGGGTAGTACCCTTTTATCAAGCAAGACACTGAGGTTCTCAGGGAGAGTTAGATATGAGACATGAAAAGAACCAGGTTCTGGAAGCCCCAAAAGCACAGCAGACACCTACAAATACCCTTGAGAATCTTTAAAGAAGGATTTGCAGAGATGGAGGTGCTTGAATTACATCTTACGAACAGAAGTCCTCAAATTTTGTCTTTTAAAAAACTGACTTATCACACATTGGCAACATAGCCTTTTACATATGGGGGACTGAATATGAAAAATCAAAACACTGAACATTGATATTTTGCTCCCACCACAGTACCCAGATTCCTTCCTGTCCCCACAGAGAGGCAGTGCTGGGGCCTCAGATTGAGCCTCCCAGTGGGGAACACCTCTGCCCACCCTTGACCTGACCTTTTTTACCAGGGGGAGGAAGCTCCAAGATGCTATATTACAGGCCTCTCTCCATCCCCTTTACTCAGTCTGCTTTCATTAGTACATTTGAGAAGAATTAATCTGGCTTGCCTGCCTCCACGGTGGCTTCGTCCTCTTGTGGGACAGCTCCCTCTGGGAGCAGGTGCTCAGCCTCCAGTCTTGAGGAGGCCTGTCCTGATCCAGCTGTTTCTTTGCCTGTACCTAATGTGGGGGCTCAGATGACCAGGTCCCTTTGGCTCTTATCACTAAGTCATATACTTCAACTTATTTACCCCCAAATGTTGATGTTTTATCTTCCACCAGCCACTCCTTTGTTTTATAACTCAATTTGTTCAGAATCTGGGTGGGGAAATGTGCTATTTTACAGGTCCCTTAGAGATGGAGAAAGACAGAGTTAACACCAGAGTCCCTGAGATTCAGATCTCACAAATACGGACACATACAGAGTGAGCTCCTGAGCTTGAATCCTAACAAAGGCCCTAAGGTTCCCCCTCATCCCACTTCCTCTGTATTTCACTCCTTAATTCCTGCTTTCCCAGATCTGGAGCTCATTAAAAGGCAGGGAACCCAGGGAATGTGGTCATTATGGGAATCCAAATGTTGATGACAGTGAAGGCATAGTTTAAACCCTCTTCTGGTGTTTTTGTTTTCTGTCTAATAAACAATCTTGAACAAATTTCACCACTGAATCTTGTTTTCCTTTAAAACCTTATTTTTATGCTCCCTATGTTATGTGAAATGTTTTCTTTTTCATATCCTGAACATACAAAAGTATTTAAATAAAAGGGACAGTAACTTATAAAAATAGTTTGATATTTATCACTCTCTGAATGATCTATTGCTTAATAATTCGTTATATGCCAGAGCCGACAGTTTGATTGTTGCTGCTGTTCATTCAAATATGGGAACTATAAAGCACCAAACTTGTTGCAAGCCTTCTTCACTAACTACTCCTGGTGGATACTCTAGAATAACCAGACCTTAGGTACAACGTAAGTTTCCCTATTTAAAAAAAAAATCATTTATTTTCAGTATCAGAAAGGCAATTTCTCCAAATCCCTTTTAAAATTAACTTTGTGCTTAAATCTCTTTCTCATTTTTAAAGATCCATTTGTTGTCCTGCTGCAAGATTTTTTTTTTTTTTTAAGCAGTTGACAACTGCCCAGCAACAGCAGCCTGTGTTTGCAGTCACTATTTTGGGCTACATCACATGTCACTTACATAACCTTGTTTAACTGCTCTTGAACTGGTTCGAACAACCTGGGAAACAGATTAGAGCAGTCCCAGCAAATTCCCGCATTGCAGATTCTGATGGGCGATTTCCCTTCCCCTACCTCCCCCCGCCCCCCCATTCTTATAATGTCGCATGGTGAGTTAAGACGGTGTCCAACAAGAACTGGTTATTCATTGTTGGAGCCAACTAAAACATTCGATAATTAACTTCCTCTGCTCAGTTAAAACCAGTTTGGTCTGCCCATAATAAACCAATGAACAATGATCCCCTGCTGCTGAGGTTTATGAGTGGGCCTGGATTAACATGTTTTAAAATGCCAGGGGGAAAAAGAACTGACTTGAGAAGTAAGTATAGGTTGCCTTTGCCACCTTAAAGCACAAATCTTTTGAAGCTATGTTTTTAGGATTCTAATATTTTAATTTAGAAGTCAGATTAGCATCATTTTTTTTTTTTCCTGTGGTGTTTCAAGAGTTCTTCCCATGTGGATAAGCAAAAAATTCCCAAATAAACATTCTTCTTGTTGTGAAAGGTGTTCGTTTTTCATTTTTTAAAATGTACTTTTAATTATCATAAGAATTTGTATGCATATTTTAGTAAAAGGGAATCAAAGATAATATCATATGACAAAATCCAGGTGATGTAAGATTTTAACCTTGAGAAACACTCATTATGGTGCGCAGTAAGAAAAAACAAGTAAGTTACTGACAAGGAACAAGGAAAATTTTTTTCAGGAAGAGTGACTTACGTCTCTCACACATTCAATACTAGGAATTTAACATAGCTGCGCTTCACTATGCAAAAACATCTGTTATCTAGATAAACTAATAAGTTATTCAGGGCAGTGGAAAGGGAACTAGCATTTGTTGAATTCCTATTATGTGACAGGTGCTTTACCAATCATACTTAATTTAATCCTTTAAAAATCCTATGGGGGTGTCCTATGAGATTAGTCATATTATCCCCATTTTGTCAATTAAGACATTCGGAGAGGTAAAATCATGTGGCTAGCTTAACTGGGATTCATACTTGCAGCACTTTCATTACAGCACTTACTCTCTCTAGGGTCCATCCACGTTAGAAGTATACTTAAGATTCTTATACCAACAGCACAAAATGGTGCAGAAACAGAACCTCTGGAATGAAAGACATGTTTAGGCTACCTTATAAAGGATAACTCAGACCAATACATCACTAACTACTCTGACACTGGGAAAAGAGAACCATATGAATTTGGTTGCACCTATAATTCTAATTACATCATACATAGGATGCCAAATTTACATACTGCCTGATCCACCACTTTTTGCCTGATCTAAATATACTTCTAAACTCCAGACCTGGAAGCCAACACACGCACAGCCCTTGCAAGAATTTAAAAATCCTGCATGCTGGGTTCTCAGTGATCAGATTTTTGCCCAACCAGCTAATCCCTCAAGACCTCAAAGGTAGAAATGAGGCCAGGGTAGAGAGAAGGGACTGTTGTTCAGCCACTCTGGCTTCAAACTATTTGTTAAGATTTGAAGGTTTCAACACAGTTCAGTGGGTCCTTATTTGCCATCTCAGGCATAGCCCAGTTTCTGAACAACAATATAACTCTAGACCGAAATGAAACCCAGATGAGAGAGGATATTGGTAACAAAGGACAACTGAATCATAAACTTCTACCAACAATCTAAAATGTTTGCAAGAAAAGTAAGAAATTATTTGATATGTGTTTGTTTTGCCACACTCACAAATATTAAATTAGACTAGTTTTGGGTCTATAATGCTATAATACATGCATGTGGTACAAAATTCGAGATGTACTATAGGACATCTGGTGAAAAGGCTCTCTCTCTCCCCCTCTCCTATCCTCTAACCACCTAGTTTCCTTCCCCCAAGGCAAACCACTGTTATCAATTTCTCTGTATCCTTCCAGAGGTTTTTCTAGGATACATGTTTTTAACCACAGTAAATATGTTCTGTTTGTGAAGTTAGGCATTATTAATTCAACATGTCTGCTTGCTCTTGTATTAATTCAACAAATAATTATCGGGCGGCTATTACATGTCAGTTACAGCACTGGGAAGAGAGATGAATAAAAGATCCCTGTCCTTTAGGGACTCATAATCCAGTGTGGGAGAGTGGCTCCTAAGCAAATTAAACCCTGGGGCAAGAACGGACATGAATAAGTGCTAAGAGAATACAGAAGAGAAAGTAACTATTTTCGCCTCAGAAATCAGAAAAAGCTTCACAGAAGAAATAACAATAGATTTGCATCTTGAGCACTGTTTTTTGGATGGAAAGAGAATTAGAAAAGTTTCCTACCCAGAGAAACAACATACTAAGAAAAATGTTGTCAGAGGGCATCATATATTTTGGGACGGGTGAGTTTTGTGACTGGAGCACAGTGGGGGTTGTGTGTAGAATTAAGAAAGAGCAACAGTGTGAGGACTTGTTAGACCATATGACACAGTCTGGACATGAATCTTAGGCAATGGGGAAGCCTGTCCAGGTCTACTTTGTGTTTTGGGAGTTCACTCTAGTAGTTCAGTGGAAGAGGTCCTAGAGTAATGGCAAAGGGACCAGTGAAGCTCACAATCCAGATGACTCTTTCCAAAGAGCATGGTTGGGAGATATAATTCCAAGTAACCATCCTTGTCTCTGTTACTTTCTGGCTCCAAACTTGTTTTTCCATAGCTGAACTGCCTTGACACCCACTCGCCCAAATGAGAAAAACCAACACCATCCTAAATCATCTCTTTGTGGCCCTCTATGCAAACACTCACACTTTTCTAATTTTATAACTCAAAGTTGTTTTCTACCTTCTTGGTCCCATTATTGTCTCAAAGAAGCAGATAATATGTATGTCTGAGATAAAAATGGTAGCCATCAAGTTACCTACTTAGCTTGTCAAAGCCGAGTAGATATTTTCTGCTTTCATATTCTAAACCTGTCAGTTTCCCCTTTATCCAATTATTCCCAGTAGAAACAACTCACAAATTTCAGTCTATTTGAACCAAAATTTTATGCTTATGATGAAAAAGTGATACAAGGGGTAAAATCTGCATATGTTAGAACTTTGTATATCGTTACTTTATCATGTGGAGTTGAAGATTAGAATTGATAAAAGAGTGGAAGGGAGAGGAAGTGTGTGGGATATTGAGCTGCAAGCCTTTGTTGTTTGAAACAGGACTATCAGCTGAGAATGAGAAGGGCAGGGTTGGAGGAGGGACTAGATCATAAGTGTGCTGGAGCAGCCATGGAAATATGACAGCATGAGATGAAAGGGAAGAAGACTCAGGCTTGTGGGCTACCAACTATGCTCCAGGTTACTGGGCTAGGTAAGTTACATTCTTATGTTTAATGTTTATTATTTATTTATTTATTTATTTTTTGAGATAGGGTCTTGCTCTGTCACCTAGGCTGGAGTACAGTGGCGTGATCACAGCTCACTACAACAGCCTTGACCTCCCAGCCTCCAGCAATCCTCCCACATAAGCTTCCTGAGTAGCTAGGACTACAGGTGCATGCGCCCATGCCTGGCAAGTTTTTTTGATTTTTAGTAGAGACGTGATCTTGCTGTGTTGCCTAGGCTGGTCTCCAACTCCTGAACTCAAGCAATCCTCCCAAAGTGCTGGGATTATAGGTGTGAGCCACCACTCCTGTCCTTATGATAACCTTTTAAATAGGTGATAATATCCTCATGTCCTGAGCAAGAAAATAAGTAGCTGTCCATGGTGCTTCACAGGGTCAGCAGGGATGGCAGGATTCAAATTCAGGTCTGACAAAAGCCATGCTCATTAGAATCACCTGGCCAGTCAAACAGAAGCAACACTGAATCTTTACATGCATGAAAACATCTACTTCACAATTTCTAAGAAGGCTTTATACATATGTTTTAACCTTGTACATTTGATCATTTGGCTAAATTGTTTAAAATAATTTTCTATTTAAATAATAGCTTAGTTCTTATTTACAGCTGAAACTCAGGACAAGAGAGGTTCCTAATGCAGTTCATAAGGTAGTAATGGGCTTTAGGGTCAGATGCAGTGGGTTACAGCAGACTGTGTCACTTAGCAGCTATGGAACACTGAACAAGCCATTTAACCTTACATTTTTTCATCCATAAAGTCAGTAACAAAATTTATCTCACAGGGGCTTATAAAGATTAATGCAACAGTACAGTAGTCCCCCCTTATCCATGGGGGACATGTTCCAAAGACCCCCAGTGAATGCCTGAAACCACAGACAGTACCAAAATCTATACATACTATGTGTTTTCTTATACACACACACCTATAACATTTAATGATAAATTATGCACACTAGGAGATTAATAACTAATAATAACAGAGTAATTATAATAATAGAGTGTAATAAAAGCTATTTGGATACGATCTCTCTCTCTTCTCACAATATCTTAATGTACTATACTCACCTATTTTCAGATTATGGTTGACACTGTGGGGACCTGAAACCAAGGAGCATAAAATTACAGACAAACGGAAAACTACTGTACATTTAAAATGCCTAGAACCATGTGTGGAACACAATAGGTGCTAAAAAAACTTTCCATTCTTCCCCAAGGTCACAGCCCTTAAGATCAGGAAGCACTTTAGTGCAATGGCAGAGCACTGTTCCGGGAGCAGATGGCTTGGTTCCCACCTGGTTTCACCACTCACTGACTGTGAGAGCTAAAGTTAGCCTCACCAAGCTCTAGTACATCTATCTGTAGAATGGTCACAGTAATGGTACCTCCCCTAAGGCTGCATTCAGGTCAATCCCAACTTTGGGCAGAAGGATCCAGTCCTTCTATTCCAAAGCTGGGATCTCTGTGTTAAGTTACTTTTCTACCAATTATGCTTGCATGTTGGGCTCAACTTCTGATGATAGGTCTTGTGCCTCATTCCCCTGTGTCCCATTCCTTGTTTTAATGCCTATGTAGTACCCCAGTCCTTACAGGACAAAATTCCTAACTCTCTGACTCCCTCTAAAGCCCAGTCCCAAGACGGGGCCTCTGACACCTGCCTTTCTTGAGAGCCCACGTGCTGAGATTTCTAAATGCAGTCCCCTCCTACACCCAAAGACCCTCATAAGATCCTACTCAGACCACCAGCAGTTTCTGTGCTCTGCCTTCTGGACTGGATTTCCTTGTGACACCTGTGCCCATACTCCAGATACTATCCCACCTTGGTGAGCAGGTCTGATTCATATCCCAGGTCTTTCCAGTTTGTTCCATTATTACCTTAATTTCCAAAGAAATATTTCCTGTCACCATTTCTCCTACACAGAAGGAAAATAATAAAATAATACAATAGAGAAAAATAATAATTTAGTTTATTTGGAATTATATGGTATTTTTTTCCCTCTCTCAAAAAGCAAGAGCTTTTCACGAAGCATATGCAAAAAATGGCCGGACGTGGTGGCTCACACCTATAACCCCAGCACTGTGGGAGGCTGAGGCAGGCAGATCACCTGCGGTTAGGAGTTCAAGACCAGCCTGGCCAACATGGTGAAACCCCGCCTCTACTAAAACTACAAAAATTAGCTGGATATGGTGGCACACACCTGTAATCTCAGCTACTTGGGAGGCTGAGACAAGAGAATCATTTGAACCTGGTTAGTGGAGGTTGCAGTGAGCCGAGATCATGTGACTGCACTCCAGCCTGGGCAACAGAGTGAGACTCTGTCTCGGAAAAAAATAAATAAATAAAAAATTTTAAAAAAGCAAAAAATGCTTTGTTTAACCATTAAGTATATAGTTTTGTTTTGTTCATTTTTTGTTTGTTTCTTTTTCCAACAGGGTCTTGTTCTGTTGCCCAGGCTGGAATGCAATGGTGCAATCATGGGTGGGCTATCACAGCTTATTGTAGCCTCAACCTTCCAGGCTCAAGTGATGCTACTGCCTCAGCCTCTTGAGTAGCTAGGACTACAGATATGCAACCAGCACTCCCAGCTAACTTTCTGATCCTTTTTTTGGGGGGGGTGGAGGGTAGAGACAGGGTCTTACTATCATGCCCAGGCTGGTCTCAAACTCCTGGCCTCAAGTGATCCTCCTGCCTTGGCCTTCTGAAGTGTTGGGATTACAGGCAAGAACCACTGGGCCTGGCCTAAGAAAGCATATAGATTTACAACTGATTGCCTAACTGTCATTTCAGTCACTTGTAAAAGAGAAAGACTCATTGATTTTAGAGTCTTATGTAACAAAACCACCAGCTGATTTTTAGCTTAGCAGGAGAAGCCAATTAGGGCTAGGATGGTTGCTTCTCACCCTTACTTGCCTGTGCCTTCCTCTGCCCTTCCAGATCTGCCATCTCCAGATCCCATCCAGCCTTAAGTCTTGGTTTAATCCTAATGCTAAAAGTTCCTAGAATGCTCTAGCCCTTCCCCACCCCCATCTCCCCAATCCATGATACTGGCCTGATCAATTTGCTTAGGGCACCACTGCTGCGTTTCTCCCAACTTGCAGCTGGCCCTTGCTACAGAGCAATGTTCTCTTGCTGTCTAGGGTTTCTCAGGTACAACTTTCTCTTGGGACCCAGGTTATATGTCAGCAAGGTCCTTCCCTTCCGTTCCCTCCTCTCCTGGGAGGAGGGTCTGGATGGGTCACATTCTAGAGGACAGTCCCTTTTTGCTAATGAGAATAAAGGTGGGCAGAAGGAGGCCTTGCTTCGGTGTGACACTTCACTAATTTTGGGTGGTTTTTTTTTTTTTTTTTTTTTTTTTTTAAGAGACGGAGTCTCGCTCTGTCACCCAGGCTGGGGTGCGGTGGCGTGATCTTGGCTCACTGCAACCTCCACCTCCCAGGTTCAAGCATTTCTCCTGCCTCAGCCTCCCGAGTAGCTGGGAATACAGGCGCATGTTGCCACGCCCGGCTAATTTTTTGTGTTTTAGCAGAGACGAGGTTTCACTGTGTCGCCCAGGCTGGTCTCAAACTCCTGAGCTCAGGCAGTCCACCCACCTCGGCCTCCCAAAGTGCTAGGATTACAGGCGTGAGCCACCGTGCCCAGCCACTAATTCTGGGTTTCTAATGTTCTCTCCAGTGGGCTCCAGACTCAAACACAGTGAATTAAGATAAGGAAATTTGCTTTCCTACTTGTTGGTGTTTTTTATGCATATTCCCAAAGGGGAAAAAACCTATAGTTTGAGGCAGGGTTGGGCCTTTGCTCCCATCCTGAGTTTCTGTCCAAGGAACCTGCCCTACATTGCTGGTTTGCCAATAAATTCTGAGACATAATAAGTGCAAAGCATCATGTTTCAGAAGCCTTTTCCATCCACAAGTACCAATAAATTATTACTCTAATATGTTAAACATTTTCATATACAAAACCACCACAATCTGTAAATCACTAACTTGCTGGGTCATCTGGTGAAATTAAAGCCTTTCTGAGTTTCTTCCCTCGTCTGTACAATGTAGAGATGAGATTAATCTCTATTGCCCTGTGTGTGTATCTCTTTGCTTCTATGGCCCTGAAAAGAGGAATGGTTGAAGAAAATACATAAAGTGATCATTAGAATGAATTGGTAGTAAATCCAGAGATGTGGCCTTGCCTGTGGCTAGGGTACATACCTGTGAAGCCCAACTCAGAGCAAACTGCTAAAGACAGGAAAGGGAGTAATCACTGTCCTTATTAAATGTAAGAGTCTTAAGTTGCAAACTAGTTAAAAGAATTCCAAAGCAGTCACAATGTTCTTTGATGAGAAAGGCAGTCAAAGATAAGGGAAATTACTTATAAAAAATACTTCTAAGGCAAGTACTCCAGGAGATAAATAAAAACTGAAAAATATAAGATTGTGTATGCATGTGTATAGATATCTGTTCAAACACAAATTTTAAACAGTTCCAACAGTGCTGAAAGCCAAAGTGTGATCACATGAGAATCTTTAAAAAGCTTTAGAATTTTTCATTAGGTGTAAGATAATAAAATGCAGAAATGGAAGGCTCACTCCCCTTTTTCTCTACTCACTGCAGTTCTAGACATTTTTAATGAGGCTACTTATGTATTTAATTTTATGTTGCAATTATAAAATTGATAAAAGATATTAGGAAAAAGCCTATAAGTAATATTTTAAGTCAAAGAAAAATTAGAGGAGCTTATTACATTTGATAAACCACGGCATCACTGGAAGAATATTAAAGAAAGAGGGAGTTTGGTTAACACCTCATATCAAGTTACGTGAAATACTGTGCCTCTATGAAGCAGGATGGAGATAAACAAAATACAGCTTGCAGGCCAAAAATAGCCTAGTTTTCCCAGCTCTGCATTCCATCTGTCAAAACAAGGTGGATGGCATTCATCAGATACCAGCAATGTGTATATAGCTGGACTGATCCAATCATTTTCTGGTGGACTTAGTTTTATTAATAATAATAATAATAATCAGCCATCAATTAATGAAATTTGTAAAAATGGTTACATAACAGAGGCTTTGTCAGTTATCATCAGCTCATTCTTCTTTCCCTTCTGGAGTCTAGAGTCGATACTTTCATATCCTCGCTACCAAGTCTAAGGCCCTCACTGAACCTCAACTTTCCTTGAAACCTTCCCTGACCCCGGTCAGAAATATCTCCTCTCTCTGACATAGCCGCACACTTGATTGAAACCCCAAGGAGCCAGCTGATATTGGCTGGGCACTATCACAAGTAGGGCCCCGTGGCACTCCATTATCTCTCTTTTTTTTTTTTTTTTTTGAGACGGAGTCTCGCTCTGTCGCCCAGGCTGGAGTGCAGTGGCCAGATCTCAGCTCACTGCAAGCTCCGCCTCCCGGGTTTATGCCATTCTCCTGCCTCAGCCTCCCGAGTAGCTGGGACTACAGGCGCTGCCACCTCGCCCGCTATTTTTTTTGTATTTTTTAGTAGAGACGGGGTTTCACCGTGTTAGCCAGGATGGTCTCGATCTCCTGACCTCGTGTTCCGCCCGTCTCAGCCTTCCAAAGTGCTGGGATTACAGGCGTGAGCCACCGCACCGGGCCGCATTATCTTAATTAAGCGTTGCAAGAACACCATCCGCGATTAAAAGTATTCCCGTTTCACATTGTTCTTATTGCTCTGGCAAGTTCTTAGTGGCAATGATTGCTTTCTTCTCTATGTGAAGGCTGATAGTTGCATGTCATTTCTTCTTATCTATATCACAGCCTCTCCAAGGTAGGGCTATCTTAAAGAGCACTAAAACCTCATGGAACCTACATGGCTCAAGTGGTTACACTCTTCGTGTCTGAAGTCAGGACTGAGCTGCCCTCAGCAGTGTAGTCCTCTTGTTTAGCAACACGCTAGTGCCTGGGGCAGGATCCGCTATCCCGTCTCAGTTGGGGACTAATCTTGTGCTGTGACCCTGGAATTTACTCCCAAACCTCTCAAAGCCTTGTCTAGCAGAGCAGTAGAAGTTACTGTTTAAAACCTTGTCCCAGAGGGGTCATTAGCCATTGTATCACCATATAACAAGGCAAAGACACATAGGGAGCCAAGAAAATATCTACAAGTAAATGAGATGTTCATTTGAATGAAATGAAAATTTAAATAAAAAGTGGTCTGCAACAGGCAGAAAATAGATTCTCATTTAATCAAAGTTTAATCACATGATCCATTTGTGATAAAACAAAAGTAGTTTTTAATTGCGTGGTTTTAGCCTCTGCCTCTTTATAAGGACCTACGTGTGATAGGCATCGTGTTTATCGTGCAGACGAGGGTTTGTAATAAAAATATTTACTTGCAAGGAGTTCACAGACCTACGTACAATTACCTACGATAAAATGTGTTAAGTGCATTTTAAGGTATAAAAACTGTTAAGAGATCACAGAGGAAGAAGAAATTAATGAGGGAAGGAGAAGAGGACAGAAAGTAGTGATCACAAAAGTTTTGTGAAGAGGTCATCTTTCATCTGAACCTTAAAGGAGAAATGCAATTTCTCCAAGCTGAGAAGGAGAGGAAGGACAATAATGGGTTGTTTTATTTTTTAAGACAAGACCACACTTCTCTAGGAGGAGTCACAGCTGCCTAAACACAGTGCCATAGCACACACACAGTGCCTTCTACATATGACTCAGGACAGACTGATTAAATAACTGTACACTAAAATTCAACAAATTCATGGAAATTCATTTTAAAATCAGTATAATAAAAATCTTAGTAAAGACAACCATATCAGCAAACCCAAGGAAAAGTCGAAATCATTAAACATGGTGCTAAAGTCTAAGGAATGTCAAACAAAAGGTGAGAAACTGACCCCGAATAATGATGGAATTTTTATGTATGTTTAGTGTTACATAATAACTTACTCACAATTCAGTTTTCTGCTTACATATTTATAGTATTTTGAACTGAATATGTTTATCCCATATGAAATGAAAGCTGAGTATTATTCTGCATCAGTTTGAAAGGATATGGTCTTTCAGATGTACTCAACCTTTAAGTCAATAGAATCTAATAGTTTAAGAAGACATTACATTTCAGACAGCCATTCTGCCTAAAAACAGTCTAAATTATTTAAATTGAATTCTGATCAAAATTAAAATAAAATCTTCTTCAATTGGGCATGCAAGATTCTCAGAAGTTTTCCAAATGACAGCTTTGTAATCTGATTCTGTTTCATCCAGTAAAGCCATATAATGAATACACCATGAAACAGCAGTCACTGTGGCTGTCTACGGAATACTTCACAACTTACATAGTCCCCTTGTTCTTGAACTCCAAAAAGGCAGGGAAAAATGGTGCAAATAGTTCTCCTTGAAGCTTGAATATTAAATACTAACTTGAATTACTGAACAGAAAGTTTTGCTTCTTATGGAAGAAAACAGATGGGTTTTCATTCTAACTAGGACTTACCCCAGGTCACAGAGGTAATGGAGAGATGCTAGACTTTAAATCAGAAGACCTTGGGTTGAAACAAAATTCATCTACTCACTAGCTGTGACTTGGTGCAAGTTACTGTACATCTTAGGTGTCTATTTCCAATTCCGTGCAATTGTAGAAGTATAGTCTACCTAGCCAGATTATTGAGAAGTGCAGAAGAAACATTTTCAGATGCCAAGGACAGTGCTTAGCAGAATAGGTACCTAAATAACTTAGCTATTAATATTGATTCTAAAGTTGGGCCTTAAGCTAAGTCTTCTCCTGTTTGTCAGTCTACATACCATATTGTCTAGGCAGTTTTTATTGGTGTTTTTGAAGGGTTTTTTTAAAAAAGGAAACTAGAGTAATACAACAACTATGTTATATATCCACTTTCCACAATTTGGGTTGTCTTTTCAACCCTAAAAACAAAAATAAAAAATTTTCCAAATCATGATCTAGGTCCCCATTAATGCGTTTGGCTCCATGACCATTTAGCCATTCAGATGGACAACTGAAAACTACCTATAACTAAGAAACCAGGGAAGAGAAGACTGCTCCTGAGAAGTTACCTGAGCTGCATCTAGGAAATGTGGGATCCAGCATCTTGCCACAAGGCTGAGCCATGAGATGATGAAATGAGTGAAGCAGCAGGAGCCTGCACGCCCTGGCTCAAGGAAAGAGCAGCTGCTACAGCTGCTGCTCAGGGCTTGCCAATGGCTGGCATGCTGGAATGCAGGCTCCGTGATGCCAGACCTTTCAATGCTTCAGGAGAGGCTGGATGTCGAGAGTTTATATGAAATCTCCTCATTTTTAAATATTGGCAAATAATTAAAAACGTTAAAAAAATTACACAGGCCAAACAAAACATCTTTGCTGGCTTGATTTCAATCTGGAGAAATCAGATTAAGAGCCTTGAAAGGACAAGAGCACCCAGGCATGCAGGCTGGGGCTGCGTGCAGCCTTCAACAAGGGGATGGGGGCCTGGGTAAGGAGTGCATTCTCCACTGAAGCACTACTGGGCAGGATTCTGGCCTTCTATTTCCCTCCATATTTGGATTCTTATCTTTATGCCTAAGCACGAAAAACAAATCCTGGAAGCTGGCATTCGGATAAATAACATAAAGTCTGTTCGGGGTATGAAAAGGGAAAACAAGGCATCGAGAACACAGGCTTGCCCCTGAATGGCGTTACCCTTATGTCCTTGGGATTCACAGCTAGATGCCTCTGGTGTTTCATAAAGTATCGGGAAAAAAACACTCAAATTGACACTCAGTTCTCTGGAAAACTATTCCAGTTCACTAAACTGCAATGTTATTAAATGCCCTTGAGGCGTTTATCCATGAACTGCTGCTGCATGCTGGTTGTGACTGCTGGGCAAGCTAACAGAAGCTGATCCAGGCCTTCCTTATGAGGAAGCAAATGCTGTGGATAAACAGTATGGAGAACTGTAGATAAACAGTATGGAGAAGGTGGAGGTAATTCATTAAACTGCATCACAGCAATGCCACACATGACCAAAGATATACATTTGTAACACTGAGGTTAAAATAGCTATTGAATTTATGTGCCCTTCAACACACCCTGGAAAGAAACACTGGCAACAAAAACATGAGAACATGAACTAAAAAGTCTTCCTCATTCTTTGGTCCATTTGAGAAAGGTCACGATTAACCTGCTAGGCTCTGAGCACTGCAAAGATCTAGGAAATCTGTAAAAGGGTTAAATAGTAAATATTTTAGGCTTTGTGAGATATAGTTTTTGTTTTTTGTTTTTGTTTTTTTTGAGATAGAGTCTTGCTCTGTTGCCCAGGCCGGAGTGCAGTGGCTCGATCTCAGCTCACTGCAAGCCCTGCCTCCCGGGTTCAAGCGATTCCCCTGCCTTAGCCTCCCGAGTAGCTGGGACTACAGGTGCCCGCCACCTCACCCAGCTAATTTTTTTTTTTCTGTATTTTTAGTAGAGATGGGGTTTCACCATGTTAGCCAGGATGATCTCGATCTCCTGACCTTGTGATTTGCCTGCCTCGGCCTCCCAAAGTGTTTAGTCTGTCACGACTATGTCATTATAATGGGAAAGCAACCATAGCTGATATATAAATGAATGAGTATGGCTCTGTTCCAATAAAACTTTATTTATAAACACTGAAATGTGAATTTCATGTATTTTAACATATCACAAAATATTTTTGACTCCCCATCTGGTCCCCGATCTAGGATAATGATCAAAGAAGAAACAGCATTTCCTGGTCAACTGCCATAAGTTAAAACTGTGCCAAGCACTTTACTGGATCATTTAACTAAGACAACAATCCTACGAAACAGTCTTAGTATCTCCATTTTACATATGGGAACACTGAGACTGGGAGCAGTGAAGTAACTTGCCTAAGTGTTTACTGAAAGTAAATGAAAGAGCCAAGCTTTGAGCCCAGGCAGACAGGCTCTGGGACCCTTGCTACACTCTGAGGGCCACATGTGCATATAATAGTTCCTAGCCTTGGCTGGGTATCAGAACCTTACTGGAAACTTTTCAAAATACTTGGATCCTTTCGATTTATTGAATCAGACGTGGTACCCAGGCATCTTTATACTTAAAAAAGACATCTCCCACAAATGTTCCTAGAGAACAGTTGGGACCTACTATATGCCCAGATCTTTGCTTTGCTGGACCAAGTAGTATCAGACATGGTCCTACTGATAAACAACGTATTTGTCTTGAATGTCAAATCACCCTGCTATTTGAACATGTTACTTAACTCGTGATCACAACCAGAGGTACGTTCTCCAAAGGTATCAAATTACAGATCAGACCCACACACGGCTAAGTCTTAGACGGTGGCCAAAGTCTTTTTTACCAAAGCCATATTTGCTGAAAGCCACCACCACAGAGCTGGGGATAAGCCAAAGGTGAACGGAAACTGGAAGTTAAATTATATCAAGAGCAAAAAGTGGCAAGATAGCTAGTAAAGACAAGACAAATGACACTTAACAACTTTACATAGTACATTTTAACAGAATAAGCGATAAACCAACCTGACTTGTGGCAAAGCATTTATTTGCATGACTGCAATGGGTTCCCTGTGGTCAGAATTCCCTGCTACAGCTCTGGAAAGTATTTAAGTCTCTGGCTGGGAGAAAACTCACCATATGAAGCTTCTGTTGACCTCCCTTGCCAGACCTAACCTAGTGGAAACCACACAGGAAGGCAATCTGTCCAGAGAACTATGCTTCCATTTCAGAACACAAATACTGAAAACTCTTAAGACATGCACAGGAAAAATCTCTCATTCCCCACAGATCCCCACCTGGTACTTTACACCTCAGAGATTTTCAGCCTTGGGACAGGGCCAGTCATACCTTCCTGAACTTCCCTGAGTAAGAGGCTACTTGTGCAATGGAGTGTTTGGAACTCACTGGAATGACATGACTGTCCCATTTAAGTCTTCCCAAAACAGATCCACTCTGCTATTGTAGTCTCATCCTACCAATGGAGGTCCTTCTTCTTTCCATCTTTTCTTTTTGCTGACCTATGCTGCTTTGCAGCCGCCGTCTTTTGACCCCAGTTGATGTTTCTCTCCGCTAACATTTACATTTTTCTAACACCAAATGTAGATCCAGAATAGTGAATTCTGTGAAAAAGAATATTCTAAAGTTTTCCACCCTCTGACTGGGCTTGAGTACTCGCTGTAAATCAAGTACTCAAAAAGCCTAGAGCTATAAACTGAGAAGACAAGGAGAAGAACTCTAAACGGCAGACAGAACCCATGTGTAATGGACTGCAGCCTTCGTAATGAACACTTGTAGCCACTAGCGAGAACTTTCAACAATGGTATCTTTGAACATAAGGACAATGAAAACCTTTTAAAATCAAGGCAAATCTACTATAACTACATGTCTATAATTGCTGGGAGGTTTACTCCATCAGATAAATAGTTTTGTTGTCTTGTTTTAATTTTCTAAAAAGTACCGTGGAACTTCAGTAGAGTAGTACAAAAGAAAAAGTTACCAACATTCGATTTCAACCTCTTAAGACACTAGGAGTCCAGTGTCTGCAGTGTGTTAAGGCTGTGAATTTGCTATAAGTCTAAGTACAAAAACAAAGATAAATATCATAGCTACAATTGAGAGCTATTGCATTAATGGGAACAAATAGAAATAAGATCTTAGTGACAAGAACACCTTTGGCAATACCAGGAAAAAGTTGAAAACACGGTTCAAACAGAAGCCTTAAAAACCAACATGTTACAGTTGAATAGTCTATCATACAAATGATGCAGGAGTCTGCAAAATCATAGGAAATGCTACTGTTTCTAAAGGATCTAGAAGGCTACAGAACATAAACACATATTCTCTCACTGGCAACAAGAATCCCATAGTCACCTAGTGGTTTTATTGTTTTGGTTTGGTTAACATTTTGGTGTACTTCATCTTATTTTCCAAGTACACAGTTTTTTTTTTTTTAAATATAGAAGTTATTTTTCCCCATTTTCAGTGCACAATTCAACAATTAGTCAATTTATAGAGCTTCATAACCATTGTCACAATCCAGGTTTTGAGTATTGCCATTGCCCTAAAAAGGTCCCTTCTGCCCATCTGCAGTTAATTCCTGTTCCCATTCCCCAGTCAACTACTAATCTAGTTTCTGTCTCTTTAGGTTGGTCTTTCTGGATACTTCATATAAATGAAATCATATGATATGCAATATTTTGTTTTTGGTGTTTTCCACTTAGCACAGTGCTTTTGAGGTTCATCCATGTTGCAGTGCATGCTGAACAGTATTCCATTATGTGGATATACCACATTGTTTTTACATTTACCAATTGGCATCTGCATCTGATTGTTTCCAAGTTTTTCTTGTATTGAATAATACTCATTAAATTTGCATATACATCTTTGTATGGGCAGAGATTTTCATTTTTCTTGGGTAGAAGTGATAGATAACTTGGGTATCTAGAAGTGGAATTGCTAGATCTTAGGTTAAGTGTATGTTTAATATTTTAAGAAACTGCCAAACCGTTTTCCATGCTGGCTACACCATTTTACATTTCCACCAGCAATATATGACGTGTTTTTCCATATCCTCACCAAAATTTAGTACTATTATTTAAAAATTATTATTTTAGCCTCTTATTGGATATGAAATTACATCTCGTTACGGTTTTAATTTGCAATTCTTTAATGATTAAAAACATTGAATATCTTTTCATGTGATTATTAGCCATTTATGTATCTCCTTTGCGACACATAGATTATGCATGTCTACTCAAATCTTTTACCGAAAAGAGCTGTCATCTTATTATTGAGTTCTAGAGGTAATTTAAAATATTTTGAATACAAGTTCCCAATTAATGTTTTTAACTTTGCCTGGAACTCTAAAATTAAATTATCTTTCATTTGTGAGCTAGAACAAGGGTTCTCAAATTGCGGCCCAGGGTCTCAGGGACTGTTATGGGGGTTAAAGAATTCAAAAGTATTTTCATAATTATACTTACACATTAATTGTCCTTTTCATTCTCATGCTTTTATGAGTATATAATGGAGTTTTCTAGCGACTACAAGAAATATTCACAATTATCTGAAAAGGCTCTTAAAATTCCTCTCTTTTGCAGCTACATATCTGTGTGAGGCCAATTTTCTTCATATACTTCAAAACAACAGAAGAATCCAGATGTCTTTTATTAACCAGGTGTTGGAAAGGTTTGCAAAGATATAAAACAACGACATTTTCTCATTATCTTAAAAATTTTATTTCAGAAAATATACTATGTTAACATATGATGAGTTTTATTGTTATTTTTAAAGGAATTCATGCATATTTTTAAAATGTCTTTTAATTTCTAGCACACAAAATATCAATAGCTATAACTTACATAAAACCTCTTTGGGATTTTCAATAATTTTTTCTTTTTTTGAGACAGAGTCGCACTCTGTCACCCAAACTGGAGTGCAGTGGTACAATCATAGTTCACTGCAGCCTCAACTTCCAGGCTCAAGCAGTCCTCCTACCTCAGCCTCCTGAGTAGCTGGGACCACAGGTATACACTACCACACCCAGCTAATTTTTTTTTTTTTTTTAAGACCAGGTCTCACTGTGTCCCCCAGGTGGGAGTGCAGTGGTGCAACCATCGCTCATTGCAGCCTCAAACTCGTGGGTTCAAGTGATCCTTCCCCACCTCAGCCTCCCAAGTAACAGAGACCACAGGCATGCACCAACACACCCAGATAATGTTTTAGTTTTTTTTGCAGAGATGGGGTCTCACTATGTTGCCCAGTCTGGTCTTGAACTCCCGGCCTCAAGTGATCCTGCCACCTCAGCCTTCCAAAGTACTGGGATTACAGGTGTGAGCCACTGCATCCAGCCAGATCTTCAGTAATTTTTAAAAGCATGAAGAAATCCTGTAACTAAAAGGCTTAAGAATGACAGAGGGAGAGAAACCATAAGCTAAGGAAATAGTGGACTGACTTCTGATTAGAGAAACCATCAGAAAACATTTCCTAGCCAGGTGTGGTGGCTCATGCCTATAATCCCAGCACTTTGAGAGGCCAAGGTGGGAGGATCACCTGAGCACAGGAGTATGGGACATGCCTGGGCAACATAGCGAGATGCTCTCTCTACAATTAAAAATTAGCCAGGCATGGTGGCGTGCACCTGTAGTCTCAGGCACTTGGGAGACTGAGGTGGGAGGATGACTTGAGCCCAGGACGTCAAGGCTGCAGTAAGCCATGATTGTGCCACCGCACTCCAGTCTGGGTGACAGAGTGAGACCCTGTCTCTAAAAAAGTAAAAAAGAGAAAACATTTCCATATGCCAAAGTCAAGCAAACAATCCCTAAAAATCAAATGAAAGCTTCACTGTAGAATCCAAGGAGAGGTGTAACACACAAGGTTTTTAACATCTGCTTCCTTAATTCAGACTCAACCAACATTTCTGAAGGCTTTGAGGCCTTTGCCATCACATGCTGAGAGGGGTAAGATGAAGAAGCTAGCAACTGAAACGTGTACCAAGAATATCTGGGGGTGAGAGCAAATTTCTGATGAGATTATTGTTGAAAATCTGTTAAACTCTGTACATTACATGGGGCTCAAACAGACGGCCTCTGCGATTATGCTTCCTTATGTCTCCCTCAATGTCAGCTTGCTCATCTATCTCCTAAGACATTTTTGTCAGAATACAGTGGCTGAAGTATTTAAAAGGTAAACTGTAAGCCTTTATTACTATGTGAACCTATCAATAATTTATTTATGAATATATCTGTTAAATCTCAGGATTTCCAGAGTAGTAGCTTTATAAAGTCACATGAAGTGGACGTACAACTCATAGAACAATTCTTTGTCATTCACTGTACTTCATTGTCAGAGAGAAAAGGACTCTAATTATCATAATAATGTCATGAAATATTACAAATGAAAACTGATGGTAAAAAGTGAAGCAGTAGATTGGATAAACCTCTTCAGAAAATTGATGTATGTTTATCTTTTTTTCTGTTTATTAAGACTAGAAATGAATAAAACCTCTACTAGCTAACTATAAGACTTAAAGGTAAAACATATCTTTATTGGGAAGTCAGTTTTAGAATAAGTGCCACAGGCCGGGCGCGGTGGCTCATGCCTGTAATCCCAGTAGTTTGGGAGACCCAGGCAGATGGATCACCTGAGGTCAGGAATTCAAGACCAGCCTGGCCAACCTGGTGAAAGCCCATCTCTACTAAAAATACAAAAAATTAGGTGGGCATGGTGGCAGGTGCCTGTAATCTCAGCTACTTGGGAGGCTGAAGCAGGAGAATTAGTTGAACCTAAGAGGTGGAGGTTGCAGTGAGCCAAGATCTCACCATTGCACTCCAGCCTGGGTGACAAGAACAAAACTCTGTCTTAAAAAAAAAAAAAAAAAAAAAAGTGCTACAATCTTAATTTCTAATATGTAATAATTATAGTAACCTAACTTATAAATTTGTGCATACATGTCTGTGTATGTATGTGTGTATATAGTAAAAAAGTTAATATAATATGTAAAGATCTTGTACCATATCTGGTACATAATAAGCAACAACTGTTAATTATTACTATGACTGTTATTGACACCAAAGTAAATTCATTGATACTAAATTGGATTTTCATTTATTTAATCTATGGAACACCATCATTGTATTGCCTTGAAATTAAATGAAGCCTCATTGGAATTCAAATATATCTTATGAAAAATCATAAAATATCATCCAAAATGACACATTTTCTATCACTTGCAATTATGGGGAATGAAGACAGCATGAACAATTAAAATCCCCGACAGACTTCTTACTTAGGAGGGGTCCCTGTGCTAAGTACTCAAAAGCCTATTGATTTAATAAATGAGTTCAAAGCCCACATTAGCCTATAATGTTTGCCTGAAAAAAATTCACCTTGGTTATCCAAAGCTACTGAAAAATATGAAAAAATTCATACTTTCTTCAACAATTCTGCTCTCTGGTAAAAATGGCAATATAATTCCTGAAATTTTCAAAAGATGATAAATTGAAAGAGAAGCAATGCATCTAGTAATGTATACACTGATTTATTATCAACAACTGAATGGCTGGAAAATCATTTAGGAAATTAACAAAACATAATAAAAGCAATACAATTTAAAATGTGGGCTATATATTCTGTTTGATAGAAATACTTCATTTAATTCAGGTAAGTTTACACCTTGACATTTGAAATGCTTACATTTCAGAGAAGGAGCAGAGAAGGTAAAAGCTTGCTATTTATTTTACGGAAATTCAATTAAAAAAGTGTTTATTGATCACATACTGTGTGCCTACCAGCTTTTTAGATACTGCAGGATTACAGAGCCATTTCAGATAACATCTTATGCTCTTGGGAGCGCATGAAGTAGATTAGATGTAATAAGACCCATATATATCAATGCATATATGAGAGAGAGGGAAAGGAGGAACAGCAAGATATGAGTGGTAAAAAACAAAACAAAACAAAAAATGTGGTAAACATAATATGGGCAATGGAGTAAATGGAAACAATGTCGACTATAATTCTTTAGAGTTATAATTTACCTGTAGAATTTAAAAAGCGACACAAATTGAATAGATGAATAAAAAGGACTCGGGTTCCAGCTCCACTTTCCAACCTTACCACCTACTCGGCCCTACACTGACACTCCCCTTCAGCAATATAGAGCTATGCAGCAAGCTCTGAATACTCCTTATGTCCCCTTCAAATCTCAATGCATTCTTTCTCTCCAGCCTCAAATGCATCCCTACTTCTCCGCTTACAGCCAAGACTCAGCTTAAGACACAAAAGGAACCACTCGTTTGACCCTCACTAAGCACTACCATGTATTGTTAGTGTTGTTTTCATACAGATGTTTTAATTCTCCAACTAGACCATAAACTGGCTGAGCACACAGACTGTGTATTACACAAATCTGTGTCTTTCCCACGGTGCCTGGCACTGTCAATAAGTATCTGGTAGTTGATTAAGGTGGAAGCTGACTTAAGAGCAAAGTCAAATTGTTATTGAGCTATGATAAGCTTTTATTAAGGGAAGACACAAAGAAAGAAGCATTGGTAAAATACCAATTGAGTAGTAGTATGGTTAGTTTAGGGATAGAGAAGAGTCTGTCAAGTGAAAGGGAAGAAATAACCTGAATTGGAAGTAAGAAAGAGGTAGAGCAGAGATATTTTCAATGAAGCATTAATAAGACTCAGAGGCTGATTTTTCATAAAGAACAAAGGTGAGAGATGAGTCACAAATTACTTTAAGGTTATAAATGTTAGTGCCTGAAATAATCATGATGTTATCATTAACAGTAATGTGAAAGTTGGGAAGAACTGCCAAGTTTGCAGGAAGGCTTGGAAGTTAAATTTTCATCTTGTTATGTTTTAGATACCTGTAAAATACAGGCATGGGAAGATCCTATAGGCAAATGAACATATAGAACCTAAAAACTGAAGCTAGAGAGAACAAGATGTTGACGATGTTGATTTGGGAGACAGTCACAAACATATGTTGACTGAATGTACTAAAGGGATTACGTGAAAAAGGGAAAAGATTTTGAACACAGGTATAGCTGACCTCATAGTTTGTGTTGTTTTACGTATATGGTAATCATTAGATTAGGGGCTTGAGCAATAAATAAGGGCTCCCCTTTATTTTCAGAATCTATGTATGGGCACCAAAACACAGAAGAGCTTTAACAATTCCATTTGAATCTGAATAGTTGGAGGAGTCGAAATATGTGTGGGCTGGCTTATGGCACCAGGTTAGAGGATATATTAAATCCTGTATATAGTCATGCTAGAAAAAAAAAATAAGGCATAACTGAAACTATTGAACACTGTCTATCAAAAAGAAGGGATTCTAGTTGAAAAATTGAGATTAAAGCTCTTCCAAAAACAAAAACAAAAATAAACAAACAAAAAAATCTCAAACGTGGGAAGAATAAGGATCAGAGAAAGAATGTGCAAAAAAAACCCAAACCCCCCCCCAAAAAAAAACCCAAAAAACCCAAAAAACCCCCCAAAAAAACTGAACTAGCATAGACAACATGCAAATCCCTAATCTCAGGAAGAAGCAGGTTATCTTGCAGTAAATTAAATGAGCTGGAGAGTCAAGAATTTTATGGCTAAGAGAAAAATGGAATTTTAAAGATTTTATAAAAGAATACCTATATACATACACACGTTAGTCAAAGTAGAATGTATTATACTATTTCATGATATGACATTCAAAGCACAATGATTTTGTCTACTTTATGTCCTCAGCGCTACATACAGTAAAGCTCAAAGCAAACACTAAATAAATGTTTGTCACATAAGCGTGCAGAACATTTCTCTCCAGTTAGAGTGAGGCAGTATTACATTGTGGGGACATAGAAAAACGAAGCTCTCTCAGTTCTATGGCAAATCCAGTATTAGTATTCCATAGCTGGAGATCAGTTTACACTTGTTCACTGTTTATGAATTTCAGCAGACTCTAACCTTTAAGAAATAGTGTGGTGTGGCCGGGCGTGGTGGCTCACGCCTGTAATCCCAGCACTTTGGGAGGCTGAAGCGGGTGGATCACGAGGTCAGGAGATGGAGACCATCCTGGCTAATACGGTGAAACCCCATCCCTACTAAAAATACAAAAAATTAGCCAGGCGTGGTGGCGGGCGCCTGTAGTCCCAGCTACTCGGGAGGCTGAGGCAGGAGAATGGCATAAACCCAGGAGGTGGAGCTTGCAGTGAGCCGAGATCGCACCACTGCACTCCAGTCTGGTAGACACAGCGAGACTCTGTCTCAAAAAAAAAAAAAAAAAAAAAAAAAAAAGAAATAGTGTGGTGTGTGGGAAAATGTTTCGGCTTTGAAGTACAACAATATGGGTTAGAATCCCAGCTCTACAATTTCTTAGAAAACTGTGAAGCTTCTGAAAGTAACAACTTGAATGTCTTCATTTTTAAAATGGTAATACTGATAACGATATCTAACTTACAGGATTGTTATGAGGAGTAAAAGAAACATTACATCTGATAAGGCCTGACTGGATGAAGGAAATTAACAAATGTTTATTTTCCTTCTTATTTCAGGAAAGGTACATCCAGAAAAAAACAAAAAAACCCTGGAGTTGGGAATTCAAAATCTTATTTCCATTTTATTCAGGTTATTTCCTCTTTCTGCTGCAGCAAGGCAAAACTGATGAACAAAGAGCAGTTTATTATTAGGAATTAAGTATTAAGGAATTATAACTTCAGTGAGGATGCCGTGTAAGAACTGGAGACTTAAATCTTCCCTGGACAAACTAGAAGATATGAAAATATTGCAGATGAGCTATTTATTATTCCTCTTTCTCCTGTAGGCCTCCTGGCTTAACTAGAACGCAGTCTCTCTGACTCTCAACCCTAGCTTACCCAAGATGCTAGAGAATCCTCTTACCTAATCTGTATGGTTTTGGGTGGACTACAGGAAACATATTTAGGTTTGAGAATTTGACAGGCGCTTTCTGCTGAATGACAGATGAAACAGTGGTTTATAAAATTGTATGAGTTTTTAGAAAAGTTTACCTACCTCCTACCTATCAGAAAATATGAGTTAGTGTTTGCTAATTCATTGTGAAACAACATAAAATCATGCCTCAAAAGACAGATATAAAAACATAAATTCCCTCGTCTTTAGAACTTTGTTTTCAAGTTTATACATAACAATGTTATGAGTTCTGTAGGAGTTTAATTTTTTTCTTTGCTGAAACTGACACAAATATTCACTTAGAAAATATTTATTCCCATTATCTCCTAATGAATTACATATAATTTATGGATATTAAAATTTGAATAATTTTGAAATTAAAATTAGAGATTTTTTTGAAAAGAAAATCTCAGTATCTTCTCTGTACTAGTAATGGAATTACTCAGTTGCAGAAAAATGTCACCATAAAAACACATGAAAAACATTTTTTATTAACAAAAACCACATTCCTAAGGAAATGAAATCAAGGCAAGATACTTAACAGCAGATTCATCTTAGAGATTATAATCCTAATGTTTTCACACTCTTATTTGAGCTGAACTCAAACATCTGGCACTCGACTCTATCATTCACTGGGTCATTTTTCCTCTTTCAACAAGGACTTACTCATAAATGTCCTATCTTTATATAGACGTTTACTTAACTATGAGTAGACATTTTCAGGTATCTGCCATGCATAATATATTAATAACATTTAAATAAAATATAAACCTTTACGCTTTCCTAAGATATGTGTAATCAGAAAATAATAACACAGTACAATTTCCTTAAGGCATCTATCACAAAAAAGTTGCTGAAAGCTTTGTATACATGAACGTTAACACCTCAAAATTTTAGTAAAAGCTTAATCAAGACCAAGCATTATGCTCCATTCTGGGCCTTTTAACTGAGGTGAAATGTACCGTACAATATAGTAAGTCTGAATAAATGTTTCCCTGAGCCAAGAAAGCTACTCTGTGCTCTCTCCAGCCAATCCTCACCCACCACCAGGAACCTACTATTCTAATTTCAGTCACCTAATTTGGTTTTTGCCTTTTCTTGAACTTGATGTAAATGAACCGTACAGTAAGCACTCATTTGTGTCTGACTTTTTTCCCTTAAAGTTTTTAAGATCTGGGTTGTATGCATCAGTAGTTCATTCTTTTCATTGCTGAATAGTATTCCATTATATGCATATACATAGTTTACCCATATTATGAATAAAGATGCTATGAACATTCATGTGCACATATTTGTGTGCATGTGTGTATTCATGTTTTTGGATAAATACCTGAGAGTAGAATTCCTGGGTCATAGCAGTAGGTAGGCCTAGAGTATATACACAGTGACTTTATAGGAAACTGACAAACCATTTGCAAAAGTGGTTGTGCCATTTTATGCTTCCCACCAGTGAAGCATGCGAGCTCCAGCTAATTCACATCCTTTCCAATATTTGGTGTTTTCTATCTTTATCATTGCTTTCCAGAGGTATAAAATAGCATTTAATTCAGGTTTTAATTTGCCATTTGTAATTCTCTGACTACAAATGATGTTGAACATTTTTTAAATGAGCTTATTGGCCAGCATCATTGGTTAAGCCTGTCTTCAAGTCTTTGGGTAGTATTTTTAGTTTTTGATTTTCAAATAATTTCAGACTAACAAAAAAGCGGAAGAAAAGTACATAAAGTTCCTGTATAACCTTCACTCAGTTTCTCCAAATGTTATATAACATTAGAAATGTTATATAAATATCTTAATCACAGCATAATGATCACTGAATTATAATTCAATACTCTTAACAAATCCACACTTTGCTCATATTTCATCGGTTGTCCACCTATGTCCTTTTCGTGGTTCAGAGTCCAATCCAGGATCTCACACTGCATTTTGTTGACATATCTCCTTAGTCTCCAACTGACAGTCTCTCAGTTTTTGTTTTCATGACCTTGACACTTTTGAAAAATACTGGCTCATTATTCCGTAGAATGTTTCTGAGTTTGAATTGTCTGATATCATCTCTTGTTTAAATTCAACTTAGGCATTTATGGCAAGAATTTAACAAGAGTGACGTTCTACCCTTCTCAGTGCACAATTCCAGGTGGTACATGATATTGACATTTCTCATTACTGGTGATACTAACTTTGATTACTTGGCTAAGGTGTCTGCCAGGTTTCTCTACTATAGTGTTATTTTTTTCCTCTGTTGTTAATAAGTATCTTTTGGGGAGATATTTCAAGACTAGGCAAATATTCTGCTTGTCATATTTTCACCTACTAATTTAGCATCCATTAATAATTCTTATTTGTAACAGTTATTACCATGGTGATGGCTAAGTAGTGTTTTTCCATTTTCCTCATTTCTTCTATATTTATTGATGGTATTGCACCATAAGCTGTCCCTTTTCCACCATTGATAGATTGTGTATGAAATTATGGATATTTAATGCATGCTATGGATTATAATCTATTCACCCTTATTTATTTATTTTGTTGTTCAAGGTGTCCCAGATTTGCCCACCAGGAGTTTCTTCAGATGGGTTCTTGTGTCCTTTTGAAATGCCTCCATCCTTTTTTGAGACCTCCTTACTTTCTGGAGCCCCAATATATTGATGCTCCAAGATAATTTGTATTTTCTCTGCCCCCAGCCCTAAATCCAGCCACTGCTTAAAGATCCTGACTCTTTTTGGTGGTCAATGGTATTAAGAAGTCAAGATCTGGGTGCTAGCTATGCTTATTGTTACTGGGTGTCACTGTATCTGGGCCTTCTCAGTAGACAGAACAAGGAATTGTAGATATGTTCATATAAAGAGACACACATAGATACGTACACATATTAAAAACCAGGAGATCATAGTGCGATTTCCTATTGCAATCCAACATTACAGGGTTCATTCCTAATTTGCAGTCAATCCCATTAGCTCCTGGTTGATCTTTCCTGTATTTCTTTGCAAAAATATGCAGATAAACGTGTATTATATATTTTCTTTTTTTTTCACGTGGATAGTAGCATTATTTATACACACACACACAAACTCAAGTACTCTGCTTTTTCCAGTGACAGTATATCATCCATATCAATTCAGAGAGACCTTTCTTATTCTTTTATAAAGCTGCACAGTACTCCATTGTGTAGATGTACTATGGTTTATTTAAGCACTATTCTAGGTTTTGAGCACTTAAGTTCCTAACATTTTGCAATAAAAAAGCAAAGCTGCAATGATTTTTGGCCAGCTTTTCATTGGGTAGTCTTACTACCACCCGAAATTTGTGCCTTATGCACTGGGAGGAGCCTGCCCTCTTCAGCTTGTGTGTGACGGCCTGGTATTCAAGCTGTGAGGTGGGAGCCTGTTGGCAGAACACCCTCTTTCTTTGCTGAGAACTTTCTTTTTGCCTAATAAATCTGCCCTCCTCACCCTTCAGTATGTCCTCATGTCTAATTTTTCCTGGTCATGAGACCAGGACCTGGATTTTAGCTGAACTAAGGAGCAAAATATCCTGCATCAAAATGAGGTTATAGTCCTGTGTGTATGCCAATTTTGGAACTGGAAAGGGTATTGGATCTTAATTCTAAATAAACAAATGATATGTGGGCTCTGGCTTTCCTGGCAGAAGGAGACGAGATATGGTTAGAGAGTACTGACATTCTCAGGCCACAGATACATGTCACCACAGGCCACAGATACTCCTGTGATAGCCAGGTCTCCCAGTTCTACGACCTGCTAAAGAAAACCAAAAAGACACCAAAATGACAGTCACCAAATGTCACCTCTGGCCAAAGACACCAATTTAAATAGAAGACAGTTTACATTTTTACAAGCAGTTTAAAGTTAAAGGGACATTGTAGTGGACATTACTGTAGCCTACACATTGCTCATTTCCTCTCTCCCTTCCTTAAAGAACTCTAGGTCTGTCCCCTTTCCAGCCCTTCCTGCACAGCTTCTTATGTCCAGGGTGCTAACTCCAATCTCAACTCCAGGGAAACGCTTTGTTATCTAGGGTAATGCCAATCCCCTTGTCAACAACTGTTCACAAGTGATCATAGAACTCTGAGGTCAAAGGTTTCCTGAGACCTTCTGGGGGGGAATAAAAGCTGTCCTTTTTTAATTGAGAGAATTATCTCTCTCCTCCAGTACATAACTGAGAAGCCACATAGCTCTAGTACTAGAAATTAGCTTTGGAGTAAAACAGGCACTTAGAGGGAAGAATAGGGAGATAAAAAGAACCCAGATTTCTGTTTGTTTGTTTGTTTTTGAGATAGCATCTTGCTCTGTTGCCCAGGCTGGAGTGCAGTGGTGCGATCTTGGCTCACTGCAAACTCTGCCTCCCAGGCTCAAGGGATTCTCATGCCTTAGCCACCCAAGCAGCTGGGATTACAGGTGTGTGCCATCACACCTGGCTACTTTTTTTGTATTTTTTAGTAGAGACAGAGCTTCACCATGTTGGCCAAGCTGGGCTCGAACTCCTGGCCTCAAGTCATCTGCCTGCCTCAGCCTCCCTAAGTGCTGGGATTACAGGTGTGAGTCACCACATGTGGCAAGAACCAAGATCTTGATATCGCTCTTCTCTTGTATTAGCAAATCCTGATAGCTAACTTCCCTCTGAAATTGCAATTATGTGAGTCAGTAATATTTCATATTATTGAAGTCAATTTGTATAGGATTTTTGAAAAATTATAGGCAAAGCACCCTAAATGATAGAATATCCTACTTAACAATCAATGCCTTTACCTTAGCTCTAAATTCTTCCTGTGTTTCATTTAAGCTTGCATGCTCAGTTATAACCATGCAGTGGGATGACATAAGAGTAAGTGCAAGTTCAAGTTTCACACACAAAACGGGAGAATGTATTTATGTTTTAAAGTCTTAGTTCTAAATCCAACAGATCATGTGATTTCCTAGTATCACATTATAGGTTAACAACAGCTAAAGAACAAGAAAGCGCTCAGCAAATTTCCCAAATTTAAATACCGATTACTGAAAACAAGCTCTTGTAATACAAACTCAAAATGAATTCTAAGATGCGTGTGGTGGTCACATGGCCTAACAGAGAAGACTGCTTTTTATTCTTAGTACCTTCTTAAGGATGCTTAGGTCCTACTTGTCAAGGTAATTTTCACCCCTTGGTGAGTATTCCCATTTCTATGACAGATTAATCATTTCAAATAGTATTCTGGTAAAAGTGCAGTGCTCTAAACTGATGACTAAAAGTATCGTTTTCTTAGAGAGATATAATTCCCTAATGCATGTTAAGGACCTAGATTCTAGGTCTAGATTAAAAACTAATGATGATATTTCACAACGAACCAAAACTTTCAATTTGGCTTTTTTGCTACAACCATTGATACATTCTAATATATTCATTGTGAAGATCCAATAACATACAGACATGCCTTAGAGATATTGAGAGTTCTGTTCCAGATCACCACAATAAAGCAAACATTCCAATAAAGCAAGCACATAGTTTTTCTGGTTTCCCAGTGCATATTATGTTTACACTATTACTGAAGTCTATAAACTCCGCAGCAGTACTGAATTAAAAAAACAAAACAAACAAACAAAAAAACCAAACAAAAACAATGTGTATACCTTAATTAAAAATACCTCATTGCTAAAAATGCTAATGATCATCAGCCTTCAGTGAGTAATAATCTTTTAGCTGGTAGAGTCTTGCCTCGATGTTGATGGCTGCTGACTGATGAGAGTGGTGGTTGCTGAAGGCTGGGGCAACTGTGGCAATATCTTAAAATAAGACAACAATGAAGTTTGCTGCAAAGATTTACTTTTCCCTTCATGTAAGAGTTCTCTGTAGCATGTGATGCTGTTTGAGATAGCATTTTACCCACAGCATAACTTCCTTCAAAACTGTAGGCAATCCTCTCAAATCTCTACCACTGCTACATCAACTAAGTTTATGTAATATTCTAAATCCTCTGTTGTCATTTCATCAATGTTCAAAGCATCTTCTCCAGGAGAAGATTCCATCCCAAGAAACTACTTTCTTTCCTCATCTATAAAAGGTATTTCCCCATTAATTCAAGTTTTATTCTGAGATTGCAGCAATTCAGTCACATCTTCACGGTCCACTTCTATTTCTAGCTCTCTTGCTATTTCTACCACATCTGCAGTTACTTTCTCCAATGAAGTTTTGACCCCTCAAAGTCATCCATGATGGATGGAAAGTTGGAATTAACTTCTTCCAAACTCTTGTTAATGTTGATATTTTGACCTCCCATGAATCGTTTATGTTTTGAACAGCATCATATTATAGAATGGTGAATTCTTTCCAGAAACTTCTCAATTTACTTTGCCAGATCCATCAGAGGAATCACTATGCATGGCAGTGATTGCCTTATAAAATTTATTTCTTAAATAATAAGACATGAAAGTCAAAATTACTCCTGGATCCATGGACTGCAGAATGAATGTGTGTTAGTAGGCGTGAAAGCAACATTAATTTCCCTGTACATCTGCATTAGAGCTCTTTGGTGACTAAGTGCATTGTCAACATGCAGTAATATTTTGAAAGGTACCTTTTTGTCTGAGCAGCGGGTCTCAACAGTGGACTTAAAATATTCAGTATACCATGCTGTGCACAAATGTGCTGTCGTCTAGGCTTTATTGCGTCATGCATGGAGTACAGGCAGAGAAGATTTAGCATAATTCTTAAAGGCCCTAAGATTTTTGGAATCATAAATGAGAACTGGCTTTAACATAAAGTCACCAGCTATATTAGCCCCTAACAGGAGAGTTAGCCTGTCCTTTGAAGCTTTGAATCTAGGCACTGTCTTCTTCTAACTATTAAAGTCGTAGGTGGCATCTATCTTCCAATAGAAAGCTGTTTCATCTACATTGAACATGTAGTTCACTGTTTAGTGTAGCCACCTTCATCAATTATCTTAGCTCAATCTTCTGGATAACTTGCTACACCTTCTCCATCAGCACTTCCATCAAGGTGAAGTGCTGTTTCACCTTGCACTTGGAGACAGATTCTTTCCTTAAATTTCATGAACCAAACTCTGCAAGCTTCAAACATTTCTTCTGCTGCTTCCTCACCTCTTTTAGCCTTCACAGAACTGAATAGAGTTAGGGCCTTGCTTTGGATTAGCTTTGGCTTAAGAGAATATTGTGGCTGGTTTGATCTTCTATCCAGACCACTAAAACTTTCTCCATATCAGCAATAAGACTGATACCAGCCTTAAAAGTGCTACTCAGTGAACATACAAATTAAACCAGTCACACGGTTTTCTTCCTTATCATTTTT
The DNA here is from genome assembly GCF_043159975.1 of Macaca nemestrina. NCBI lineage: Eukaryota > Metazoa > Chordata > Mammalia > Primates > Cercopithecidae > Macaca > Macaca nemestrina. Next base: position 41,482,055 of record NC_092127.1, on the reverse strand, counting down.
GTGTTCACTGAATAGCAGTTTTAACTTCCTTGAAGACCTTTTCCTTCTCATGTACAATTTGGCCAACTGTTTGGTGCAAGAGGCCTATCTTTCAGCCTATCTCAGCTTTCAATACGCCTTCCTCACTAAGTTTTAATCCTTTCTAGCTTTTAACAGATGTGCAACTCTTCTTTTCACTTGAACAATTAGAGGCCCTTGTTGGATTATTAACAGGAATAATTTCTTTAGGTTTTTTCTTCTTCTTCTTTTTTTTTTTTTGAAGCAGCATCTCACTCTGTTGCCTAGGCTGGAGTGCAATGACACAACCACGGTTGACTGCAGCTTCAACTTCCCTTGGTTTAAATGATCCTCCCACCTCAGCTTCCTGAGGAGCTAGGACCACAGGTACATGCCACCATGCCTGGCTAATTTTTGTATGTTTTGTAGAGATAGGGTTTCACCGTGTTGTCCAGGCTGGTCTCAAACTCCTAGACTCAAGCAATCCTCCCAACCCAGCCTCCCAAACAGCCCAACTCAACTGGGCTAATTTCAATACTGTTGTGTCTCAAGGAACAGCAACATCTGAGGAGAGGGAGAGAGATGGAGGGAATGGCCGGTTGGTGAAGCAGTCAGAACACACACAACATTTATAAATTAAGCTCATGGTCTTATATGGTCATGGTTTGTGGCACCCCAAGGCAATTACAATAGCAACATCAAAGATCACTCATCACTATAACAGATAAAATAATCATGATAAAATAATACTAATGAAAAAGTTGGAAATATTGCTAGAATCACTAAAATGTGACACAGTGACATGAAGTGAGCACATGCTGTTGGAAAAATGGCATCAACAGACTTGCTCAATGCAGGGTTGCCACAAACCTTCATTTTGCAATTAACGAATGCAATATCTGCAAGGCACAATAAACAAAGTATAATAAAATGAGGTAGCCTATATCTAAAGATCATTGAAATAAGTGGCCCATATACTGAAAAATGATGGGGTGACCATCATCCACAAGCAATTTCCCAAAAGTAATTTCAATGTGCAAGTTTGGTTTCTGTCATGCTAAGTGTCCTAACACAAAGCATTCTGTCAACTGAATACACTGTACCAGGATGTTCAGTTTCTCTACGCTAGGTGTTAGGAAGGTGACAACTTTAACAATTTTTTTATTTTGAAGAGAAATGCCATCAAAATTTATCAATGTGCATCAGGCAGAATCACAGGGTGATGCACAATATTTCAGTGAGTCTCCAGTACTTATATAGCCTTACTTAAAAAGGGGAGGGAGAGGCTGGGGGCGGTGGCTCACGCCTGTAATCCCAGCACTTTGGAAGGCCGAGGAGAGCAGATCACGAGGTCAGGAGATTGAGACCATCTGGCTAACACGGTGAAACCCTGTACTTGTATTTTTTGTACTAAAAAATACAAAAAATTTAGCGAGGTATGGTGGCACGTGCCTGTAGTCCCGGCTACTCGGGAGGCTGAGGCAGGAGAATGGCGTAAACCCGGGAGGCAGAGCTTGCAGTGAGCTGAGATCTGGCCACCACACTCCAGCCTGGGTGACAGAGCGAGACTCCGTCTCAAAAAAAAAAAAAAAAAAAAAAGGAGCAAGGGATGGGGAATATATGTAATTCTGCTAAAGGGCAACACATGGGTTACTAGAGAGAATGAATGGATTGCAGAACAGAGATTAACTTGGGTTATACCCCTCTATTTTCTTATTTTTTAACTTTTATTTTAGGTTCAGGGGTACATATGCAGGTTTGTTACACAGGTAAACTCGTGTCATGGGGGTTTGGTATACAGATTATTTTGGGTGATGCCTTTAAAACGTAAACTAGAAACACCTGCTACACATGAAAATATTTTCACGATATTTTGCACTAAACTATACCTGCTGTTTTATTATATCATGAAAATATTCAGAAGAGCTTTGGAATGGTCAATAAATCGCATTTAAAATGACAACTCCTGGTTACAGGAGGGTCCTCGTTACAAACTATTTAGGACATTAAAATGTGTGGTGCTTCCTTGGTTCTTGATTTGTAAAAACTGCACTGTAAACATTTATAAAAACAATTGTAAAAAGATCTTTATGAGATGATTCTAAGGAAATTTTCAAATATTCTTTTAGTAATAATAGTACTTACAAATTTTAAGTGGCAATTACATATACCTGCCCTATCTCTTACAGATACATATGGAAGAATTTATCAATGAGTAGGACATGCCTTAAAATAATCCAGTGAGGCAGGAAAAGGGGATATGCTGCTAACTGTAGAAGTGAGGTTATGGATATTTGAGGTTTCATTATACTATTTTATCTTCTTTTGTGTGTTTGTAAAATTCTCCATATTAAGTTTTACAAGCTTTTTACAAAAGTAAGAATTAAAAGCAGAATTGTTCAGTGGACTTTTCTTTAAGTTTAAAATATAACACAACCATTACGAAATCTGATTGTATTTTTTTTCACTTTTAACTGCTTTATTGGGGTATAATTTACATCTACACAGTTCACCTCCTATAGGTGTACAGTCTATTGATTTTTAGTAAGTTTTATGGTTGTACAATCATAGAAATTTAATTTTAAACCAGGAGAATTTTTTTTAGTGTTGGGAGAAGAGTGTTTTGTTGTTGTTGTGAAACAAGGATCTACTTAAACAACGGTTAGGACAACAGCTTAGCTATGTTTTAGAACCATGTCTATTTTTCTCTTCTTGAAATACCAAAATAATTCTAAAAAAATATATATATATATTTATCAGCAACTAGATTTTGTGACTAAAGCTATCTTTCTTCCTCCATCTTTACTGACGTGTTTCTTCCTTGCCAACATTTTTTCTTCTTTTCCATATATCTTCTCTCTTGGCAGACGGCCACTGCCAGCAGCAGCGGGCAGACGCAAGATCTGAATCGACTCTCCTGTGTTCCTAAAGCTAGGCCAGTGCAGCTCCAGGGAGGGATCCCACTACCCATCTGAGACTCCCTTGGGAATGGCAGATTTATAACTTATCTTTCCCATTTCTGAGGAAGTGGGAAAAAACCTGAATCCTTAAAGCAGGCCTGAATACTACAGTACTCTCAGCTAAACTGATTTGGTGGCTGCTCCACTATCATTTCTACCCAGGCTTCAAGGTGTCGGGGTAAGTGATCCCCCACCTAACCATGGCTTCCGGTATTTGTTTCTAGAGGAATTGCTCTGTGTTTACTTCAGTGTCAGCTCTAGAAATCAGCATTTGTGCTTTCATTTTCAAATGTCCAGCCTCAACGGAAAAAGAAAAGTTGGATTTTTTGAATGAAATCCTATATGCTTTTCATATGGGTGAAAAGATAACTTTAGAATAATTCACTTTGGATGCATAACACTAATACATAATAGTATTAATATATAACAAATAAAATATACAATTAGCAATTGACAATCTTACACTAAAAAAAGCTGAGAAAAGTTTCGTTTGAAGGTTTAGCATACCATAAATAAAATATATGAGAATTTACAATCAGTAATAATGCTCATATTTCACTGTTTTATGCATTTAAATCAAACTCTTTGGGAAATTATATCTAGCGGGACACTCATGGTCATCACTGATAATGTATCACAATAGAATGTGCATCAAACATAGAATCACTTTAGAGTGTGAAAGGAGGTGCTATTAAAAATTACACCAGGACACAGGCGTACACCAAAACGTTTCCAGGCTAACTGGGACACAGGGTAACTCTAGTTATAAACACATCAATGCAAAAACATTTAAGATTAATGGGATTGACGTACATTTCCAGTTCTTAAGGGGCTATCATCAATTTCTTCAATTGTTCTTCCCAAACTCCTACTTTTGGAAAGCATTAGCAATTAGTAAGGGAAAGAAGCCAAAGGAATCTCTTTTATAATTTTGTCCCTTGAACTGGGATAATATTTTACCTTTGTACCCCTAATATTCTTATCTTTACATTTTATATCTCACTGAACTATGAACTTTAATGAATACTGAATTTTAGCAAAATAGATTATAATTCATCAAATGAGAATTATGACAATCACAAAACTGTGAAATTTTGGGAAAAAAGTCAAATTCTAGGGAAAACATACCATCATTTGCAACTGGACAATTTAATTGTTTAAGACACAGTGCCAAGGACCATTATCACTATAAAATACCAACAACAATTTTGAGACTCAGATTACTGAGTAACTTAAACTGGAAATCCAAAATAGAAAGAGTCCACCTGGAGGTGCTCCCCAAAACTATTGATATCATTTAGCTAATCCTATAATTTAAATAACACTTCAATTTTCTTTAAAGTCTCTTCACACTAAAAATGTCATAATTAAAATTCTTAGCAGTACTTACGTCCATGAATGTTAAAACCAAAATCAAACTAAAAACGTAAAAACCACTGAAATTTACAAACCAGAAGGATTTTCCACTTTAGTAAAGAGATTATGATGAAATATGGCACAATTTTATGAACTTATTAGTCCAACTAAATGAATTTACATTCTGCAGCACTTCAATAATTGTAGAAGTTGGAGCACTGCCCAAAAACAAAATAGGTTTTTTTTTTTTTTTTTCGGTTGGTTTCTATGCAGAAGCCAAAATGATTTACATTTAAAATTAAATTACTGAATAAAGTACATGGCATGAAGCTAAAGTGGTTCGTAATAGGTGAATAGTAGTGATGGGGATTTCCCTCTCAGAAAGGAGAAAGACATATGCTAAGACTACTTCTGAATGAACTTCCAAAACTATTCACATCATTCACTTAAATACTTTGATATCAAGATGACACCAGCTTAAATACTGGTTCTGACAGTTTATTCCAATAAGATATCACAAGGAGAAATTTAGAAACATTCTGATGAACCCAAATGAGAAACCTCAATATAGCTTTTCAACTAATATTTAAAGCAAACCATCTGAGGACACCCTCAAATACACTTCTTTTTTCCTAACTCATCACTACTATTACTACTATTTTATATTTTTGTTTAAAATTAGCAACTCTATTTGCAAAAGTATCTATTTTCAGGCATCCTCACTTAAGAAGCCCTCAGCAGGAAAGACTGTGCAATCACATGCAATTACAGATGGAAATGACACTCAAATTTATCTATGATATTTGTTTCCCAAAGCCAAAACAATGTTTCCCTCAGCTATATTTCACCATTGGTTTGATCCTGTAAGACAAAAATAACTTCAGTTTCTTAATATCATCTGTAAGAATGGGAGAAATTTGAGCAAATCATTGTTAGTCATGCTGGCAACAACAAAAAGAGTCATTTTGCCAGACAAACGAGAGGTCAGAGAAACCAACACAGAAATGGACCTGAAGTAAGCTATCGAAAGTACAAGAACAATTTAAAAATGATAATAAATATAAATGGCATCAAGACTATCATTAAATGTTGAATTACAGTGCACCACAGAGACCCAATTCAAAAGGTAAGAAGTTTCCATGTTTTCTCTCATCGTTGAGTTTTAAAATATTATAATCCCTAAGATTTGATAAAGACAGACATTTAACAACTGTCCAGCATCTACCTATGACTTCGAGGAGACTCTGTATCTGGGTTTACAGCTCATTCATTGATTCATTCACCTACAGCACACTAGGTAGTGTGTTATTTGTAGAGATTAAAGCCTAAACAAGACAGAGTCCCTCTCTGCTCTCAGGGGTCCAGTAGGAAAAATTAAAGAGGAATTTTAATAAACCATGTTAAAACCTATGATAGGGCAACTTCAGGTGCCACAGGACACACAGGAGTCAAGGAAGCTTTGGCCACCTCTAAACTGAGTACTGAAGTTCTAGGAGGAATTAGCTAAAGTGAAGATGGAAAGAAGAGTAATCAAACCCAGCAAACTCTAAGTACAAGGGCTGGAGGTGGGGCAAGCAGCCCGACAGACAGATGGGAGAGGCTGGCACTTTCATGAACTAAGTACAGCTGAAGAATAGACTTAGAGGCCTGAGGGAAAAGCGATGAAACTAGAGAGGGACAGGCAGATTCCGAAGTTCGCGTATGATGCTGAACTCTTCTGAGGAAGCTGGAAAAGCGAAGCCAGGTAAAGTGTGAATGCTGGGTGGGCTCATTTGTCTCCCTGATGCCCGTCCCCTAGCATCACCCTCACTGCACAGCGATTCTAAGCGATGTATCAGCAACATTATTAAATGCCATGGGCCTTTCTGGTAAGGCTGGGGTTCCAGTCTGTAAAATGAGTTTGCTCAGCACAGTCGGTAACCCCGGGTTTCTGTAGGCCTATGCAAGGCATGGAGTCTTCAGTTCAGCACTGGGGCTACCTTTCCCTTGTCTGCTGCTTCTGGCCCTCTCACCTACCCACACTCTTGAAGAGTATCTGCCCCTCTGCCTCTGGTTGAAGGCTGAGAGTAATGGCAGAATTAAATAGGGGCCATTGGGGGCTTCTGCACACTCCACGTTTCTAAAATGTAAAGAGAACCACAGCTACAAAGATGCAGAGGACAGGCAACTGGCGAGTTGCCAGGAAGTGGTTGGAGGCCACCAGGCCACCAGAAGGCACAGTTCTTAAAACTTGCTAATAAGCTTATTATATCTGGCTGTAAGAAGTGGTATGAGGCCCACAGTTTATGAAAACAGTTCGTCTGTTTTTTGGTATATGGGAAGATGAAGAAAACACCATGTGAAAAATGAGGTGTGAGAGGAGACTCCCTGCTGTTTGGGAGAATGGAACCTTTTCGAAGTTATTGTGGACAAATTGTCAAGTGGTTTTCCTTGACGGTCAAACTTTGGAAGCTTCAGAGAACACACCATAACGTGATCTGGTTTTCTCGCCTCCTCCTTCATGACGATGGGGTTTAGTTAGTGCACACATGGCTGTGTGGTGAGAAAGCACAGCAAGAGGTCGTGTGTGTGTGTGTGTGTGTGTGTGTGTGTGTGCGGGGGGGGGCGGGGCGGGGGGGCGGGGCAGGGGGGGCGCCAGGGAGACAAATAACAGAAGAGCCCAGAAGCAAATATTTTAAATTTCCTGGCACAGCCACGTTAAAAAGTAAAAATAAACAGATGAAATTAACTTTAGTAGTATATTTTATGTAACCGTAGCCAAAATATTAGCAATTTAATCTGTAATTAAATTTAATATGTAATTAAAAATGTAATCAGTATTAAAATTATCAGAGATATTTTATATATTTTTTTAATACAAGTCTTCAAAACCCAATGTGCGTTTTACACTTACAGAACATCTCAATGTAAATTAGCCACATTTCAAGTGTTCAAAAGTCACATGTGGCTAGTGTCTACCATATTGGACAGTGCAGGTTTCAAGCATTTTAACCAGACATTCCACCCGCCTTATATCATAAGGCCATCGGAATACACAGACATTCTTCTTGTGGCAAAAGCAGCCAGCCTAGATTAAGGGGAGGCTCTCACTGCTAGGAGATGCTAGTTTCATCAGGGTCATGCCAGAATGCCCAGGGGCGGAGGATGAAATATACAGTGACAGAGGCGGGGTCAAAGGTGAGGTCAAGTGGCAGAAGTGATGGACTTGTATCTTAAACCTATAGCTCCCCATTATGGAACAGAGCTATTCCTGATGTAAAATCTGTTGAGGTCTGCTTTCCAAAAACACTTTTTCCATCCACTCCTATTATTTCAGACTAAGGGTCTGGGAACAAAGGAACACATCTGCCTGCCCTTGCTGCCATGAGACTGCAGGAAACAAGTCTTCAGCCTGAGTTACCTCACCTGGGAAATGGTGGAAAATGCAGAGCTGCTAAGTGCTGTGCCTGGCCATGGGCCTTTGGAATCTTTCTCACTGCCTCCTGGATTTACTGTTAGGATGAGGTGCCATACTTCTCTGGAACTATAAAGAATGAAAATCATTCCATGGCTTGCTTCCCAATGCCTTTAGAAAAAAATAAAATCCAGCCGGGTGTGGTGGCTCACGCCTGTAATCACAACACTTTGGGACGCAGATGTGGGAAGATCACCTGAGGTCAGGAGTTCGAGACCAGCCTGGCCACATGGTGAAACCCTGTCTCTACTAAAAATACAAAAATTAGCCAGGCGAGGTGCACACCTGTAGTCCCAGCTACTCAGGAGGCTGAGGCAGGAGAATCACTGGAACCCAGGAGGCGAAGGTTGCAGTGAGCAAAGATCACGCCATTACACTCCAGCCTGCGTGACAGAGCAAAACTCTGTCTCAAAAAATAAAAAATAAAAAAATAAAATCCAATCTCCCTATAATGGTTTTTGAGGCCCTACATGATCTAGTAGAACTGAGGTCTCTGCCCCAAATCTAATGTCACACTCATTTCATCTCCCTCTCATACCACATTAGCCATCGCCTTGTCCTCTGTCATTCTAGTCTCCTTCCTGTCCCAGGGCCTTTGCACTGTGCCAGGGCACACTTCAAGCTCATCCTATCCAACTGGGCTTCTCCAGACCACACTGACAAACATAACCATTCCCCTGCACTTTACCCGCGCCATCGGATCATGTTTTCCTTCCCCCACCCATTCTATTTTACCTGTTTGCTTATTTGCAAATTGTCTTCCTCACTAGAACTTGCTCTCTGTGAGGGCAGTGGTAGCCTCTGCCTCCAGTGCCAGTAACAGCATCTGACACCCAGGAGATATTCAACAAATATTCCATGATTATGTGAATAAATGGATGCTATAAAATACAGATTTTCATCATTAATTACTATAGCAAATCATGTTGTAGGGAGTTATTTTTCATCATAAAAATATTTTATTGAGAACATTATGCTAAGCAAAATAAGCCAGTCAAAAAAGGACAAATACTGTACAATTCCACTTACTTGAGGTACCCAGAGAAGTCAAATTCACAGAGACAGAAAGTAGAATGGTGCAGGACAGGGGCTGGGGGGAGGAGGAATTAGGAGTTAAGGAGTTAAGTGGGTACAGATTTTCAGTTTTTGCAAGATGAAAAAATTTCTGGAGATGGATGGTGGTGATATGGCTGCATAACAATGTGAATGTCTTAATGCTGCTGAACTATCTAATGTGTATTTTATCACCATTGAAAACTGCTACAGTGATATACACTTATCAAACAGGCACAAAGTAAAGATATAGCAGCACCTGTTGCTGGTGGGGATAGAGGAAGGGTCCTCAAACTACTGGAAGAAATGTGAATTATTTCCATCTTTGGAAACCAATCTGGCAACATTTCTTAAAATAATTTGATTCAGAATCTTAATCTAGAATCCTATTAAATGCAATAAATGTAGGAATATGCATACATATAAAGCATCTTCTGAGCAGCACTCTCCACTAACCTGTGAGACACACGTGGGAGGGGTCCATAGTACACAGATTTCTTGATTCCTGTGGGCCCCGAATTTACTGGACAAGTAAAGCAACATCACAACACAATTAACTAACATATAATCCCCTGCTATGCTTAAGGGATAGACATTTTCTCTTTCTTCCTCATTCTTTTTCTTTAAAATTTTACAGAAAATATTTTCTTACATAAGCACGGGGAAAGACTACTTACTAAAAAACCGGTTAACCAATGCAAATGTATCATCAAATCAACTTCTCTTTAGGATAGGAAATTTAAAAATCAATTACAAAGAGAAACAGTTTGTATGTATGAGAAGCTGAGATATATGAGTGAGTGAACTGCTGTTACATTAAGTTTCAAACATTTGATTTTCTAAGACATTTGTCAAATCAAAAATTTTATGTGTATTTAATGAGACTAACTTAACACACAAAAATACTATTAAAATGATTCTAATAAAGGTAGGAATGTTAATTGGTTGCAAGATGGTTACTATTTTAGGTGGCAGGATTTCTTCATACTTTTCAGGTTTTTTTTTTAAATTTTGAGAGACAAAGTCTCACTCTGTCACCCAGGCTGGAGTACAGTGGTATGATCACAGGTCATTGCAGCCTTGAACCTCTTGGCTCAGGAAATCCTCCTGCCTCAGCCTCCTGAGCAGCTAGGATTATGGGTGTGCACTACCATGCCTGGCTAATTTTGTTTTTTATAGAGATGGAGTTTTGCTATGTTACCCAAGCTGGTCTTGAACTCCTGGCCTCAGGCAATCCTCTCACGCTGGCCTCCCAAAGCACGGGGATTACAGGTATGAACCACTGTGCTCAGCCCCAAAGACGTTTCTTTACCTTTGGGAAAGATGGCCACATGATAAATAGGATCTCCACAAGGACCACTAATATGCCTTTTATTACAACTCAGACTGAAGTTAATTTTATTTTATTTGACTGCCTCAACAATTACTTTTTAAAAGGATTTCCAATATCCACCTAATACACTTTTGAGTTCCATTTGAGACCAGACTTGCTTCACTGGATTTCAAAGGGCTCCATGACACCTCCTGATATACTAAGGAATATTATATGCTACTTGAAGGCTCATTTAGTTAATTTTCATTTTAACAAATACAATTTCCATATAGCGGGTTTTCTTTAAATGGGGTACACTTCAACAGCTCAGAACAGAGCTCATGAGTAGTTCCCTGCTACCCCGCTGTCAAAGAAAATATACAATGACACATTCATAGATTAAAAATGTGCAGCCGCTCTAATTTCTTACTATAGCATAGAGCATTTGGCACCCATGAAAAGCAAATCAGCTGTGGATGTCAACATCATGCCAAGTATGACTTTGGTACCATTTCATTAAGAAAAATGCTGTATGATTGCTGCCATAATCTCTGCATCTGAAAAGCTTCCTGTGGTTAGGTCATTCGCAAGTGGCACTATGTACAAAGCTACCAAGACAGGTTGGCTTGAGAGGCAGACAATGGTTTAAGTAAGAGAATGAGTTTATATCCCAGTAAATTCTGGCTAATATGTACTAGCAGCGACGTCCACATACAGGTGGAGCTGGCAGTTAACTCCTGACAAAACTACCACCTTCAACAGATGGTGCCTATGATCCTACCCTGAGACATTTATTGACTTCTTTTGTTTAAAACGCCAGTAACACAAAAGCCATCCTCAGTAAACAGTACACGCTTTATCTTAGTGTACATATTGGCTTCTTGAGGGCCAGATAGCTATATAGGTTTTGGGGTGAGAAGGGTGTCCATCCCAGATATTTCTAGGAAAAACTGCTGTAAGTTTAAAAATATGTTTTTAGACAATGTAAATCAACTTCAATTTAAAATTGTTAACCGAAGGCACTCCCTCCCCTCCACTTTTCTCCAATATGCTACACTCAAAATTGTAGCTACTTTGTCAGGATACCAGCAATGGCTCTGAAGTCAGATTCAGGCTTGAGTCTAAGTTTTGTCATTTATAACTGTGAGATCTTTCCTAAATCACTTACCTGCAAGTGTTTACTAGTATGACCACATGCACAAATACGGGCTGTTACTATCACTGTGCATAAGGAAAGGGAGATGAATTTCACTGTACAATTTCATCCTAGGAACATGCATGCAGGGTCTTCACTTAGGCCATTACAGGCTCTCAGCCAATCTGGTTACTAAAGACCTGGCCTTGAAGGGAGAGGAACCGCCTAGTATTTTTTTGTTTAATCAATTATTGCATTATCTTCCCTTTCTTTTAAAAGTTTTTAACTATCCATGGTCAGAATTTTGGTAAAATTGTTGCAAGTGAGAATGTAAATTACTCCTTTTAGAAAAATTACATTTAGGACTTTTGATCTGTGCCCACACCTAATATCATGCAGTGAATCTCTTCTACAAAACAGTGTTAAAGCTTTTAATGTCATCCATCACCCTATTTGATAATACAACAGAGCAATTTGAGAAACTGGAAAAGCTGCCTGTGGACGTCTGCATCCAATTTCAATGATTTTTTTTCTCACCAGGATTCAAAGCAGCCCCTTACTGGTTTCAAATGCACGTTTTATGTTTAGTGCTTGGAGGAGCTGGGTAGTGTTGGAATCTGACATAAAAATTATTATTCCCCTGACATTTTATATACTATTCCATCAAATAACACTTAGAGAGCTTTGCATATTATGTGGTACATGTCCAGTCTGACAAGTAATAAGAGTGCTGTGAACAGCTATCATTTATTTAACGTCTACAATGTGCCAGGTACTTGGCACACATCATCTCCAATCACTGAAGCATCATGATAAGCTAAGTACTACCAGATCTTAATTTTACAGTTAAGAATCAGGGAGAGGCCAGGTATCTTGCCCAAAGTGCTAGGGCCAGGAGTGTCACATGGTGAAATAAAATAGGAAACACTTTGGAGTCAGAAAAACCTGCATGCAATTCCTAGCTCTGTCCTTCACTGTGTAACTATGGACAAACTGCTTAATTTCCTCATCAAAAATTAGAATACTGCTTAACTTCTATAGAAATTATACGGAAAATAAAACCACAGAATGTCCATTTTGATGCATGACTTACAGTAGCATTTAATAAATGCTAACTGATGATTACTGTAAATGGTGACACTAGAATTTGAACACAGCCTCCTAAGGCTATGACTCTGATGATGACCCAGTACATCAAAACTGAACCCAGGAAATGAGACACTATCCTGTAGTCTCAATTACTATTAAAATGAAAAAAAGCAGGTGTCAAGCAAAACCTTTAAACATTAAGCTTTATTAGACTGAACCTGGAAATACTGTCTTCGATGAAAATTTTGTATGAAGAATTTCATTTTCAATGAAAATTTTGCACGAAGAAAATTTTGTATGATCTACATTACATATGACAGAACTATTTTATTATAGGATTTTAATTGAATCTTAGGCAGTAGGAAGAATACTTACCCTATGATTTACTTGTATAAAATAAAATAAATCAGTGCCTGGGATTAATTTGCCACTGATTTCTTAATTAGCCATTCAATAAGAATGAGTGGGTACACACAATATGTTCTAGAAGTCTAAGTGAAAGAAACGAATGCTGTTCCCTGGTCAGATGATATAACAATGACGACGACGACAACAACAACAAAGGCTCTTTCAATGAGACTATATGAGGCCATTTCCATTTTTAAAAAGACAGGTTTAAAAAGGTCTACAACAGATTGCATGACTGCATTTCAGGTACACACCTTTCTACATAAAAATATTTTCTTTAGTAATTGCTTTTCCCCAAGCAACAAAAAGTCCAAATCACCTATAATGCATAGAATGATATCATAATTACTAAAGAAAAATTATTTACAAGGTGAAAACGTTTGCTTATTTTTTAACTTAAACATATTTCAGTAACTGTAAAAAATATTTAATACAGAGTTGAGGATTTAAAAAAATTCACTCCTGAAGGTATCATATCCACAAGTATCTGAAACCACATTCTTCTTGTAGCCCAGTTAGCAACTGAGGATCTTCAAATAAATCCTAATCAGAAATGTTAGGAGTATATTTAATTTTATTATTTAATTTTATTTATTTTTCTTTGAAATGGAGCATCACTCTTGTTGCCCAGGCTGGAGTGCAATGGCATGATCTTGGCTCACTGCAACCTCTGTCTCCTGGGTTCAAGCAATTCTCCTTTCTCAGCCTCCAGAGTAGCTGGGATTACAAGTGCTCACCACCACGCCTGGCTAATTTTCTGTATTTTTAGTAGAGACAGGGTTTCACCATGTTGGCCAGGCTGGTCTCAAACTCCTGGCCTCAAGTGATTCGCCCGACTTGGCCTCCCAGAGTGTTAGGATTATAAGCCCATCTGGCCTAATTTTACATTTTCAAAGGGAAAATTGCTTAAAGGAATTTTATATTTACAATCATTTAGTAATGATATTTTATAAGTATTTCTTAATCTAGTCTCCTATAAAAACAATGATTTTTATTAATGCCTATTAGCATTACTTTTATTACTATTCCTTTTTAAAATTTAATGTCAGGTCATCTTTGATAGTAAAAAAAAAAAAAAATAAAGAAAAAAGCACAATTAGTACTCATGTAATGGTAAGTTATGGTAAAGACAGAACAGAAAGCCTGCTCTGGTTTCCTTCATAAATGGAGAAACATACGTTCATGTTACTTTTCAATGCGCCTCCTCACGATGGGAAATGTAATTTGCTCAAATTTTCAAGTAACTTTAAAAATGCAATAATTTTCTGGTTTTACAGAGAATGTGTTAATGGCTCCATAGAGGTTAATTTTTCCTACTAAAATCATTTCTTTTTTGTTCACATCTCGTCCCTATGGGTCACTACTACAAATTACAACTTAGTCTGATAAAGAACTAGCTACCTGTGTCTAAAAACTCTAATTTTCTGCCTAGTGAACTGCGTTCAGTAGTGGGCAACTTTATGAAAAGGGAAATCTTTCCTGCTTCTATTTGACTTTTGTGCAATTTGTACTGCTTTACTGAAAAAAGACAAAGTTAATTCCTAGAGCCCAATATGATTAGTCTGCTCTACAGCTAATTTTCAAGATACAGTAGATGATGTAAAAAATAGAAGCACACTGCTGAAAATAAAGTCAGCTGTGGAATCTAGTATCCCTGGGCCTTTTCACTAGTGGGAGTGGACCACAGCACACTCCTGGTGCCTCGTCCATAGTCAGTACTCCACAGCTGTCGCTGAATTGAACGGATGTACCTGGTTTCTACGGGCTCTGGACTTGAAGCGTTGCCCTTTCCCTTTCCGGTTACTGCTTTATCCCAAATTGGCTCTAGCCCTGTTGGTCCCTTACCCCATCATGTGTCTTCTCAGCACTTGCTCACGGGCTGATTTTCTAAGTTCTGAACCTGGTTTTTCATGTTTCAGTGTGATCTGACCTCAGTCACTACTATAGCTCTGGTCTGTCAGATGCCGGTTAGGTAAGGCAAAGGTCAATTATTTCAACATTTTAGAGAAGCAACATACATAATTTTGAATTTTAAGTATTACCAGTGATAACAACTTAAGATTTTCAAATAAATCCTAATCTGATGTGTCAGAAGGATATTTAAAATTGAGAGGGGAGGTAGTTTGAAGGGATTTTTGATCTAATATTTAGAAATGGCATGTCTATAACAATTTCATCAACCATTCTCCTTGGAAACAGTGATTTTTATTTAAGACTTCTAATTAATGGCTAATACTCTTATCATTCCAATTCTTTTTCAAATGTACTTTCAGTTTATATCGGATTCTAAAAAAAAAAAAAAATAAAACTTATGTAATCTTAGCAATACCAAATTGCTGAGCCTGGTTCAGCTGGGAAAATACGATGGTGCAGGCCAGATGAAAAATGACCAACCTAGACTAATCCTGCACTGGTTTTCCAATTAAGTTGTGGGAGGGTAAGAGAATGCAATATGTTTTAGAGATCTTGGTACAGTTAATTCAAGGGAAAAAAGGAAGTAAAAAGTAGTTGTGATCTTCTAAATTGTTTAAGATGCAGAAAGAGTGTGAAAACTATCTTTGTTCTTTGTCTGGTTCTGTATTCGGGCAAACTAAATAAATTTAAATCGCGGTCTTAAATGCAACGGCTTTCTCAGATGGCCCTTTGGCACAATATTCATAAACAGTAGAGATCTACCTAAACCAGTGACAAGGAAGTAAACACTCCAGGTCTTCCCTAAAGTAACATATGTTTTTCTGCAATTTTTACTTTTCCCCCTTCAAATCAAATATTTAACATGTACATAAAGTAGCCACAGTTTAAATATTCCAAATTTTATAGAGAACCAAGGTATAATATTACTTAACAAAGATAAAAACTCTTTAAAATATAATGTTTATAAAGCACTCCCTTGTTGTTTCTAAAGCAGTTTAAACATACATGTGTTAATTTTTATCTTTCTAACTCAGAGACGGGCAGGGCAGATACTTTGAAGATTTTTGTTGTTTACAGACGAGGAAACAGACTTATTTGCCGAGTCTCTGAGTGGGTGGTGTCATTCTGTATAACACTACATAAAAATGATACTGGAACCTACAATGGTGCCGCCTTTATTATACACTAGTGACAACACTTACTGGAAAACTCTCATAGCGAGGGTTCAAAATGTTACGCAGCCTTTCACTAAATACTAGTAAATGGTCAGTACGGCTTCTAAGAGGGTGGTATGAGTCTCCAAACTAAAGCCCTGGGTCTTCCTTCCAAATTGAAGAAGAAAATAAAATATAAAAAGGGATTGAGAGGAAGGAGGAGGTATTTGCTTCCCCCGCCCAACCCCCCGCCCACCAAAAAAAAAAAAACTTTGTAGGTTTGATTCCACTGAAACAAGTAAAAAGAACTTAATGAGCCTGTACTAGATCTAGAGTACTATACATAAGTATGAATTTATATCAAACTTATCAAAAATCTCACACCATCTACTCCTCAGTTGATTCGCTATATGTGACTTTTCAATCTTGTTGACAGTTATGATGCCCTCCGAGATTTTTATTCTTTCATCTTTTGCTATATTTCATGTTTTACTGTTAGAAAAGTAAACACTTTTATAAAGACGCATTCTGTTGTCAAACGTTGGTGATTTAATGAAACTAAAGGCTCCAGTAAAGACATAAAAGACTCCATAGAGGTGTGAGATTAAATGTTTTATACCTGTAAGGAGAAAATACATTCCTCTCTCTTCCTTGGGATTGTTCTTCACTAGGTGAGGTATAAGAATTCACTGTTAATTAGCAACACAGCACATACAGGAAGGTGACGCTTTTGTAAATGTAAAGTTAGAGTCAACAAATTCTAAGAGCTAGCATTTATTAAAGAGCTTCTAACAAGGCCAACCTGAGGGCAAAATGGCTTCACAAGAGTTGTGAGCTCCGTTCTTTGGTGTCAGCCTGTTCTTTTCTTGATGTGGATTTGGTTGATGGTATTGGAAAGATGAGAGGGGGAGAGACAATGTGAGCATGTGGAAAGATAATTTTATGATAATTTCTGGTAGTTCTGAAGTCTTCTGGCTAACATGCAAGGTTTTGCCTCTGTTTCTTTGCCCCAGGACAGTGCCAAGTGGCTGAGCGAAGTGGGGCAGACTCTGGAAAAAACGTATTTATATTTTACATATATCTACTTATCTCTAGAAAAATCATTATCAGCTTCTGTTTTTCCTATCTAACAAGTCAAGAAGGGTAGTATATACAGATATTGAGGAATGAGGTTAAAAGGAAAGAACTTTTACACTAGATGTGTATGTCTTTAAAGAGCAAAATATCACATGAAAAAACTGGGGGCCTTGAAAGACTGGCATCTTTTTTTATTTGCTACACAGAAATTTTCCGCCTTCTCAGTTATTAGTAACTTTGTATTGTGGCTTTATATGGTGTCATAAGCTGCTAGAATCATAATTTAGTAGCTCTAACAGCAGGACTGACAACAGAATACAATTTCCAGTGATCACTACACCAAGCAGCCCTGTTCCATTGCTACTGAGGGCCCAACACCTTCCCTAGGCTTTCAGTTTCATCATGTAACTTCCCATACACTGCACCAAACGGCCCCAATCGCCGTGGACATCTGGTTAAGCCAGTCTACTGCCAAACTACCTAGTAGCTAACTATGTAGTTTCTTTATCTTAAAACTCCCAAGAAAATATCTCCAGGAAGAGAACAAATGTGTTCAAAGTTTTGTCTCTCTGCTCTTGTATTCCTAGTTATCCAGACTGCTTCATCCCTTTTGGCAAACTAATCTCTGAAGCCTCAGCAGTTCTAAACCCCATTCATCTGCCCTATTCTTCTTCACCTGTTTTCAGTGTTTTCTTCCTGAGTCTGTCAGAGGTTGCCATCATTCCCCGGAACTGATCCACCATCCAGTCCTGCCAATTCCTCCTTGTCATGTCCCCAGGCAGGCCTTCTGCTCCACAGGACCATTTGTGGCCAGGCCCTTTTTGTTTTCTTTTTTTTTTTTTTTTTTTTTTTTGAGACGGAGTCTTGCTCTGTCACCCAGGCTGGAGTGCAGTGGCCGGATCTCAGCTCACTGCAAGCTCCGCCTCCCGGGTTCACACCATTCTCCTGCCTCAGCCTCCAGAGTAGCTGGGACTACAGGCACCCGCCACTTCGCCCGGCTAGTTTTTTGTATTTTTTAGTAGAGACGGGGTTTCACCGTATTAGCCAGGATGGTCTCGATCTCCTGACCTCATGATCCGCCCGTCTCGGCCTCCCAAAGTGCTGGGATTACAGGCTTGAGCCACCGCGCCCGGCCCCTTTTTGTTTTCTATTATCCACAGTCACATCCCAGTTGTCATCTTCTCCTCTAAGTGCTGCCCTCCCGGAGCCACTGCAGAGCATCCGGGGACAAAACTGCATAAGCCACAGTGTTTTCTTCTGCAGCAGAGAACTTTATAAAAGGACTTGCTATATTTAAGAGAAGCGCTGAGATTTCTCATTCTCATATTAGGACCTTACATAATGTGACCCCAGGGTCTTCGTTTAGTCTCTTCCTCTACATCCCTTGGGCATGGACCAGTTCCAGCCAGGCTAGCTTTCATGGAGCTGGGTCTGCTCAAGCAGGTATCCTCAGCCTTCAGTCTCCATCACTGTTTTTGTTTTTTTTTTCTGGGAGGGGGGTGGGGGACAGGGTCTTACTTTGTCTCCCAGGCTGAAGTGCAGCGGTGTGATCAGCTTACTACAGCCTCAACATCCAAGTCCAAGCAATACTCCTGCCTCGGCCCCCCAAGGAAATGAGATTACAAGCATGCACCACAATGCCTATTTGATTGTTGTTGTTGTTCTTTTTGTAGAAATGGGGTTTTGCCATGTTTCCCAGGCTGGTCTCGAACTCCTAAGCTCAAACAATCCACCCGCCTAAGCCTCCTTAAGTGCTAGGATTACTGGCCTGAGCCACCGTGCCCAACACAGTCTCCATCTAATAGTCTTCCACCACCTGCCTGCTCTCCATGACAACCTAAATACCTACCCATCCTTCCCATCCTGCCAAGGCTCGATGTTAGTATTTGATGACAGTCACTCTACCAATTTCCATTTCTGGTGTCAAATCATTCTCAGTAATAACAAATCACACAAATTATATGAACATAACTACACCACGAGTGCAAGTTCTGTGAGAGGAGCTTCATGTCCTAGGACTCTTGGGTATGTTTTCTGAGCCACTAGGCACAGAGCAGACATCAAAGAGCGAAGAGCTAATAGCGTTCAGCTTTGTATGAGGAAGGCCATTCTGCCAATGGTTCTCTGAGCCTGATAGGCTATATCTAATTTTTATCACACACAGGAAATGAAACACAGGAAGATAAAAATTTTAAATAAAGCTTTAGATTAATATCAAGATGTTAAAGAGGTACTTCAGGATAGTAATGGTAATTTTTTTTTTTACATATGAAGCTCATTCCTTAAGAAAAAATAGAGATTACCCAATTTCTTTCCCATTAAGGCAACAGAAATTCAAATTAAGGTTTCAACTTGGAATGGGTAAGAGTTAATTATTTAGAGTATAGCAAGATAACTGTTAAATTATAATGTGCTCTTCCTGAGTATTCTAAAGCCAGAGCTGTTGCCCTACTTTTTGATGGGTAAAAATAGTTGGGTAAAATCTGATATTACTCTGTGAGAGGCAATATGGCTGATGTGTTAAGTACATAGAGTCAGAAGGCCTGGGCTGCCTGGGTTCAAATCCCAACTGAGGCTCTTCCTTATTACTGGGTGACCTTGGACAAGTTATTTGCTACATGCATGCCTCAGTGGACGGATCTCTAAAATGAGGATAGATAATAACCCCACACATTTGACAGAATTATCAAGACGATTAAAATGCAAATAGACAATCACATTCCTAGTATAAAGAGCACAAAGTCCTCAATAAATATTTATTATTTTTAAGAATTAAAGGATCATACCTTTAAGCCTTGTTAAGAAATAGTCAATGTTTTTCCTGTGACTACAATTGCTGAGTGAGTTTAGATTCAACAATATTACCTTTCCAAACTCACAAAACTTTGGCTTAAGAAGGCTATTATAAGAAATAAATGAGATAAAATATGAAGTACTTGGCACAGAGCCTGCACCTAATAAGTACTCAGTAGCTATTCTTATAGGACCAGGTGGGACACAGAACTAAGTATTTTCTCAGAACTACTACTTAAGTCGATAACAAACTATTCTATTAGTACCAGTGGGAGAGTTACTTTTTAAATCTTAGGATACAAATCAGATGAAAAGAGCAGGCACATTAAAACCAAAGTAGCTCATGAAAATTTTCTTATAAACAGGCAATTCCCTAAACTAGTTTTTAAGAACATCGTGAGTCAGGTGACTGACTGTTCATTGGCTCTGGGTTGGCTGCAAGAAAGCTGAGCGCCAAATAAGCGGCCAGCCTCGACAAAGGCCTTGAGGCATATATTCTTTATATCATCTCCATGCTTGGCTCAATTTTTCCCTCTCTTGCTCTAATCTCCCCTCTCTGTTGTATTTTTGTTTCACTTAAATTTCATCTTTAACTCATGGAAATCTGTGAGCTACCTTGGATTATTTTCTGGAACAAGATGGGTTGTATACAAACACATAAACTTGGGAAATAACTTCCAAAATTACATACTGTGCTCCTTACTTAGTTTTCAAATTTGCCATGTGAAGTGCACCTTGATTTAAAATTTAGGCTACAAGCAGCTGTCTTTGGATAACACTAATTTACTTTTGGCTCACACATCTCTATTTCAAATTATTTTCTAATAAATTACTTCAACATACTTTCCACTTTGGAGAAACAAGTGGCATGGTGACAGAAACAAGGGCGAACCCCACTCACATAAGTAGTTACCAACAACACATCAACCAATGTTCTTGGAGCACCTGCTGCATGCTGGGTGTTGCCTTTGCCCTGATCAGCAAACCAGATTCCCTCAATATCATGTTTGGTTTGGGGCTCTGGCCTGATTAACCTTCATAATAACCAAGGCATAATGATAAAGAACCAAACCTAGGATTGAAAACTGCATAGATTCAATAATGTCTGAAGTTCAGCAAAAATGGTGAATAATCAGAGACAAAGTAACTAAGACTTTTCTATGTGCAAGCTGGAAATGGGAGAGAGACCAGTTATTCACACACGTGGGCCACGCACGCACTCAGTGTCCTAGACTTATGTTCTTTAGGGTTCTAACCTTGGCCTACTTTGTCTCTCTGAATACTGATTTCTTGGTCATTTGCATCCACTTTCACGGATGATGATTCTGAAATCCTTATTTTTAATCTTGCCTTGTTTCCCAAGCTTCAAAATTAAATATCCAACTACCTCTTAGATATACCTGAATATCCCATAGGTATTTCAAACTTGTCTTAAACCAAAACTCATCCAACTCCCCTTTAAAAAAACCTAGCAATGGTTTTTCCCCCCATAACCAATCACCTTTTCATATATTACATAAAGAACTCATTTGTTATGCTTAATCTTTTCATCACCCCTCACTAGAATGTAAGCTCTACCAGGGCAGGGATCGTTGTCCAAGATGTCTCCAGCTATGCTTAGAAAGGTACCTGGCATTTAGTAGGTATTGAGTAAATGTTTGCTAAGTGAATGAACCTTTCATCCCTTACCCTCAAAGCTGCCCCCGCTCCAGTATTCCTTATCTCAGTGAATGGCATTAGCAGCCAAGCCTGGGGAGTCATCCTAGATCTTTGCTTCTTCTCTTCCAATATAGAACTGCCCATGTTACTTTTCAGATGGTCTTATTATCTGCCCATCCTCTCAATCCCTGAGAGTGCTGGTCTAGGTCCACCCTAGGTCATTTCTAGCTCAACTGATGAAAACAGCCACCATTTCAATAAGTATACCTCACAACAGCCAGATCTTAAATGCAAAACTGAGCTTACCGTTCTGCTGCATGAAAACATTCAGAGGTTCTCTTTTGCTTAAGGATGAATTTAGGCCTTCCTTGCAGTCCAGGACCTGGTCCCAATCTGCTCATTTAACCTCACTTCCTATCACTTCACATCTGAAAGTTTATACAGTGGTAACACAAAATTGCTTCTGGTGCCCTGTGCAACAACAGCCTGTTCTTAGGCCCTCTGAGCAAGGCCAAGTCTGATCTCTCAAGATTCAGCATGGGGGTCAATTCTTGGAGAAACCTCCCCTGACTTTTCAGGGTGGCCTAAATGTCACGGCTTTATGTGTTCCCACAGCAACCAACTGAAGGGATACCAAAAATCTGGGCAAACATTTGCCATCAGCACTACAGTCTTATGCTTATGGAAGGAGGAAAGGAGTGCTCATTAAAATCATAGATATAACCTACTGGGTAGGTATTTATTTAGCCTCTTACAGTAAATAATTAGAAAAAGTCAGGTTACCTGATTCCTAAACTCTGAAAAAGGTGAAAAGAAAAAAAAAATCTTTAAGATGTTTCATGAGAAAACAGTAAGCAGACAGTCCTTGGTTTCCTATATCTGACACAGCAAATACTGTAGTTGTGACAATGGGCTCAGATGTTCATGAGCTTCCTGTATGTGATTCATGAAAACACCAGGGACTGTCTCTTAAATCATTAATTAAAAACATCTAATAAATGTAATTTAAATTATTCCCCTGCTTTATCAGTTACCTGTACATTGCCAGCTATAAGGAGATAGCTATATTTGAATTATTATGTAATATTAATAACATTCTGATTTAGCTTGTGTCCACTACAATTAAGTTCTCTGTTTTGTGGCACAAATGCTCACTGCCCCCACAACACACACCTCCCACCTGCTGGTACCCTCGCTTGTCCTTCCCTCTTGCTCATGAGTGTGTGCACACACAGCATTGACAGGGATAATGTGGTTTATGACACAGCGAAACACACTTTCCTCTGGAACTGTTCAGCTTATTCATTAATTTTGGAGAACCAAAGAAAACTAATGATTCATCAACCACTACATTTCCTTAAAAATATTTTCTCCCATAGAATACACAATCAATACATTTAAAGATCTTTAAAATGTATGCTGTGAACTGAACTACACGGGAAAGGAATGAGGTACTCATTCACAGGCTTGGCTGTCTTAAAATATTGCCTATTTGAAAAACCCCAAGATTAACTTGTAATTGTATCTTTTAAAGCCATTCAGTTTCAAGATATAGACCTATGTCTCTTCCTTCAAGGGAAATGTGTGAGTGTGGAAACTAACATCATACAATTTGGCTGACCTTACCAAAATATGGACTCTTAGGTCTGTTTTAAAAATTTAAATCCAGTTGACTTTACATAATAATCAACTCGCTTCCTCTTTTACAGCCATAAAACTATTTAGTGATTTGTGGTAGCTGTGTCTTCCAGACACTGCATACATACTGAGTATTCAAAAAGGAAATTAGGTTATAAAATAGTGTGCTGAATCTAGTCAACTGTGTTCATTGAGGAATCACAAAGTAAAAAACACAGATGAGATGGAACTAATGGCAATTTACCGGGGAGGGGGACGTCATTCAACCTTGATTGCTCTTATGCTACATGGGTACATTCAAACATTTATTTGGTGGCTACTAAATATCCACAGCCTTGCTAGATTGTGGAGATAAGACTCTGCCTTCTCTAAAAACTTCTAACAGAAGAGGTAAAGCCTGGTTGATGGCTCTCAGTATTTTCTCAACTGTGAGACTCCCAATGGTCGGACTGCCACAGAGTCTTGTTACAGGAGTCAATCTCAACAGTTCAGTCCGCATTGGAAAAGCCCCTCTAGGAAATTTCCACAGATCCCCATTCCCCACACACAGCCTTTGAGACCTGCTGGTTTAGAAGGATCTTGCCACCTCAAAGGGCAGCTCTCAGGACAAAATAACATTACAGGAAGAATGAAGATCTAACAAAGGAAAATGAAGGGCTGAAAAATGAAGACCTAACAATGCAACGTGATTGTATCATTTACATCATCTCTCTACATGAACATTACCAGGATCTTTGGCATTTGTTTGTAGAGGAGAGTAATAATCTAATATTTTGGTGCTACTTTATAATTTATAAAATATGTACAAACATGTTTTTAGGTAATTTTTCATAGCAATGTTCAGGTAGGGCAACACTACTTCTCCATTTATAGACAAAGAAACTGAGGCCCAGAGAAGTTCTAAATAACTTGCCTTAATTTCACACCTAGTGAGTGACGTAAAAAATTAAAACTAAGTTTCTGACCCTTGAAGCCAATCTAGCTTCCACCACAAGGGAGAACCCTTTTAAAAAGTTATTATTATTATTTTTAAGACAGAAAGGTTCTGAAAATCTTCAAGGCAAATAGTGATTCATATTTAAAAATAAGTGTATAAATCATTTGTAAGGTACAATAATATGGCTATTAACTGACATTATTGGCTAACAAGTTATTTTGGAAGACAGCACATTAAACAGAGCACACACACACAAATTCATACTTTAAAAACATAATTTACAGTCTGCATACACAGTCACTATTATAGCAAGTTTTAGGGTGATGCACTCTAGAGCATAAAGCCTTAAGGACATCAACTCAAAACTCAGACTGGTGTGTTTTTCCTCTTGTCTGCTCTCTAGGGATTATCTTCATGTTCTGTTCCCGGTGCCATTATTTCCTTTTAGCTTTAAATGACTTCCCTCAAATTAGGTCCCTCTACCCACCTTGCCCAGAATTCTCTGCTTCTGTAATCTAAGGAGGGGATTAGGGATGTCAAGGGACATTGGAAAACAAACTTCGTTAAGTATTTAAATATACATCCATACATATGTGTATATATATGTATATACATACAAAGTCACATATATACATACAGACTAAGAGTACTAAACTGTGCCTTCTTAGTGCTTCCTTTATTAGAGTCAAGGACGCATAAATAGACTAACATATAGGGTATAATTTTCATGAACTCAAGAACTGATATGGCAAAATAGCAAGGCTATATTATGAGACTGAGAATCCATACTTTAGCTTAGGTATAGGTTTGGAGTCCTATGACTTGAGTAAGGGTCTAACTTTGGCCTGGGGATTAGGAATAGATTGGGTGACTAAGTCCGATCCTAAATGTTTTCATCTACAAAAGGAAAATAAAACGACACCTATATACCATGATTTTGTGAAATGAGTTTTACAAATATTATAAAGCTTTATAAAAATAATCTCTTGTTAATTCAAAAATATTTTATATAAAGATAGCCATCTTTTTCACATATTTAATCTTTCTCACACACAGGATAAAAGAGTAAACTAACAAAACATACAAAAACACAAAAACAAATAGGTCTTTACTCTCACGAAATTTAGATTTTAAATTTACAGCATTGTTTCAAGCAGGTGAATGATTAAAGTCTAACTCCCGAATCAATACAAAATAAACTATATTAATATAAGTCTTAAGAAGACATTCATACAGCCAACAGACACATGAAAAAATGCTCATCATCACTCGCCATCAGAGAAATGCAAATCAAAACCACAATGAGATACCATCTCACACCAGTTAGAATGGAAATCATTAAAGTCAGGAAACAACAGGTGCTGGAGAGGATGTGGAGAAATAGGAACACTTTTACACTGTTGGTGGGATTGTAAACTAGTTCAACCATTGGGGAAAACAGTGTGGTGATTCCTCAAGGATCTAGAACTAGAAATACCATTTGACCCAGCCAACCCATTACTGGGGATATACCCAAAGGATTATAAGTCATGCTGCTATAAAGACACATGCACACGTATGTTTATTGCGGCACTATTCACAATAGCAAAGACTTGGAATCAACCCAAATGTCCATCAGTGACAGACTGGATTAAGAAAATGTGGCACATATACACCATGGAATACTATGCAGCCATAAAAAAAGGATGAGTTCGTGTCCTTTGTAGGGACATGGATGCAGCTGGAAACCATCATTCTCAGCAAACTATCGCAAGAACAGAAAACCAAACACCGCATGTTCTCACTCATAGGTGGGAATTGAACAATGAGATCACCTGGACACAGGAAGGGGAACATCACACACCGGGGCCTATTGTGGGGAGGGGACGGGGGGAGGGATAGCATTATGAGATATACCTAATGTAAATGACGAGTTAATGGTTACAGCACACCAACATGGCACATGTATACATATGTAACAAACCTGCACGTTGTGCACATGTACCCTAGAACTTAAAGTGTGTGTGTATGTGTATATATATATACACATACATACATATATATATATATATATATATATATATATATATATATATATATGAAGCATTTACCAAGTTTCATTATCCATGGACCATCAGCTTCCCAATGAAGGAAAAAGTTACACCTGCATTTAGGTTTTTGTATGTTTGTAACTGAGTTATAAAAACAATTCCCTAGGTAATTCCACAGAAACTACTTAAAACAAGAAAAACTAAGCAAGAACTTCTAGAAAACCTTTTGCTTCAGAAGTAGTGAAGGGGCAGACTCTACAAATAGCCAAAATGTGGGTTCTGACATGAAGGTGGATCTATAGGTAGAGCCAGCTGGCCAACTGCCTGCTCCAAAATGCTCTTCTCCACGTCACTTTATTTTGACATACCACTTACTTTGTTTACTAATTAAGTGAGCCAGAAAGGCAGATTCTTATATTGGAAAGCACAAAGTGGCCTGAGAAAGGTGCCCGATGTAAATTTCACCTATTTATCTTCTACTGAACCAATCATATAATTAAGGAAAGAGAGAAGAAGGCAGGAGAAGCCTTACAAAAGCAAACTGACTTCAGCAGTGTGCAAATTTATTTTTCCTACTTTTTGAAAAATTGGCCTCTGGTAACAGAACCCACATTTTCCTAAGGGAAACGTCCTTCCCCATTCTCGGTCTAGATGGTTCAGGTTGTCCAACTCCAGCCAGAACCAGCCTATCTGATTACTACATTTTCCAGCCACAGGCACTGGGGCAGAGGTGGGCACGTGAGCCAAGTTCAATCTGAGGAGATTCCACTGGGAGCTTTTATAGGAATTGCTAGGAACAGAAAACCTCTTTTTAATGGAGGTCTGGTAGCTGTCTCAGCACCACGAGAGAACGTGCATGAGAACAGAGCCAGAACAAAACCAAGCGACTGAGCAAGCGGGACTGAGTTCTAACGACCTGGCTTAAGACCATGGCTTGCCTGAAGCCAAGCATACACTAGGACTTTCCAGTGTGTGGGCCAATGCATTTCCAATGCTGCTTCAGTCAGTTTGCTGAATTTTCTATCACCTGTAACCAAGAGCTCATAATCCTGAGAAATAATTACTGAGCTCCTTCTACCAATTCAATGCTAGGTTTGAGGACCACCAAATAATTAATAGTGTAAATAATGTAAAAATCATGTAATATCAATTAGGGCAAAAATCAATCTCAAGAGAAAGAATAATTATTTGATTAACTTTTTCATTCCACAACTAAAGATACGACCTTGTGATCTCTGGCAAAACAGAGGGAAAACATTCAAGTCACTTATGTTTAAGCCTCTGAAGCACCAAATCATCTCTAAGAAAACTTCCCTCAGAAATAAACCTTAGGGAGTCTTCATGTGGAGCCCCTTAGTGAATGTAATTGTCTATTACACAATGAATCTTTTACTAATCGCAAAAATTCGACACTTTCACCAGACACAGTTTTCAATATCAATAAAACCATCTGGTCTAAGGCTGATGGTAACTAACTGCTTATAAGTGAGGATGGGGAAAGGTAAAAATAAATTAAAGACAATTTCTCCTTAAGGAGTACAATCTTGGGTCAGAAGCAAAAGCTAGCCTAACTATGCAGAGTGAATCTCAGTCAGGTTTTTCATTTAACATGCTCATTTGGAAACTTTCAGGAGGAATAAAGGCGGGACTCACACAGGGACCTGGGGCTTGAACCAGCTGGTAAATGAAATTATTCTGTATGGAACACAAATCACAGACTTGATTCTGATATTAATGTTTTAATTTGCCACAAACACATATTCATACAGAAACCCAGAAAAGGCAGAAATCATGTATTCTGTGTGTGCCTAGTAAAACTGCTATTCCAGATCACACAAATTAAATTTACGATGACACGGAATTATTTTTCTGAGTCTTATTGAAAACCAAACTGTGACAAACAACAAAAAAAAAAACCTCTTTGGTTGATCCTTGCTCAGAATTTCAAATTCTGCTCATTAAATATTGCTCTGTGGAAAATCTCCAGGTGGTTTTTATATAAGGCACTATTACTGTTTATCACTGACAGATGAAATCAAAATTCTTTTTGAAGAATTCCCAATAATGCTATAGCATTAGCTGTACAAGTAAACTACATACTAGGAAAAAATATGTAAAAGGAACACCCACATGAACATTTACCTTCCACTGCTCTTTTGAAGAAAACTTTGCAGCTGCCACAGGTGACTACCCCATAATGACATCCTGAAGCCTCATCCCCACACACCAAACATATTTTTGAAGGTCTTGAAGATCCGGTAGAAACACTTCGTAAAGTAGAGCTGGGGAAAGAAATTGAGATTTAAATAACTACACTGTAAAGGCACATTTAACATGCTGCACAGCTTAGCTCAAAATTTGTCAATAATCATGGTTCCAGACAAGAATTCAGTATGTAATAGTCACATACTACATGACTTAGCAAAATAAAGGTAAAACCTGATATGAATGGAGCAATGCTATCAAGGCTATTGTAGAGCAAAGCCTCTTATCAGTACTGAGAAATAAGAAATAATCAAATGTAAACTTCTTTCCTTCTTTTCCTATTTTTGGAGAAGGTTTACCAGAAAATCACATTATTTGCACTTTAAGTGGGCAGTGCAAAGAATCTTGAACCAAGTCATCAGGGACGTATTTGCTGGCCTTTTGTTTCTGCATCAAAGAGCAATAATAATATTACTCAAGACTCTTCAGACTCACATTATATATCTCAATTATGCCAAAAATTTTTTAAACCTCCCCTTTCCAAAATAATCCACTAATTTAAAAAAAAATTTATCTTGTCTCAACTGCCAGCAGTTTTATCCCTCTAAGCTCCCACATTTTTTCATGTTATCTTATATAGATGTGTTCTAATTACTTCATTTTGCTTACTAATTTGAAGGGACACAGCCAATAATAAAACAAAAAGCCAAATAGGGTAAATATCTCAGGTATGTTTCATGGTAAGAAACTGAAGGGCTCTCTGGGAAACAGATTTTAGGGACAAATGTAACCCTTTAGGCTCTGTTTGAATACTTTTTAAGGGGAATCTTCTCAAGATATATTATATAGTACTGTGTTACTTGATGACACTCCCTAAACAAAATGTTTTAACTTCTGATAAGGAATCACAATTCACTGACAGTTTAGATATGTACCAGGCAGGCAAACACGTTGATTTTTCAATTTGCAGTCCACATACATTTCTTGAATATTTACCTGCAGGTTCTGTGCAAGATGCCAAGGGAAAAAAAAATACAAAAATCCAGTCTCTGCCCTCCAAGTTGGTGGGGGCATAAACCATTATGAAGATCCAGTAGCAACACTTCATAAAGTAGAACTGGGGAAAGTGCTATGGTGCATTATGGTAAGCGCTATGGTGCAGGGTAACGGGGGAAGCACACTGTGAATAAAGGAATTACAAAACACTTCCTCAAATGTGTCAGCTAACCTGAGTTTTGAAGCATGACTAGGTGAGAGCCAGAGTAAGAAAGGGGGCAGAGGCGGAAGGGTGTGCAGTGGCTCAGAGAAATGGGATCTGGATGGGCTCAGAAAACTTTGGGTAGAGTTGCTGTATGTCACTTTTACCACCTTGCTGTCAAAGCTTTTGCCTCCATGCCAAACAGGAGAAACATGGAAAAATGACAATGAAAAGACTAAAATGGTTATGTTACAGTGAAGATTTCTCTATTTTTCAAGTCTGCTAAAATGTGATAATATTGCGTTAATATTTGTTTAAAGTATTTCGAAGTATACTCTCACCAAAAACAGATGAAAGAACAAGCTATACAGCTGCTTAGAGCATGACTGCCGTTGTAGAAAATGACTTCTTAAATCAAGGACTGAAATAATGTTCCCCAAAGTTGTTTCTCCTTCTGAGAAAAGTGCTCTTTATTATTTTTATTGGTATCCTTTGACTTCTTTATGGCATTCAAAACATTCCATTTCAGCACCAGTAACTTCTTCAACATATTAGCTAGTAAAACTCAATCCATACCCTGTCTGACTCGTCTTACACTTCACAAGAAAATGCCACGGCTTTGTAAATATTTAGAACATAACTTAAAATCATCATGAAAACGTAATTGCTTTTTCACAACTACAAGCATACATAGGATTTTTATTCAACATTTCTGTGGGCCTTGATCCCAGTACTATTTTATTGGGATCTTAGCTTCAGTCTTTGGAACTCTCCTCTTTTTCTATCCCACCTTACTTTCTTGCTGATCTCATCTAGTCTCTTGGCTTTCAGTATCACCAATACGCTGGCGACTTCCAAATATTTATCTCTAGCCCAGACCCCTCCCTGGAATTTCAGACCCATTTATTCAACTGCCCACTTGGTATCTCCACTTGGGTGTCTAACACGCACCTCAACTTTAACATGGGCAAAACTTTGCGGCTCTTTCCCTGCCTCCAAACATGTTCATTTCACAGATATCCTCTTCTCAGTTAATGGCAACTACTATGGGTGGAATTGTGTTCCCCCAAAACTCATATGTTGAAGTCCTATCCCTTAGTACCTTGTAATGTGATTTTTGGGATTAGGGTTGTGCAGATGTAATTAGTTAAGATGAGGTCATACTGGAATGGGGTGGACCCCTAATCCAATACGACTGATGTTATTATATGCAGGGGAAATTGGAACACAGACACCTGTATGAGGAGGACACCATGTTTAGATTAAGGCAGAGATCATGGGATGCTTCTGCATGCCAAGGGACACCAACAATTGTCAGCAGACCACTGGAAGCTAGGTGAGAGAAATGGGATTCTTTATCACTGCCCTCAGAAGGAACACACCAACCAATCTTCAATCTCTAGCCTCCAAAACTGAGAGACAATAAATTTCCATAGCTTAAGCCACCTGGTCTGTAGTCCTTTGTTATGGCATCCCTAGCAAACTAATACAACAACTCTTTCCTTCCAGTTGCTTGGGCCAAAAAGCACGGACTCATCTCTGACTCTTCTCTTTCTCTCACACAACACTCCCAGCCCTGAATCTGTTAAATTTTATTCATTTTATCCACAGAACGTATTCAGATTCTGATCAATCTCCAAAAACTCCTCCAGCACCATCTACTTTGAGCTGTCAACACCTCTTACCTGGGGTTCTGCAGAAGCTTCCTAGCTGATCTTCTGGTTTCTCTTAGCTCCGTTCCCCGCTCCGACCACCCTTATTCCCTGCCAGCCCCTGCCAGAATGACCCTTATTCATTCATTCCTTTTTTCTTATTTCTATACTCTATCCCTTAATGATCTCATCCACAATCCTAGCTTCAAACAGATCGCTTGGTGAATGACTTTCCAAATCTTTACAGCCAGCTCCAACCTCTCCCCCGTGTTCCAATTTCAAGTCTGCCTTATTAGCTTCTTGAGAATACCATGCTCAAAACAATATTTACTTTCTTTTTCCAGATTTTGACGTTGTGAAAGAGTACTGCCATCTGCTAGTTACCCAGGTTCAAACCTTGTACTCTTCCCTCAACTATCCAATCTAATCAGTTACCACCACGTCCTGCTCAGTCCAGCTTTGCAAACTCTCACATAGCTTCTCTGCATCCCACTGTTGGTAACACTGGTTCAGACCCTTGTTACTTCCCAAAGGTTCTTCCATAACTCTAGCTTTTCCTTCCAGCTCATTCTACAGTGACTGCTGACAAATGAATCTGAAGATAAAGGTTCTGACTGTATTACTTCTATGCTTAGAAATCTTCAATCATCCCTTCTGAATGCCACTACAAATAAAAACCTTAGTAGGACACTTAAAATCTTTCTCCCTACTATCAGCCTTCTCCTTCAGGGTCTAATAATGCTTAACCTTATGCTCAGCACATACCAACATCCCTGTTGAAGTGTTCTGGTCAACCACCATTTACAGGACCTAGTATTTCCTCTCCCTCACTCCCACTGGGAACCCTGTCCATCATTAAAGGGTCCTGATGTTCCCCCAGCACGAAGTACCACTCTCCCTTCTCCTAACTCCTTCACGTTTTGCTAATCCTTCTCCTTTAGCAGTTACCACTCTTGCTCTTATATTAGTGACCTGTGCACTTATCCTAATCCTTTGAGGGCAAAAATTTTATTGTATGCATCTCTGTGTTCCCAATGCCATTAGTTCAGTGTTGGTACTATTTATTGAGTGAATGAAATCGCACTCCTAATCTCATTAGAGTAGAACATAATTTACAAAAGGCAATTTTACAGAAGGTAAATTAATGAGGCCAAGGTTATCAGCTCAATTCCCATATGGTTCATTTAGCTTTGCACAGAGGAAAAAAAAGAATCCAGGGACAGACTATTGTCAAAAGCTCAGCCAGCTGTCTTGCAAATATATGCATTATTAACACAAGAGACAGGCCGCAAAAATAGATGGGTTTGGAAAACTCTAGTCTCTATTGAAACACTATCACGTGTTTATCTCTGAAACCAAAAGATGGCACATGGTTGGAAAATTGTATGCATCCAGTTTGAAGGAACACATTTAGATGATACACATCACAAAAGAGAGAGGGAGAGAGGGCTCGCAGATCTTGAACTCACTTTCTTCTTAGACACTGAATGTCTTCAAAATACAAAGCATGTTTAGTGATTTGTATGTCAAAATTCAACTTCAGAGTATAATAAATTTACCAAACATCTACACATAGGATGTAAAGCCCAAACTGAGGGCCAAACACGCAGGAATCAAAGACAGGAATGGAGGCTCAGTAAGGAGGCCTGGGCTCTAGTTCTAGCTCCACCATTAACTGGTGAAACCTTTGCAAAATCACCTCTCCTCTCTGGGCCATAATTCTCAGAAAAAGAGGTTCAACAGATGATAGCTAAGATCCTTTTCAAGATATCCTTTTAAGATAAAAGTATAAAAATAAATGGAATAGCATGTCCTGATCAAGTTTAATTCAAACTGAGTTGCAAACTCAAATGAAAAACAATGTATTCTGAAAACCAGTAAACATTGTTTGATCTGGATCAAACATAAAAAATGTAACAAAATATTATTCTTTCTAAATCAGCTAATTATATAACACTGAAAATCTTTTTTACATTGATATAGTATCTGTGCTGCTGATTTTGGTTAAAATGTCTGAATAAATGTAAGCCATAGATGGTATTCTACATCCCTCCAAACCATTTTAATATTGAAGAGTTAGAAAAAACTACCCAAACTCATCATTTTGGGGGTTAATAGTCAAAGAAACATTGTTCACAGAAAGAAGTTTTTCATCAGCAAAGGTAGTTCAGAGGGTTTTATACAACTGTTAAAATATTATACAGGCAGAAATGAGTGAACATTATATTTCCATTTGTAAAGACAGTATTTCTCTTAGGGAAACACAAGCAAGCTGCAACTATTTTCAATACTAAATATACTCCTTCTAATGACTCAGTAAAGAGAAAAGATTAACCAAAGGTTTATACTGATTTTGGTGACTGTCAGGAGGAAATACACTAGTCAATCATGAAAAACACTTAGTGCGTTATGTTTTCCCCAAAAGGATGGTGCTTGGGGAGAAGTAACAAGAAGCTATGTAAGAAAAAAAAAATGATTTTTTACAAAGCAAAAAATGCCTGGAGAAATTGGCTCACTGAAAATCTCTAAGGCACTGCCAGGAATTATCACATGTAAAACTATCTTTCCCATCCTTACAGTAATTTCGTAACAACACAGTAGTGACTGATCCACTTTCAGTGATTAGAAATTCTTCATATAAAAAGTAGTCTTATTTTTTAAACTCACTCAATATGAATTAAACATACCTATCTTTTATACTATTACTTAATCAGATAAAAGCTTCTACCACCACCACCACCAGCTAGAATGTTTTCTGTGTTTCCATATGTAATCAATTCAAACATTCATTCACCTATCTTAGAGCACAGTGAGCACTGGGAGGACCATATAAACAGCAGATCAGGAAACATCCTCACATACTGATCTGAACAAGCTGGTGTGTTTACATTATTCATTAACTAGGCCAAGTATTGAAAGTCTACTGTGGGCCCCACTGTTCTAGGCACTCAGAAAAAACTAGAAGGAGAAAGTCTTTATCCTCATCAAACTTCTATAGTCATGGCGAACAGAGGGACAATACAGAAGTAAACAAATAATTTCAGATAGAGGGAAGTACTATGAAGAAAATGACAGACACTGAGATCAGACAGGGAGGGTGGGGGAGACAGGATCCATTAGATAGCTTCGGAAGGCCTCTTTTTTTTTTTTTTTCTTGAGACAGAGTCTGGCTCTGTTGCAGGCTGGAGTGCAGTGGTGTGATCTTGGCTCACTGCAACCTCCACCTCCCAGGTTCAAGCGATTCTCCTGCCTCAGCCTCTAGAGCAGCTGGGACTACAGGCACCTGCCACCACGCCCAGCTAATTTTTGTATTTTTAGTAGAGATAGGGTTTCACCACGTTGGCCAGGATGGTCTCGATCTCTTGACCTTGTGATCTGCTGACCTCGGCCTCCCAACATGCTGGGATTACAGGCGTAAACCATCACGCCTGGCCCAGAAGGTCTCTTTCTTTGGTGAGACTGAAATGACAGAGTAGTCAGCCACGTGAAGATGCTAAACAAAGGTAAAGGCAAGTGCAAAGTCTCTGAGACAGGAATGAATGCAACACATTCCAGAGACAAAAATGAGGGCAATGGGGCCAAAATGTAGTCAACGATGAGGAAGAAAAGATGAGAGGGTGTACGATGTGAGGTCCAAGAAGATGCTGGGGCTGGATCCCATGGCTTTGGAAGGCTAAAGAGGCAGACTATTATCCTGCATGCCATCACAGTGCTGTGAACTCTGGAATGTTTTAAGGAGTCAGGTCACATGATCTGATTAACATTTTAAAATCTTACTGTGGCTGTTGGGTGGAGAATGGACTGCAGAAGTGGGTGACCTTGGACATGGGCAGACCAGCTAAAGAAGCTTCTGCAATTGTCCAGGCAGGAGATAATAATGGTGTGAAGTAGGGTGAAAGCAGTAAAGACAGTGAGAAGTGGCTAATTCAGAGAAATTGTGTTAAAGTAGACAGTACCAACAGGACTTGCAGAAATACTGGATGGCGACACTATTAACTGGTATCTAAGATGGGGGGAAGAGCAGTTTGGAGAGTTACGGGGAATTTCTTTTGGACGTGATAGTTGCAGAACAATATATAGAGGATGACATGTTCCTATTTTTGTAGATAAAAGAATTATAGTCTACCCATAGGATAAACTAAGAGCCGTTTACGTCAGGTTTATTAACTGTGTGCCACAATTTCCTTATCTGTTAGGTAGTGATAGCAAAGGTCTTACCATATTGCATAGTTTTAGATTAAATGACTCAATTTATTCAAGAACACTTACAACAGTGTCTGACAAAGAGTGTTATTTAAATTCTGACTATGATTAATTAGTATTATCATTCAATCTATAATTGTTTTTTTTTATTTTTATTTTTTTAAAGAGACAAGGTCTTGCTATGTTGCCCAGGCTGAATTAGAATTCCTGGGCTCCTGGGATCCTCCACCTCAGCCTCCCGAGGAGCTGGGACTACAGGCACGTGCCACAACACCCAGCTAGATCTATAGTTCTTAATGGTGGCTGCCATAATAGTGGACCTACAGGTAATTCTACCATTCTGTATTATATTTTTCTGTATGGCTTTTAATTTGTAAAACAATGGTAAGCAGAAGAAAGGGTTTTTTAAAAAATAATTTAAAATAGTAC